>NC_142799.1:8313475-8913475 GCF_049724085.1 Artemia sp. Qi Xiang Cuo
TGGAGGGAGGGGGATTTAGCTGGAAATATAGCGGGCAGGACTGGATAGAATTGCTATTACATTGTGCGAGAATTTGGGAGTGTAAAACAAGGGGCGCGGGCGGGGTGAGTTAGCTGTAAATCAAGAGGGAAGGAAAGTATATAAATGCTATTTCTTTTTGCGGGACTTTGGGAATTGTAACACAATGGGGGATGGATGGGGGATTTAGCTGGAAATATAGAGGGAAGGAATTTATTGAAATACTATTTCTTTTTGCGAGAATTTGGGGTTGTAAAACAATGGTGGAGGGAGGGGGATTTAGCTGGAAATATAGAGGGAAGGAATTTATTGAAATGGTATTTCTTTTTGCGAGAATTTGGGATTGTAAAACAATGGTGGAGGGAGGGGGATTTAGCTGGAAATATAGAGGGAAGGAATGTAACGAAATGCTATTTCTTTTTGCGAGAATGTGGGAATGCAAAACACGGGGGGAGTGCGGTGGCCGGGCGCAGTAAAAATATAGGTAAGTAAGGAAAATAATATGTATTAAGTTATTACAGACGTGGGGCTTGGAAATACCGGGTTGCGGGAGTGGGGTGAAAGCTGGAAATATAGAGGTAATGACAGGAAATAACTGATATTTCGTATTGCGGGACTTTTTTATTGTAAGACAATATTGGAGGGACGGGGGATTTAGCTGGAAATATAGAGGGAAGGAATTTATTGAAATACTATTTCTTTTTGCGAGAATTTGGGGTTGTAAAACAATGGTGGAGGGAGGGGGATTTAGCTGGAAATATAGAGGGAAGGAATTTATTGAAATGGTATTTCTTTTTGCGAGAATTTGGGATTGTAAAACAATGGTGGAGGGAGGGGGGATTTAGCTGGAAATATAGAGGGAAGGAATTTATCGAAATGCTATTTCTTTTTGCGGGAATTTGGGATTGTAAAACAATGGTGGAGGGAGGGGGGATTTAGCTGGAAATATAGAGGTAAGGATGTCCATGGAAAATTCGTTTGAAAATAAAAAATGTACTTACATGGTAAATTGAAGTTGCTAAGGCTTCAAGTTCATCAAATTTATCCATTGTTGTTTACACAGTGTCAAAATACTTTCTGATAATTGAATCACATTGCACACCCGTTATATACGAAATCTCAAGGGTGAATTGTTATGTAACGGGGAAAATCATATGTAAGCAGGTCTCTGATTGGCTGAGAAGGAGGATGTATCCGACTCGCTGATTGGCTGAGAAGGAGACACGTGATCTAACTGTTTCCGGGAAAGTCTGAACATTTTGGCTCGAGAGCAACAACAAATACTATTTCTGGACACCATTACATTCGCGATCGATTAAGCAATCAAGTTCTCGGAAATCCACTTCCGCTTCGATTACGCAATCAATTTCTCGGTAATTCACTTCCCCCTCGAGTCCCAGATCAATAACATTGTTCCCGTTAGAATTCAATGCGCATGTGCAAACTTCGCCCCGGAGCTATTACACATAGAAACAACAAATAAATCGACCTTGGAAAAAGAGGTCATTGACCGATTACGCAATCTTTCTCCCTAGGGAGGCTATGCCCATATTTGGTGTACTGATCGGAGATACGTTCTTTTGATAACCGAATTTTGTACTGATCGGAGTCAATAAGGCCCTTCTACTGCTGTTTTCCATCGGCATCACATTTCTTCATAAAGTCTATAATATCTTGCAGGTGACTGAGAATTGCATTAGTGCCCCTTCTGACAGGGGGATCATTTTCATTCACAAAACTCCATAGCTTTGCTTTCTCTGACTTAACAGTTTCCAAATCTTTAAAAAAGTCCACTCCTTTCCGTAAAATAACGGCTTCATCAACACCACTTAAATTTTCAAAAACAAAGTTCAACAGCGGTGAATACAGAAGCTCGGAAACGCTAATCTCGTTATAAATTCACTTCAAAAATAATTTAAACCAACACACGCGAAGTACACGTGATGGTCAGGCGACGAGCGCTGAATAAAAGTAAATTAAGTTCATTAAAGATAAACTTGCCGCACAGGTTTGTTTATAAACCAGAAAAAAACTATTTTTTCGTCTAAATTAATATAATCCTTTGCAATAGATTTGAATCCAAAAAAGGTCTTTTCACCATTAACTCTGAATCAATACTATATGTATATATATATATATATATATATATATATATATATATATATATATATATATATATATATATATATATATATATATATATATATATATATATATATATATATATATATATATATATATATATATATATATATATATATATATCGCATTTTCATGTAACCTTTAGCATAGCTGTTTGTGTCTCACAATACTTCTTCCAAGTCTGTTGGGCTGCGACTCATATAATAATTTAAAAAGATGTCAAAGGTGTCCCTTAACACATGCATTGGGGTCTAAATATGAAATTGGCCTTATGATCGTGCTTAAGTCGCCTTCATAGGTGTGTGACGCACCTATCCCTAAATTGATTTTGTGATAGGCCAGCTGTTTTGAAGCTAAAAACATAACGACTATTTCTGGTTCGATCATCGCTTACGTTGAATAAAGTTAAAGCAAAACATGAGTTCCAGTTTCGTATATGTTTATGGAACACTTTAGAGAGCAAGTGATGTCCTATAACAGGCCAAACAAATTCATTTGGAAATTGCTGATGCAAGAATGCAATTCGACCAAGCAGGTAGCAGTCCCCAAGCAACTCATCTTTGTTGGCTACTTTTAGTGCGAGATAATTGAGGACTCCATAGTAAATACATACAGGGTTGAAGGGCCCCAATGACTTTTAAATAAAACTTGCGTAGTTTACGGCATATTTATAGGTTTTTACTGGGTTTTACGCCACATCTAGTTAGCATCGAAGATTGTGATGGGGCTGTTCTTCTAATGTAATATTTTTTTCTTCTACACTTTCATTTTTGACTTGTTCTGATTCTCGCTGTCCTTTAACAGCACAGTTCTTTATTCTTCACTGTCATTTTTGATACTTTTTGATACTCGCTTTAGCGTGTCTGCTAACCATACAATTCTTTGTTCTACCCTTTGATTTTTGACACGTTCTGTTGCTTGTATTTTTCGCTGTTGATTATCTTCTAACGGCAAATTTCTTTGTTCTCGCGATCGTGTATCTTCTAACCAAACAATTAACTGTTCTTCATTTTCATTTTGATTCATTCTGATCCTCATTGTCATATGTCTTGTAACCGCATACTTTGTTTGTTCTTCACTTTCGTTTTTGTGTCGTTGTGATTCTCGCTGCCATTTATCTTTTAACTGCGTATTTCTATGCTCTTCAGTTTCGTTTTTGACTTGTTCTAATTGTCGGTTTCGTTAATATTTCGTAATATTAACGAAATAATATTTCGCTAATATTAATATAACTACATATTTCTTTGATCGTTATTTTTGTTTATCGTTGCTTCGGACATCTTTCAGTGTCTTTTGCCTTAGCTGCTTGGATTGGTCTTGTCGTTTTTGACTGTGAAAATTTTACACTGGGGGATTTGACAGAATTCCTATACGCAGGGTGGGATCAACTAAGTGCGGGGCCCGATGGGACTTTTTTAAGGGGCCCCCTCTATATACTATATATGAAAGGTTTCCTCCTTCTCAATACCATGCTCTTTACACTAATGCTTTTAGCACTTTCAAAAAAGCTTGCTATTCTAACTAAACGAATAAATGAAACAATGAAACCCAAAACAAACAGAAATTATACAAGCAATCATAGCAAAAAAAAAAACATACAACAGGCACTAATATAAATAAGCAAATAAATCTGAAAACGAGTAAAGCTTAAATTGAATATGCAACTAAAGCTTAAAACGAACAAAAATATTTTGCTATTGAAGCATAAATGACACCCAAAACAAACAGAAATTAAATAAACATTCATAGCAAAAAAACATACAATATGTACAATAAATAAATCTTAATACGAGTGAAACTTAAATTGAAAATGCAAATCAAGCTTGAAACGAACAAAAATCACTACAAACCAGAGATTGGGTTTTGCCTCCTCTCACTGTAGAATTTTAAAACATACTGCGTTATTTGCGCATGTTTGATATATAATGCGATTAATTGTTGAAGGATCATCAGTTCAATATTTTATTTCAATGTAATTTTATTTCCATTTTCAATGCTGTAATAACTGGAAAAATACAATATTTGTAATATAATTTGTTTCAGTAAATCACCAATGACGCAGTAGGCTTTAGACTTTTACAGTTAAGCGGCGTTCACAACAGTGTCTAGCTAGAATCTCATGTCTAGGCAACGACCATTCACATGTAAAATTCGGTACTTAGCTAAAACTACAAATTTAGTTTCAAATCTTGCCAATCAACAGAGCTTATGCGGGCAAAACTTTCAAATATTATAATCCCTATTTTTACTGTCACAAGCTAATGGATGAGATAAGCAAAACAATTGCTTTAGTGTGCTTCATTATTAAAAAAAGCAATTAACGAGAAAACAAAAATTAAATTTCAGTTTACAAATGTAAACAAAAATGATGAAAACAGTGGATCTTGACACATTCTGATTGGCTGTAATCGAAAATCCTAGACATTGAGTTCTAGAGTCTAGAACTCAATTAAACTGAATAAAATTAAACTGAATATTTGATATGTAATGATATTAATTGCTGAAAGTTCATCAGTTCAAAATTTAATTTACTGCAATTGTTTGTTTGCTTTCAATGTTGCAATAGGTACAAAAGAAAATATTTGTAATATAATTCATTTAAGTAAAACGCCAATGACGCAGTAGGTTTTCTAACTGTTTATAAACAATTGTTTTTTAGAACAAAACACAGATTTTTGGAAAGTTGTTTTTTAATTAAAAAAACAAAAACTGTTTAATCAAAAACTGTTCGTTTTTGATTGCCAAAGTTTCAAGTTTTTGAGTTCAGAGATTTTGACACTTACATTTAGGCGGAAGAAATCAGAAAAAAAACAGCAAAACGCAGGCCATATTAAGAACATTTAATTGACCTGTTTGATCTCCACTTTGAAAACACATAATGTTTTCCCTGCTCTACGGCACCATAATGTCCCCTTTATATTAACTATTGGCTCGTTCCCTCCTACCGGTACTGTCTAATATATGTAGTGCAGAGTTTGGTTGGTGTAGTGGTCTCTACTGAAACGGTTAAATAGTGTTTTAATTTTTACCCTCAGGATAAATATAATAACAAGTTTTATTCTTAAATCACAGTTAAAAAAAGAGACAATATTAAAGCTTAAAACAAACAGGAACTATTCTGTATATGAGGGATGGAGCCTTTTTTCAACCTCCCACTTTTTCGCTAAAGTTTTACTTTTCGTTCCAGTTCTTTAAGAAAGACTAAATAAACACAAGGGTCGTTGAATTGGTATAGAAACCATTTTAAGCACTATAAAACGTAAAGGGCAGGGGTTCCATAGGGGGCCAGTCCCCCTCCTACATACAGAGTAAAATCGATTTATTTTAGGTTTTAGTTTCGCTCCTTACTTTCATTTGAAGAAACCATGCTTTTTAAAGAATAATTTCTGATAATTTTTCTAATAATTTCCTTGTCCATCTAAGAGATGAGGGAACTGCCTTTTTCCACAAACCCCCAGTCAGTTGCCGTTAATTTGTGTATATTTATTACCAAATGTTACCAAATTAATTGGTAACATAAAATTTTGCCTGAGGATTAACTAATTTCCCTGGTCCTTTATTTCTTTTATATATGACTTATCAAAATGTAAAGTGAATGGAAAATTTGTTTTTCACATTTCAATAATAAATTAAAAAAATTTAATAATTTAAAAAAAAGTAAACATTCGTATTAAACCTAAAGCAAAAATAGCAAAAATATTAAAAAAAAACTTTTCTCTTTTATGCTGTAATAACCTCATTCCAAAACCAGAATTTGGAAATGAGATTATTACAGCATAAAGAATCTACAGCATAAAGAATCTATTAAAGCAAGATTCTAAGTCTGAAGATTTTACTTCAGCCCTTTCAGAACATATTTTCAATTTTCCAGACCATTTTATTTCGTTCGAAAATGTCTCTTTGATTTCTAGGGATCGGGGTTCAAGGCAAAATTTTCGTGAAACTCATGAAATAAAGAAAATCTTTTCAAGAATATTGCTTTGAATCGCGATGCAGGTGAATTTGGGCTGAACTCTATGTACGATAATTTATTGAAATCTGACAGAGTAAAGTTCAATTCACCCAATGTAGTTGACCTCTGTCCAAGTGTTATATCATTGAACGCTAATGAACCGAATCCAAGAAGGTCAAAGAGGCTAGCTTCCGCCTTTGCATTGAGAAGAATTAGAGAATTAAACAATATGTAGTTTTTTTTATTTGATTTTGTATATAAACTATTGTTTTAAATTGTTTTAGTTTAGTTATACTACTGATAACGGTCATTGCATATGTGACCGAAATATCTGGTATTTTTGTGAATTTCTATCAAACAGTGTCTATTAAAAGGATTTTATTCCTATTTGAACTTTGATTTACCGCTATGGAGCTTTAGATAGATTGGTGTGTGAAATTTTATTTGAATAAATGGATTAGAAATCTACATAATCTTTGGGCTTCTATATAGTTGAAGCAACGGACACTTCTTTTATCTTAAAACCTTGATGTTACATCTCCTTCAACAGGCCCTGCTTGCAAGTTTCAGCTTAACTTCCTTAGATGTTCCTGAAATATGGCAGATAAAAGCTTTTGACAATGATTAATACGCAGTGTTTTTTCATCTGCTTCAACATCCCCCTCGATATGTGCTGAGAGTCTTAAGTTAAAGCCGTTCCTGAGATATTTAAATAGCGTTCTTTCGACCATCGGGATGCACATACTGTATTTTGATTCAGCTCAATATCCTAATATACACGCCCTGAAAGTTTCAACTTAATGCCATTAGACATTCCCCTTTCAACATTGTCGTAAGGCTTATCATTGTCTCTAAAGGTCCTTGAATTGGAATATAAAGCATCTTTAGCAAAAATTAAAGTTTAAAGTTTAGTTAAATATCTGGAAGTTTAACGGAAGCAGCCCCCCTTATATACAGAACCAATTCATGTTTTGTTTTTGTTTCAATGCTGCTCTTTATTTTTATTTTAGAAAGCTTGTTTTTTCATTTAATGGATTGATGGTTACAGCTATTTTGCTTACTTCAAATATATGTCGTCGTGAAAGACTGAAATCTGGTAAATGTCGACATTCATCGGTGAAATTCCGAAATAAGGATATTTAACAAATATTTGGGACACACATCAAGCGACTATGTGTTTGTTAACGAGTCAGCTTTGTCAGTCTTATGTAAGGTTTGATGGTGACAAGCTAGGTTATAATTCTCAGAAATAGGTTAGAAATTAGGTTGGAATATCAGAAATATGATCTCAGAAATGCTCAACGTTTACCAATTGTAGATGGTGAATGTCAACAAACACATAGTCGCTTGGTGTGTGTCTGAAATATTTTTTCAGATTTTGCTCTTTCAACGTAACATATATACTTCAAAGGAGCGATCAACTTGCCTTTTCAGCCAGGTGGTCACCGAGTACAGCCGTACCAGCAATCCGTAGAAAGCTGACAAACCCCAGACTAGTAAAAGTAAGCTGATAAAAGAACCAATGCCACTGAGTTGTGCCATGAAATGTGGTGAGCATAATCATTGCAAGAAAAAGTAGAAGCACAACGTGCACTGCCGTTGCCAATAATGATAAAAGAATATCTGGGTCAAATATTCGATCGAAAATTTTTATCATTTCTAGGAGACTTGAGTGGATTCTTCTATATTCTTCTAGGGCCTTAAGAGTCCTGTCTACCTCTGTAAGGCTTCTCATTTTCCGGTTTAGAAGCTCAAATTTGTGGGTCAGCAAAATTCCAGTCATAAAGAATAATTTCATTCGTAATTCGGTTATAAGGAACCACACTGTTTTAAAAATACACCAGACAAACAGCACCAATGTGTTGGAAGTAATATTTCGCAGAATGAGAAAATCTAGCAAGCCTGAAAAAAGGACAAAAATTGTTCCAAAGATAAGGATCAAAAGGTTGGTTTTTTTCTTTCTGGAATAGTAAGTGTTCTCGTCAAAGTCCTTGAAGAAAGTTGAATCCATATCGATGATGCGATTGAAAAACTCACAAAGAACTGAGGAGCGAAAAAGCGAAGAAATAATAGTTATGAGGGAGTCAAAGGAACTGGCGAAAAGCAGTCCCATGATGCAGAATGTGAACAGAAAATTATTGTAAGAAACAAACTTGATGAATAAGAATGTAGTGGCGCAAGTAATCCATACAATATAAACAGTAGCAATCCCTATTATCAGCCAAAACTTAGTTTTGCACACTAAAGCATCGACTTTGCAACCCTTTTCTCGTCTATGAGATACTGCTAGGATACCGAATACACAAGAATATGACACCAACGATGAGACAACAGAGTAAGCACAGGTATGTCCAGACATTATTGCAGAAAGCTGGAAAACTCTTGGAATTAATATTCGCTGATCTGATTAGGGAATAGATAGTTGCTAAGGAACCTTTACTTTAGTTGCGGCCTTTTAGTCTAGTACGAAAAAGTTAAGCAAAAAAAAATATGATAGTAAATAATGATTGTATAGGTAGTTATCATTATCATTTTCACTTGCTTGTAAATTCATCTTTCACTTTCTTAAAAAAAGCACGCAAAAACTTCTTAAAATTTTGGAATTACCTGAGATTAATATAAAAATAAGCGAAAAAGAAGTTTTTCAATAAAATAAAGATCCAAATTAGACTTAAGACCAACAGAAATAAAGCCGTATTATAATTCAAACTAAAAACGACCAAAAACTACTATTAAAGAATAGATGAAACCCATAACGAACAGAACTTAAAATAAATGGTAATATCAAACAAAAGATAAGACACTAATTTAGATTACTTTTAAAAAGTTTTGCCACAAAAGAAATTTCTAAAACAAAAGCAAAAAGCTACATTGATGATGAGCTGAAATAAAGTCAAATAATTTTTAAAAGGTAAAACTGCCAAAAATCAGCATCAACTAAGCAAATGAAACCCAAAACAAACAAAAATTACATAAATTATTGATTCAAACTCAAAACGAATAGAAAGTTTGACTCAGGCTTTGAACTGGAAGGACACAAACAATATTTAACTTTGGGCTTAATTGGATTTCACCACAAGTTCAGTAAGTGATTGTGAAATAATTCAAATTGGATTTTGGATTGAAGAAACTAATTGGTGAAAAATATATGCATTAAAAAGAGTTTCGCATAACTTACTGTTCAATTCAGTTTTGTTCAGCTTGACAGATTACTAAGGACAGTTTGTCTGACTTGTGAGTCTACGGTACAACCAAAAGGTACTAACTTTTTTGGGTTTTTAAAGCTATTTTACTAACCTTTACCGGCTAGTTAAGCAGATGGCTAAATTTACTGTTCATAAGCTGGCATTGGCTAGGTTTCGAGGTCACCCTAAATTGCCTGTACCTATTGTTGAAGTGATAGATCCGACAGGAAATGGAAAAATTAGAACTAGAAATTACAAGTATATAGTTTTCCGCTATGGTACACATGATACCCAGTTCGGTATTGAGTCTCAAATTTTAGATTTTGAATGCAATAAAGCTGAGGCTATGAAAAACTCTAGAAACGGTGTGAAAGGAGCGTTTGAAGAACTTGCGACGGAACAAAAAATTCAGTCTGTCATGGAAAACCTTGCTCGGAAAATTGATCAGGGATTAGATGAAAAATTGACAACTGCTGGAGGTAAACAATCCTTTTCTAAGGACACAGTTAGCGCAATCAAAGCGCAAAGCTCGTCGATCAAATGATTTAAAGCATTTAAAAAACCAATGTTCATTTATTGAGGAACGGATGAAAGTTACTGAGCAAAAGCTTGATGAGTATGAGCAAGAAACGAGATTAAATAGTCTTATGTTCAATTGGTTTAAACAACCTTCCAATAGGGACTTGAAGTCGGTAGTTCTTGAAATTGTGAAAAATAAAATGGAGCTTGAAATATCTAATCATGATGAGATCGAAGTGAAAAGATTCAATCTAAGCAACTCTAAAGTTTTCAAAGAAAAGTCAAAATTAGCTCGCACTGGTGAGTAGAAATGACCCTAAAGGTCCCACGGGGACTCCTAATATGGGCATAGAGTCCCTAGGGAGAAAGATTGCGTAATCGGTCAATGACCTCTTTTTCCAAGGTCGATTTATTTGATGTTTCTAGGTGTAATAACTCCGGGACGAAGGTTGCACATGCGCATTGAATTCTAACGGGAACAATGTTACTGATCTAGGACTGGAGGGGGAAGTGAATTTCCGAGAACTTGATTGCGTAATCGAAGAGGAATTGGATTTCCGAGAACTTGATTGCGTAATTGAGGGGGAAGTGAATTTCCGAGAACTTGATTGCGTCAGTCGAAGAGGAAGTGGATTTCCGAGAAATTGATTGCGTAATCGAAGGGGAAGTGGATTTCCGAGAAATTGATTGCGTAATCGATTGGGAATTTTATTGATCCGGTAACGGGAAACAGTTAGATCACGTGTTTCCTTCTCAGCCAATCAGCGAGTCGGATACATATCCTTTCTCAGCCAATCAGAGGGCTGGTTACATATTTGCGGTGGAGGGAATATGAGGAAAAGATTTTTGCTATAGTTTTATTAGTCTGTGAATAGAATTCAAAGGAGTGAGAAGAACAGTTTGACTTTACTCATTTGGATATATATTTGGGTGTTGATGATGACAAGTGGAATGTTTACCCTCTTAGAAGTTGATAGTGGAGTTGATGGTAATAATACAAGAGCACCAAACATTGCGGTGGAAATCACGAAAGGATCACGGCTTTGTCTGGAATGGGATGCAGTATATGCAAGATAAGTGATATCCTTGAGCAAATTTAAAATGGAGGATCAATTATGTTTCGCCGCAAAAGTTGATATAGCACATGTGAATAGACTCCAATGTGCTTTAAGTGCATTGGTGAAACATATCGAAGACAATTAACTCTATCGCTAATTGTACATGCTTAGTAGTATTGTTGTTATAATTATTCAATAAAATTGTTTCGAAATCGAAAATGTTTTCTTTCTTTTCTGGTCAGGTTAGGCTAGCGAATCAGGTTCAGTGTAGAGTCAGCAGTCAGAGTGAAAGGATTGAAAAATGTATAGATTAGAGAAAGAGAGAATTAGATCAAATCTAGTGTTTATGGAAAAACATTTGATTTTGGATGATGATTTTCTCAAGTTATCTCTTAAATGCCGGATATTCTTTTGTCAGGGAACACTTGACAATATAATGAGGAGTAATTCTCCCCCATTGGACTATTGTATGAAACTTTTAAAATGTGATTCAAATGCTTATAGTCAATTTATTGATATATTAATTGGAACAAAGCAGAATCATATCGTGGATATACTTTTGAAAACATTGCCAATGGATTCAATGTAGATGGCTCCCCCGTCATTCGAAAGAGGTAACGTCACAGAGTTACTCCTCTTCCCCTTTCGTACACTTTGAATTTATCGAGCGAAGACGATCAGTTTCGTTTTAGCTGTGAGAGAGGCAAGTGACATTGGAAACCAAAAAAAAAATGTTCTATTTATGCCCATTGTGCTTGTACACTCTTGGCAGTTGGACTCTATGTGAGAATTGTACAATTATTGATGACTATAGTGAAAAGTGCAAATTATGTAATCCATGTAAATTACATAGAGGCTATGCAGTACAAATTAAAGGATGTAATTCATGTCTTGAGGAGGTGTGTGACTCTCACCCTAGAGGGCACCTGTGCTCCAATTGTCACTATGATAAATGTGATCAGTGGGAGAATACATACCCCGGTATAATTGGAAAGAATCCCAAACGTGATTTTAGTTTATTTCTACGAGATTGGTATCGTTGTGGATTTAAATTATTCTGGGAAGAGGAATCTGGTCTACGATTCAACTGTTGGGCTAACAAGACAATTTGGTTTCTACGTCATCGTTGTGACGACACTGCATATTATGACTATAAACCAAGTGATTTTTATTTGGCAGTTACCGAATGTGATTCACCATTTGAAAACACTGTATGTGATATTGCTTCAAAAAGAAAGATTCAAACACGTGAATTTCATAATATGAATGCAAATAGTATCATTGACTATACAAAGAGATATGACAAGAGTGAAGTTACATTGAACTGTAGAAAATGTGACCCTGACTTTGCAGTCAACCAAGATCAATATACAGTGTATCCAAATGATTTACCGGCATTAGTGATTCACGACAGTTGCCTATACATCGAAGAAGAAATCTAAAGTGTAGATTTAAAGACATTGTTGTATATACATGCATTTTATTAATAAACAAATTCACAAACATTTTTTAAGCACTTTACTCTTAGGGCACTGAAATCAATACTATATAGGTCTGAGAGGATATTTTCCACTAGAAAGTCGTTCAGACGAGGAGTGTCACTATAAATGTGGAGAAACTGCTTGTAAGTATAGCCGCGACATCGGAACACAAAATATAGTAGTGCATGGAAGCCGCAGCTTTTAGTCGTTAGATCCTGCACCCTCTTCCGATTTTGAATAATAGTTTTCCCACTGCTCTCAATATAGTTGCTGATGTGAGGTGTGTAGAATGTATAGGGTAGACCAAGAGGATCAAAAAATTCAATCGTCTTCATTGTTTAAAAGATGCACAGCCAATGACCCGTCAGTACAGTCGACGGACTGCTATTAATAATAATTAACGTATTGTTGACACTTTGAATTTTTCCAAGAAAGTCCAAGAGAAGACAATAGGATTTGTACTGGGACATGTAGGGATCCATATTAAATAGATTGATTATTTGACTGGTGTTCATGGCGCCAAGTCTAGTTGAACACTGCCTTCGGGAGTGATTTCCCAATAGGTTTCATATTGATTTAGTGAGATTAGTGCAATACTCTCAACCAATGGGTCGGCAAATGTACACTCTAAACGCACACTCCCCGTACGTACTATACTCATATCCTGTGTACCAGACAAGTCCAGTACAATGATACCATGTGTTTTAGCAAACATATCTTCGGTTATACCATTTTCAAATAGTTGCGAATCATGATCTAGGGTTTGCATGGTCAACTCGTACAATGTTCGATAGGATTTATCAAAAAATAGATTGTAGAGTGGGATGCTATTTACTGTGCACACAAGAGATGAAAGTCCAAACATCTCGAAATTATGTGGGCATTCAGTCCATGATCCTATTGCACTGGCGCTTTTTACAAATGCCAAAGTGAGTTTTGACGGAATTTAACCATTGATAAAGGATGAATCAATGACGACGCGTGAACCCATTGAACTAAGCCCCTTATTGACTATTGTATAAAAAAATGATAGTTAAGTAGTATGCGAGTAGAATCTTAATTCCTCCCAGGTCAAATCACCGGAAATAGTAATCTGTTGATTCGGTACATGAAACACTGCAGAAGTTAGTGAGAGAGTTACATCAGGATTGGCAGCAAGTTTTTTTCTCAATAGGAAATTGGAGGGTGCAAGCGTTAATTTTATATCCACTTTAACATTGGGTGGCAGCCACTGGGGTATATTAAATATTTCATGATATATTTTTCCGACTAGATGTAATTCACTATTTGTAGCATTTTTAAGTGTATCTGTACTATCAGTATTAGTAATATATTCATATACATTGGAGGTACCTCTCAATTCCTTGTATGACTTGGGCGTCATCAACATGAATTGCATATAGCTTGTATAATTTGAGAGATTGTTGCTTGTGCTCACCAGCGTGCCATTGATGTAGACACTAATCTAACGAAATAAATTATGTAATATACAATTTTCATAGGCTATTCCATCGGCTAAAATTGGCAATGTGTTATTGGATTTCGTGACTTTCATTTGCACATCTATAAATGTCGAAGACATGTCCATATATTAGTCTTCATTGGAATACATTTGATAGTTGATATTATTGGAGAGTGGTTATTGTGGATAAAATTGTCCATAGTATCCATGCTTGACACTCATATCAACATTTTCAGCATTGAATAGATTCAATGAGGCGGTCATTGAAGGTTGAGAATCCTTATGCGGTAGGTAGGACATCTTAGGAGAAGAAATCGAGTTTCGATCTAACAATTTTCTTCCTGGGGCTTCTTCTTCTGTTTACAGCAAGTGTCGGAATTTTCCTTCTTTTCTTTGACAAGAGGGATGATGTCTTTCGTTTCCGACCTGAGTGGAGACTGATGAGTGATGCATTGTTTCTTGACCTTTTTAAGCCTTTACCATTTTGTTTTAATCTCTCGCCAAGGGTTCGCACACTGGACCTAAGATTTTCCGAAGCACTTTTTTTAAAATCCTTGCCAGAGCCCCAACCGTATAGTGTAGAGGATGCAAAATCCGTCTCAGCCGGTACAAGATATTTTCTAGCCAGAGGTAGTGAAGAGCGAAAGAGCTTAGCAAACCAACTGCCAAGACCATAGCCAGACATTGACGAGCGACCTATGTAATAGTCCATTCCATTTCCCTATTGTCTTGGGCCAAGAGTATTAACATAGCAGTCAATATCAGGACAAATGAATACCACTTTTCTATTAGACATCTTGCTTTTGAACGATGGGACGAAAATGGCATGTAATCACAGCGAAACCTTTTGAAATTGCTATGGAATCACCTAATTCGGTTCTTAGTGTTAACTGACAGAGTTCCAAATAGGAAGTGTTTACAGGAATATATTGAAGATGCTTTATATTGTGATGATGAATATGTTCTTGATTGGTTTTTCGTTCAAGAACTCGTAGGAGGGGAACATTTGAATTACCAACCCGTGATGTTTCCACAAATGAAGCGTAGAAAAATATACAAGTGTCTGTGGAGAAGGCAGGCGGGTAGTCAGCGAAAATGAAATTAGTGTTTCCGGCACTTTTGCCATTGATTATATTGAGCTTAAAGCCAAGTACATCCTTTAGGTTATCATTGAGAATAACCTTTTCACTGGCAATAGGTGAACTAATGTAGATCTTGCCCTCCTCCTTTGAATAGTTGAAATGAAAAGCTCCTTTTTTACGAGTGTAAAAGGAAATTCTTTTATTAATAGAACGACATAAATCGTTCATACAGGTGAGTTCCTCGTAGGGTAATTCAATATATGGATAATCCATCCAATTGATTTTTTGAATTTATTCTTGATCACTTGAGGATGGTGGTGGCGGCCAATCATAGGGTCTAATTTTTATTTCATATTTACGATCCTTTCTCAGGATGTCATAAGTATTTTTGAGAATACAGTCGACAAGGGCCACTTCATACTTTCCATTGTCGTCGAATTTGATGGTGGGGGAGAGTTTCGTCCAAAAATCACTTGTTCTATTCAAGTCATTGTAGAGAGGATCAGAAACATTGGACATGAAAGTCACATAGAAATCATTGGGCATTGTCAATGTCTTCAGCACTGACCCAAGAATCAAAATCTGAGTTGTATCCTAGACAGCGAACAAGCAGCTATCTCTTGCCCCTTCGTGTACGACTCTTTAATATCTTTTCAATTTGATATTTTTCACCGGTGTTTCTAACTTTTTGCAGTTCCCATTCATAAAAGCCACCAAGAATCTCATCATCATCTTTGGTGTCTCACAGTCGATATCTCGTGGGCTCGATTTCCAGGATTTTGGACACTTTGAAAATTTCGATACTCCATAAATAATTCCCCTTTTCAAAAATATTGCTGGTTCTATTAATTATAACAGTATCACCAATAATGAATTTCTTCTTCACATTTTTATTCCCTTTTTCACCGCTGGAGTATTGCTTTTGAAAAGCATCAAATGTATTTTCATTGTAGTGTACATCCCGAGGGTTTGAGTTGGACAGAGATCGATGAGGTCGATGGTTTTATATCTGCATGATTTTATCTAAATCATGAATAAAAGCCGGTGTATTTTTCAGTGTACAATATCTTGAAATTAATTGACGAATCGTTCTTATTAATCGTTCAGCCAATGCAGCCTTTATCGGGCTGTGACTATGATAAAGTGTTGTATTATATTTCAAAAGAACTATTTGCACATGGGGATTAACAAATTCACTGCCACGATCCGATTGAATTTTTCTATACGAATCCTGTTCAAGAATAATTTCAATGGTCCAATCAACTTCAATACCTCTCTTTGATCTTAGTGGAATGGCATAGGCATAGTGACTAAAAACACTGATTGCCACTAGAATATATTTGTAGGGTTCATTGTGACGGTGTTGAATTGTGTCTAAAGTTAAAACAACCGTTTGCATTATATGTAGAGGGAAAAAGGTTTTAGTTTGTTGATATTGTTTGTTGCGAAGCCTGTGATTCTGATGCAGTGTGTAACTCGGTTCATTCTCTAGATACTCTTTTTTCTTTTTTCAATGTGGTGGTGCCGGTGACAGCTTTAGAAAGCGTTTTGGGAGAACTTAAAATTCCCGCTTCACCAATATTTTCATAGACACCTTTCAGAACTTCATCCATTTTGAACGCAAGTATGTAGTGTAATGACCACTCCCCTTTTGCACACTGGAGGGTGAATCAATTCGTCTTCTCTTTTGACTAGCAGCCACAGGTGTTGTAAAATCAGTGGTGCTGCTAGTATTTTCAAATATTGAATCTTCTTCTTCTTTATCAAATGATGTTGGTGTGGGTGGGGCACTATATTCTCCTAGTTTCTTTAGAATTTGCTTATTGCCAATAAGACTTTTGGGGAAGTTTTATACATTTAGAGAGGTGTATAGATTATTGTCAAAGGATAAAAGTCCTTTACGATTCATCACCATATCACAAATTAAATCAACTAGATTATAACTTTTTCCCTGAATTATAATTCGTTTCCCTGTGCTATCGACTTGAACTTGATGTTCATCAGCAGTTTCCAACATGAGATAAGTTAAGAGACTTTTACTCTTTTCTCGATAGGAGAGTGGCAATAGGTTTCCAATTTTCGAAACACTTGACTTAAAGTCACTCTCCAGTGATTGCAGTATTGTTGAATCTTGAGGAGATGTTTCATGTTAGTAATAGTCAGTGGCGGCGGCGGCGACGGTTGGTCTCTCGTGATATGGTGTACGTTTGTCCACACGTCGCAATGCATCTTGAAGTAAAAGCTGTTTTTTGTCATCGGCAATGTTCTCATCATTAATGAATTTGCTTATATTGTCTTCAAAATGTTCGACGGGCGAGAGGACAAGTTCAAATGGTGTCAATTTATAGGGTTTTGCCATTCTCTAGAGAAAACTGTTTACAAACCCTGCAATTATTGGCCGTAAAAGTGTGAAAAAGCTACCGCCCGCTTGAAGGAGACGTTTTCTTTATAAAATTTTTACCTTGTTTTTAAAATCCAAGGTGCGTACAGTGGAACGATGTTGGTTTGTCTGTTTTCTAACACCTTCTGGGAGTTGAACATTGCCCTCAGTTAAATTTAAACAAAGTTCAGATATTAGATTAATGAAATCATTGTCAACACCATGTTTGAGTATGGCCTTCCTAAGCAAGGGTTTTGAAGTGCTTAAAACGGAAAATAAATGCCGTTGTTCGTGTAGTTTCTTCAGTGTCATAATGGCAACTAATAGCCTTTTCTACTGTTCACCGGAAGATATACTGTAATTTTATTGTTGAAAATGTCGGTGACTACACGTAGATCCTCGGGCGTACTCTGATTAAGATCAAGCAAAATGTAACCATAGGGCTTGCTAGTTGCCTGAGTGTACGCTGACAACGGAAATTTAGGGGCGCCAGGGTATATCCGTTTATTGATAGTTATGAGTGAGCTAGAATCACGAATAATTCGCCAGATAATATAGATGGAGCAATTCAAAGCAAGGGTTCGCAAGCATTTGCTCTGATGAAACGGATTGTGTAGAACTTGGGTTATAGAAATGTGTTCATGATGGGAGTGAACGGTGAACAGTTGTAGCATTTTTTGTCAGAACTGTTCAATGGATTCAGCCAAATCATCAATAATCAGCCACGAGTTCGGTTCAATAATATTGAAAACATCAAGTCCCCGTATGAATGGTATTGATATGGTTGTGGCAATAGCCTTTATTTGATCATAGGACTCTTGCCAAATACTATGGAAATAGTAGATTTTTTTCGGTTTTTCCAAAAACATTTTATCGCAATTTTGAATTATTTTAGTTAAAAGTGTTGTTTTCCCTGACATTGAGGGACCACACAGAAACGACCTGAAGGGTGTTTTAAATTGATAAATGTTGCTGCTGCTGCTGACAACAGTTGAACTACAAGTAACTGTAGATCATATGTGTCCAATGAATAAGTTGTAGCAATAATTTTCCCATAGATCTATCTAGTACTGGTTAACAACAAAAAAAACAATATTTCATGTCAGCATTTATTTCGGGCAATATGAAAACAAATATTTGTTCAACGTGAACTGCAATGATATGAATAACACCTGTTCAACAAGAAAAACAACAATATTTCATGTCAGGATTTATTTCGGCACTGCATGAAAACTCTATTTGTTCAAGGTGAACTGCAACGATATGAATAACACTTTATGTTCAACAAGAACAGTTGACAATATTTCATGGCAGTATTTATTTCAACACTGCATGAAAACTCTATTTGTTCAACATGAACTGCAATGACAAAAATGACACTTATTGTCTTTAAAAACACTTTTTGTCCATGAAGAGCAACACTTATTGTCAACTTAAAAACACTTTGTCCATCAACAACAACAACACTTTATTTACATTAGTAGCAAACACACACTTTTCTGTACAAAACATGAGCACTTGAAAAAAACAACACTGGAAAAAAAGCACTTGGAACATGAACTAGCACAGTTGAACATTATAGTGAATTTAAAAGGTGGGGTCCCCCCCAGGGCCGCGGGGCCGAAGGCCGACCGGCCACGGGCGGCCCCCTCCCCCACCCCCCTGGGTGGCCGCGGGAAGGGCCCCCCCCACCCCCCGGGAACCGCGGGGCGAAAATGGATTGTACACAATAGTTGTCCGATCACTGCTGCTGCTGCGACATGTTAGGTTGGGTTAGTTGGGGTCAGAGGTGGTTAGTTGAGGTTGGGTTAATTTATGAACGGGTTGGGTAGTTAGTTACTTTATGAACGGGTTGATGGTGGTGGTTAGTGGTTGGGTTAGTTCAAGTTAGGTTAATTTATCCAGACCAAGTTGATTGCGATAGTCTATGCATTCAACTCGGTCTGAAATACGGTAGTGGCCATGAGACAGGACACTCACACCATTCTTGAGCACATAGACCTTGTCGGATATACACGACATTGCATTCTTTTCCACTCTCACAGAATAATTTCTATACTGTAGAGAGCGAATTGCAAGCACTTGTGCTCTCGGCACTAGGCTACTTTCTACACAGTCTCTGTACACACTCATGTTGAAATTGCTCTTTACAAAATGTGTAGGCACCCCTTTACACGCCTTCTTTTCATCCCCACTATGAGTTTCAACGCAATAAACTTTGGGGCCCGGGAACACCCCCCGGTATATCAAATCACTCCCCGGCTCTGATTTTAACATTAATAGAAGGTTTGGAGTATCAACTCTCACCCGCTCAGGGAAAAGTGATGGAGTCCAGTTGGTGAAATCCATCCACGAGATCATCTGTTCCCCATTTTCTAAATCACCCAATAAATCATCAGCACTATTTATCTTTAGCAGATCAGAATCTGAATCCCCAGAGTAAACTTGAACCTCCCCCTCCCGTGGCCATTGCACCTTGCAAACATTGTCAAAGAACGGACAACATGAGCTTTTTTGAAATTTCCAGTACTGAACTGCCGCCTGCAATATTCTTGTTCAGTACTACATTTCGCTTTCGCCTGTGTAGAAGAAACATGCCAGCCTCTATGCTCGTAAATGATGTAAAATTGGGGTCGGCAATAATTCGTGCACAGTCTAGAGGGTCAGTCACGAAGTCACAACAAGATCTATTACCTACGCTTTCACATATTTTGCCGAACGCTGAATTTAGGATGAGTTTGTACATTTCCTTCTCCACCTTGGAGTTTGCCCTAGATCGTTTATCGACAAAGGTATCAATAAACGTTTTTAAATATAGTCACTGATTGAATTGTAGGACCCTATGTATTTTGGTGATCTTGAAACCATTGTTCACCATCCAGAGCAAAAGCACATGGTGAACAACGATATTCTCCTTAGGGTCCAAATCAGCAATTAGTTTCTGTTTGGAGGGAGTCCAGTGCATCCCCATATCCTCAACCAATGATCAATGGTAGGGGCTCAGCGAGTCCCTGCTCATGGGCCGAGTGATAAGGGGAAAAACAAAATCTTCGACGGAGTCGTGAAGCGCCAGCGGAATGTGACCGCCAACTTCAAAGAACCATCCTTGGGGTCCGTTGTCCTCGACAGTGTTAATGTCGGGGAACTCACAAGGATTCTCAAGCCATTGATAGTTCCCACACGGCAAAGAGTAGTGAGACATTGCCGAGGGGTATAATGAGTTCATGTCCAAGAACACTGCATTTGACTTTACACCGGTGTTTTGTACGATCGGTTGACAAGACGCGGTCCCCATGAAAAACATACCCTCCCCTCATTGAACGCTCTACAAAAAGGTGTTGATCTACATCTGTGATTAGGCCTATTTCCTCCCTACTAATTTTTAAAATCAAATACATCACTAAATGGGGTGTGGAAAAATAATATCCTATCTAACCCGAACTCTGAATAGATTTGGTCTGTGTTCTTACAGACTATATCCAACAGATTTAAAACATCACTGGCCAAGTACACTCTACAATAATCCCACCCAGTTTTACAATTCCCCTTTGACCAAACCTTCTTAGCAAACTCGAACTCCTCGGCTCTGCATTCACTACTGGTCCGTGAATTGTAAAAAGCTTCAATTGGAGATAGTTTCACCTCGCTTAAGCGACCGCCAGAACAGTAATAATCGTATGCGTATACACCTTTGCAGGTCAACAGATCATACATTTCACTGTCTGGAAAGTGCTGTTTAAGCAAGGGAAAGCTATCAAAATTGTCGCTTTTCTGCACTTGAATCAATTGACTCAATGCCTTGGGAAAAAAACTAAAGGAATCTAAAAACCTGATTTTATTCCAACACCTATGCTCATTATACACTGCCTGCCATTTCAGCTCGAGAAGTAATAACTTCTCGTTTAATTTGGGGATTTTGTTGCAGGTAAATGAATTGTTTACTCATGAAAAGTTTACTCATCCTCCCTCCTTATGCAGAAGTGCCCGTGCTCGTCCATAAAATGTTAAGTCATCAGTAGAATTGTGGATAAAAACTGGAATAAAAAAATGTTGGCTAACATTTAAATTACACGATTGATGCGCAACCCCCTAAAATTACTACCCCCCGATGATATTTCCTGCCACAAGTGATTATTATCTCTGACTTTCCCCCTCCCCCTCTTTTCCCTTTAGTCCCCTTATCCCCCTCTACAAACTCCCCCTTACAAACCCAACATATTTTTTGATTTTTAATCGCGAGACGATCTTCTGCAGCCCGCACCATTGGATAATGGGTATTTCTCAAACGAGAAATAGCACCATTAGCTTTGCCAATTAGTTTAGTCAGTGCCTTGACCATAAACTTCCCCTCATCCAATGTTTCTACTATTTCTAACAACCGCATGGTGTTAGAACTGTCTCTTTGCGCGTGAGCATAGGACACTGCGATAGCCTGGTGTCCTTTGATTCGGTTTGGAAACTGGGGATCCTTCAACTCCACCAGCTTAGCTTCAAAGTATAAAGATATTTTGTAGCACCGGGGAAGGGTGTTCTGGAAATTTTTTAAGCGTAAAGTAGTCCTATACCCTGAAACCGTTTCCACTGTCTGGTAGCCATGTCGGCTACAGTGTCTCATGTGATTTTGCAGATTTAATTCAGTCCAAAATCTGGAGAGGCATGTTGGGCAGTAGAAACGTGTCCCCCTATTCTTACCCTCCCCCAGAACTCTACTAATGTCTGTAATAGGATTAAAATGACCAATTGAATTGGCAGGGTCACTAGGTGGTGTGTATAACAACCAAACCCAGTGTCTGACCAAATCAATTGACGGACCCCTTACAGGGAAAACCACCCCCTTCTTTTTTAAACGAACCCCATCTTCAAATTCAGTTTTATACTGAACCACAGTAACGCCGATATTTAAATGGGCATTAGCCCTTTCAAAAATATCAATGGATCGAAGCGTTACTGGATATTTTCCCTATAAACAAGAAAAATCTGCAATGGGAAAATTGGACCCGTGCTTCCCTTGTTCAGCCCAGTGATCTAAATTCTTCTTGGTAGTGTTATCTGCTAGAGTCTGAAATACTGATATGAGGAAAGCATATCTGAAACACATTTGATCTGTTTCAAAACAGATCTTCTGGACACCGCGAAAACCTACTAGATCTGGATTATATTTTAAAACTGTACCCTTATCCCTATGGCCCCCTCTTAAAATAAAATCTTTCTTAAATTTACAAATATTTACACTTAAATTTTCAACAAAAAGAACTAGAGATCCACTACCGTTTTCATTAAAGTTCTCAAGATGCGCAATAATTTGATCTACCCAATCCATGAAAACACCCTCAAAATTTTCTAAATTCGGATAAATTATGCACATCTCGGAATGTACATAATGATAATAAACTTCACTTTTCCCCTCATTTAAATAGAACACTTTTAAAACAATAGAAACCTTAATTGAATCCCTCACCCACAATTGAATTTGATTCTCCAGCAGTGCACGAATTTTATCTACATAGTTGTGTACAATTTCTACGTTGTCAAAAAAAAATTTCCCCCCCATACGTGAATTAAAAGGGTCTCCAAAAGACGCAGTGTAAACAACTATTGCATTTAAAATTCTGTTGGACAATTGAAAATTAGGGGAATTTATACCCCCCTCCCCCTCGGGTATATTATACCCTCCCTCAAGTTGTTCAACAATATCTGGGGTGTGCTCCACTTCAGTTGTTTGAAGTGGACTCGTTAGGGTATCGGAGGCTGGAGGAGGAGGAGGAGAAGTTAATTCGTTTGTGAAATCCTCCAAAAGCTGTATTGTATTTGGGCTCAAGTCCCCCTGCCTAACTGTGCTATTATCTACATTTAAAAAATCCTTTAAATACTTCTCAATAGTATCAGGTATTTCGTCAGTATTAGTGATATCACTCCATGGTAAAATGTTGTTGGAGAGCTCCTCTCCTTCTCCAACTGATGAGGGGGACGATAAAGAGTAGGGGACCAATGGTCGTCCAGCCTATAAATGAAAAATAGCTTATTTTCAAAGTGTTCAAATCACCCCCTACTGTTTTTTTAAAATTTGGATTATTATTTAAAGTCAGCGCTTAGTAGTAGTAGCAGCAGTATGTGCATAGTAGCATTTGGTTAATTCAACTTAAAGAAAATCCAACTTAATATAAGATATTTACAATCTAAAACGCCGCTTTACATGGAAGGCTGCAATTTGATTTTGTTAAAAAAAAAATAGATTATTTTCAAAATGTTCAAATCAGCCCTACTGTTTTTATTATTTTTTTTTTCGGCGCTTTCCTGGCCCGCGGCACTTCTCGGTCCCATAGCATATCTTATATTAGTATAAGATATTTACAGTCTAAAGCATCGCATGACATAGAAGGCGGCAATTTTATATTGTTCAAACAATCCCTCCAAATAAAATTTCATATTAATACTCTTTATCTGCTCTGGGAAAAAAAAAACCAAACATGATTTGAAATGGATAGCCATCTCCTCTCATGATACACAACTCATTCCGATAGAAAGTTGTTTTTTTTTTTTTATTGTAGAGGCAATGTGAACCATTCGCTAATAAAGCAATTTATAATGCAATGGATTTTGCTACTTATTATGAGCGGGATATAGTACATTTTTTTGGCTTCACTAATCTAATTTGGCGAAGGGTGAATGCATGCATTTGACATGATTCAAAAGGGGAGAACATTATATTTACTTGGGGAAGTAAAAATCTTTCAATATCCCGCTGAGATATACTTTTACACAGTGTTCGAAAATGGTGCATGTAGAAAAGGACTCAAAAAGTTGTAAGAAATTGGTAGATATATCTATATGATAGGTAGGAAAAAATGCTTACATTTGCAAAATCCGTCTGGGCTTGGGTGTCGGATGGATCT
Organism: Artemia sp. Qi Xiang Cuo; assembly: GCF_049724085.1. Classification (NCBI taxonomy): domain Eukaryota; kingdom Metazoa; phylum Arthropoda; class Branchiopoda; order Anostraca; family Artemiidae; genus Artemia; species Artemia sp. Qi Xiang Cuo. Next base: position 8,337,648 of record NC_142799.1, read on the forward strand.
GACATAGCATGCTGGAGGGTAACCTCCTGACCTAGCGTTGATGGGGCAGCTATTAGCGGTCCAAGGAGAGCGGATGTGCAAGCGATGTCACATTCCAGCATGGCTTGGGCAGGCATCACTTGTTTAGGAGGCTTCGGCCAGCGACCATATTGTATGACTGTCGCCTTCACAGGGGCCGCATTATTAGCCCTTGCTCTCTTACTGGGTGGTGGCGACGGGCATTCTTCACAATTTGCCTTAAAGAAGAGAAAAAAGTTAGTATTGAAATAATTTCCCCCCTTTTTTAAAAGAAGGAAAATTAGTATCACCATCCACACGAACCATAATTTTGTCTAGACAATAATTTATCACTAAGAAAGCCCCCCCCACGCCAGCATTTTCAGTAAAGAAAAAAGTAAAAATATACTAAACTCTTAAATCAAATGCTATTGCAATTAATAAAAAAAAAGGCTTATTCATAGGCCCCCCAACCTAACCTTACTTTTCATGCAAACACTTTTGTTTTCACTTTACAATAATGGTGATATAATTGAGGAATTCACAACCCCCCCCCCCTTTCACAAATGTCCTAAATATAATGTTGGTAATTATTTTTGGAAATAACCCCGTTTCACCGCTTCTCCGTCAAATACAGGTTACGAATCCACAAGCTTAATAAACAGTAATCTCTTTTTGCTTAAAACCGTTTTAATTTGAGAAAGAGTTTATCGTTGAAACCTTTTGGTTAAGTCACTAACGTTAACGATTAACAAGCATGAAGTGCAATTGTGGGGTGTCAGCTGTTTAAATCATTGCGGAAAAATGTTTTTGAGTCAAGTAAGCGGCGATGGTGGCTTAAATGGAAACAGTTTATTAATAGCTATGGGAATAGACAGAAGTTGAATGTCACTTTTTGATAGGCTTACAGAAAGAATAAATTTATCGAAAAAAAGAGAAATATTTCTATTAGCAAGAATTATACCTGTAAAAACAGAGTGGGGGTGGGAGGGGTGTTAGGTTTATGTAATAAAAAGAACATATTTTATGTTTCCTAGTGAGTATAAAGATTGCACGGTGGTTAGGTTTGTGGGGGAGGGGGTACTTACCTAAATATACTAGAGGGTGACCAAGGAAAATAATTGTATTTCGAAAATAAAATGTATTAAATCAGAACTTACATTGCTAATTGTGGCTGTCAAGGCTTCTAATTCATCAAATTTATCCATCGTTGTTTGAACTAAGTCAAAATACTTTCTTATAGTTTAATCACATTGCATGCCCGTTATATACGAAATCTCAAGCGTGAATTGTTATGTAACGGGGAAAATCATATGTAAGAAAGTCTCTGATTGGCTGAGAAAGGATATGTATCCGACTCGCTGATTGACTGAGAAGGAAACACGTGATCTAACTGTTTTCCGTTATCGGATCAATAAAATTCCCAATCGATTACTCAATCAAGTTCTTGGAAATTCACTTCCCCCTCGATTACGCAATCAAGTTCTCGGAAATCCACTTCCTCTTCGATTACATAATCAAGTTCTCGGAAATTCACTTCCCCCTCCAGTCCTAGATCAATAACATTGTTCCCGTTAGAATTCAATGCGCATGTGCAACCTTCGTCCCGGAGTTATTACACCTAGAAACATCAAATAAATCGACCTTGGAAAAAGAGGTCATTGACCGATTACGCAATCTTTCTCCCTAGGGACTCTATGCCCATATTAGGAGTCCCCGTGGGACCTTTAGGGTCATTTCTACTCTGGTGTCAGAAAATCTGACGAAACGAAGACGTGATGTTCAGAACTTAGCACGGGATAAATAGGGGAATAAGCAGATGTGGTCTGATCAAGGTCGGATATATGTTCGTCTCGCTACTGATTCGTTTCCCCGTCGTTTATGGTCTATCGACGATATTGCTTAGTAGTGTGTGCTAATACACCAAGTTATGTTAAAGTTGTGGTGAGAGACTAAGGTCCTTTGAAAATAATCCGTTCTGAGCTGGAGATATTCTTAATGCTCGATATTGGGCAGGAAAATTCTTCTATCACATTCCGACAGAATAGAGAGAGCTGTAAATCTACTTTCTTCGGCATTTACTGCTGATAAAAATTCGTATTCTCTTGGTTACTAGAATTGTCAAGTTACGTCATCGTATCGTGAAATTCTGCAGATGCTTGATAGAGCGAATTGTAGATTTCATATTATAGGCCAATGTGAGACTTTTTAACGTCAGAAAATTCTTTGTCACATTTTAATTTTCCAGTATACCAACTTATTGTAGAACATAGAAATAGGAAGGCACGTGGAGGTTTAGAATTTCTAGTTAAGGAGCATCTTGTGGCTAATGTCAGGGAGGATTATTCCATTTGGATAGAAGGTAAGGTTGAAACTCTTACTCTTGAGCTGGAAATTGGCGGGAATAAGAATTTGATAAGCGAGGTATATAAGCCACCGAGTACTCAATGGGATGAGTTTGCACTTGTTTTGTTCAAGTTTTCGATGATCCAGTTGAGTACTTCCCAGTTTATTTGCATGGGTGATTTTGATTTTGATCTTTTGTGTTTGAATAACGATAATTTAGACTTGTTCACCCTTATGGTTAGTCATGATCTATATCCTCTAGTAGGAATTCCAACGCGCGTTACTCAACATTCAGCAACATTAATCGATAATATATTTGTTCGATCTTGCCTACTTCCTACCGCTTAAGCTGATGTAATAATTAGTGAGTCTTCTGATCATTTTCCTGTGGTGGCAGTGAATTCCTTTCTACCTACACAAAAGCCAAAAATAAAGAGGACAAAGAAAAGGCTACTGAAAAAAGAGAATATTGACAAATTTAGGCAAGAACTGAGTGTTATTTCGTGGCAAGAGGTGTATGTTAAATATAAGATTCTGTGGGCTGTATTTTATAATTAAGTAGATATTATTGGATCGATGTTTTATTCAGCATGTCCAGTGAGGACTGTCAAGCGGAAGAAATTGACTCCTAGAAAACAATAATCCTTCGACTAATCCAGAAAAGAAATGATTTGTATATATTTAACTTGAATTCCGAGTCACAGGAGGGGTTCAATGATTTTAAGAACTTTGTAATGAAACTAATCAGCTTTGCAGATCTTGTGTTCAAAAATACTATGATATGAAATTTGAAAATAATAAAGGGAACACGAAAGGTACGTGGAAAATCATTAATGGTGGCCAGAAGAATGAAAGTCCAGCTAGCTTAAAAGTTGACGATAGAATAGTTGTTGAAAGTAAGGAAATTTCTGATGTTTTGAACTGGCGGGTTTACGATATTTAGCTGTCTGTCTGTTAATGTTTTTAAGACGAATTTCATGACTTTTTTAGAATTGGTACTCCCATTAATTTAAATGATAAAATTTGTCTGAATGGTGTATTCTTAAATCAAGCTTTTAGCATTAAATATTTAGGTTTTTATCTTGATTGCAATTTGAGTTGAAAACTAGACTGAGATGCAGTAACAGCAAAAGTGGCAAGAGGATTGGGTTTTACAAGAAAGCTAAGGAGTTAATGGCGTTTACAGAGTCCTGTATTCTTGTGGATAGTCTTACATCGAAAGAACCTGTCAACAATTTGGAGAAAGACTATAGGAACACAAATTTTCAATAAATAAATCTCTAAAATCTGAAAATAGAACTACTGAGCTTGACTCTGCCTTAGTCCTCAACACTTTTAAAACGTCCAGATCGTTTTATCCTTTTTGACAAGACAATTTATTTTTTCCCGCTTTTGGTAAAACATAACACTTGGCAGCTAATTTAAAAACCAAACTATAAATTATGTTTATTATCCGTTTACTTTTACATCAAGCCAAAACAAAACTTTTGCCAAAAACGCGCAATGAGTCGAGTGCACATTTTTATGCAGATAACTGGAACCCAATTAACGAATTAACGAACATGTTTCACACTAAAATGAACATCACCTGCTATGCTTCGAGCAGCAAAGCTTGTGATGAAAAGAAAGACACTTTCGACAATATGCTTCAATACGTGGCCAAAGATGTTCCTGGGCAGAAAAAAAAATCTGTGTGATTGGCGATCTAAATGGTAAAGCCAGCGCACATCGTAAGTACTGTCCTCAAGTGCTGTGTCCATATAGCATGGGAGAATGGAGCTCTTCAAATTGATTGCACTAAGCAACGACTTGACAATAGGCGGTAGCATGTTCGAATATAAAATATTCATAAGTACTCTCGGTGTCCTCCGATGGCCGAGCAGAAAGCCAAACTGACCATTACTACATAACAGGACAGTGAAGAAGTAGCCTAGAGTATTTAGCGGAGGCAAGAATGAAAGATAAGAAGTGGATAAAAACGTAGCAACACATACAGAAAACGACATCGACATGTTGATGAATCGAAACATTCGCAGACACTACTGCATAGCACTATATGACAGATTTGAAGCGCTAAACTTAATTAAGATTTTAAGGAATAAATATCAGCATATGTATATTAAACTGACAATGCACACTCATTTGAATTTTTTTCATTAAGTAAAAATTATATTCTGGCTTTTAGAAAGCATAGGGGTTTTGAACCCTACTCATATTAATTTCTGCTCGTTTTGAGCTTGACTCTGTTATTTATTTTAGTTTCTGTTCGTTTTGGGTTTCATGTATTTATTGATAGTGGCTTGTGGTAGTTGGTTGCTTGATACATTATTTGGTTCTATTTTTGATTTTTTGAAATATTTATTTTGTGGAATTTTTTTTTAATTAATCTCACCAAAAGACGATATGTGCACATTACTGCTAATAATACTGCTACTGCTATATTTACAACAACTACTACTACTTCTATTGCAACTACTTGCAGGGCTAAGAGCATAGAGAGGAAAATTTCAAGAAGTATATGAACATACATGTTATCAAAAGGACATATCAGCAATGTCATAGCAATGGCTAATTGCATTAGGTTGAAACTTTTAGGACTTGATAAGAAGGATGTTCAACTGACAAAAAGGCAATAGGTTAATTACTAGTTGATATTACAAGTACATACTAGTAATATTAATTATTAGTTACGAGTAATAGTAACACATAGCAAGGCCGTATCCAGGAACGGGAGAGGGTTACCCGGTTTGAACCCCCCCCCCTCGAAATTTTTGATCGAGTCGAAAATTAGTCGAAAATTAGTAAAACCTTAGTAAAAATTAGTAAAATTAGTCGAAAACCGAGTCGAAAATTAGTAACCCCCCCCCCCGAACAAAAATCCTGGATCCGCTCTTGACACATAGTACTACAACTACTATTACAACTATGCCTACGGGTAGGAAGGTGAAAATTGATAAGCCCTATGCCTTCTCAAGACCAGAAAATAATTTGCGCTTTACTGAAAAAAAACACGTTTTAAATGTTTTCACTTCTCCTACTTTCATAAATAAAAAATTGACAAAAATTTAAGGAGTAAATATCAGTATATTTAATTTAAACCGACAATCCACGGTCATTTTCTTTTCAGTAAAGCGCAAATTATGTTCTGGTCTTGAGAAGGCATGGGGGTTATCAGCCCCACTAATGTAATTTCTACTTGTTTTGAGTTTGACTCGGCTATTTAGAGAAATTAATTAAAAAAACTTTCCGAAAAATAAGATTTTCAAAGAAAAGTAAAGGCCATTTTAAACTTATGATCAGCACATACGAATACATGTTAAAGTTCAAACTAAAAACAATCAGAAATTACAATTAAAGAATACATGAAATCCAAAACGAGAAAAAATTCAATAAACATATATAGCAAAAAACAAACAACAAGTAATAATATAAAAGAATAAATAGATCTTAAAGTGAGTATTGTTTACATTTAATATGAAAATCAACCTTAAATCGAAAAAAGATATTTTCCTATTGAAGTATAAATGAAACTTAAAACAAACAGAAATTAAATAAAAAATCAAAGCGAACAAACATACAATATATATTAATGTAAATGAACAAATACATCTTAAAAAAAGTGAAACTTAAATTGAATATGCAAATCAAGTTTGAATTGAATAAAAATAGCTACAAACAAGAGTTTGGGTATCGCCTCACTGCAGAAGCTTAAAACCTACTGCGTCAATGGCGCCTTATTGAAAACTATATGAGCCTTGAACAGTCTTTGGAAAGTATAAACAAAATCAAATTGAATATTAGATATATAATGACATTAATTGTTGAAAGATCCATCAGTTCAAGATTTTTTTTCACTGTAATTTTTATTTTCATTTTCAATGCTGTAAGAACTGGAAAAGAATAAATTTGTAAAATACGAGTAATTGGTTTTCAGTGAAGCGCCAATGACGCAGAAGGCTTTATATTTTACAGTTAAAGAAGGGGGCAGTATTCACATTTTGTTTGTAGTGAAACCATATTTGTCTTGACCGATCATGGAAAGAACTAATAAATTAAACTGAGTATTTGATGTATAATGATATTAATTGCTGAAGGCTCATCAGTTCAAAATTTTACTGTAATTTTAATATTTATTTTCAATATTAAGTACAAAAGAAAAAATTTGTAATATAATTCGTTTTCCGTATTAGGATACGAATCTTCTTTATACAGACCAACTTCTGGAAGTGCCACCTTGAAAAAAGGGGAAAACTAATATGGAAAACATGAGTCTGGAGGGAAATCGTCAGTAGATAGAATTTTGGGTTAGTGAAAAGCCCATTATGGTCTTGCAAGGGAACATAAATATCACGGAGGCTTGCCAGGTTGGTAATTGAGGTATTCTTGAATGGTAACGAGATACAAAAAGTGCTTTTTTGGCATTTTCAACATTTCTGGTCAATTTGACATTTCTGGTCAATTGTTTTCTTTTCCGAAAACACAATTTTATTATTTAGTATTTTTGTTGATGGCCAATTATTAAAAGATTGTTCGGCTGACATTTTTATTAATGATGGATCAGACCACCTTATGTTGATTAGCAAATTATACATTAAATATCAGCCTACCAAAAAATAAGCTTCAATATTGAGATTTATCAGAAAATAGTTTAAGAAAATTAGCTGAAAATTTAGACCATGTTGATTTTTCGGTTGTTTTTAAAAGTAAGCGTGCAAGTGAGCTTATAATTTGTTTCTGGATACATTTCTTATGGAGCTTGATAATTACTGTAGAGATAAATAGGTCAGTAAGAAAAAAAAATTCCTAGGGAGGAATGGATGACAAGTGGCATTTATGTTTGAGCAAAAATGAAGAATAATTTGTCTAAAGATTACATAAAAGAGCCCACGGATCAGAAACTTCAGATTTTCAAAGAATGCCGAAATCGACTGAATAAAATAAAAAGGTATGCTGAAATCATATTATGAAAGGGAATTTGATCAAATTAAAGGAAATATGAAGAAGACCTGGACAAAAATTAATGAAGTACTGGGCCATAAAAAAAAAGGATCAAATAAAAAACATAACTTTTGGTAACGAAATTGTTAATGATCCGAATGGAATTGCGGAAAATTTATGCAAGAATTTTTCAGAGGAAGGTTCAAAACTGTGCCATGAAGCTGCTAAAAGATAGTTAAGCCCCCCTGTCCCGAAACTCCCACCTTGAAATGTAACTTCTGAATTCCTGTTTGCGAAACATGACGAAAATGAAATAATTATGAAAATGAATCACAATCTTATGGAATTGATGAAGTGTCTTTAAAGATAGTTAAAACAACTAAAAAAGTTGTCATCCCTATTTCAGCTTATTTAATAAATTTGTCACTTGAAAAGGGAACATTCCCAGAAAAACTTTAAGTGGCACGTGCATTACCTCTTCATAAGGGAAAGTCAAACAATGAACCGAGCAATTACCGGCCCATATCAAATCTACCTTTTTTTCCAAGATTTATGAGAAAGGGGTTAATAAAATAATATATAATTGCCTCCAGGAGTAGGATATACTGTGCAAAACGCCGTTCGGTTTTCGGAAAGGACTTTCAACAGACTTTGCCGTTTTAAAATTGGTTGATTGGGTGAGCGATGCATTTGATAAAGGCCTAATACCAGCAGCATTATTGTTGGACACTAAAAAGCATTTGATGCTATTGATCATGACAAATTACTTCAGATTCTCAAATCAATAAGGATACATAACGTACCTCTAAAATAGTTTCATTCGTATTTTTGTAATAGAGCTTCAGTTCTGTATAACGTAAACCTAACATCTGGGCGCCATTTTATACCCTATGGAGTGCCACAAGGGTCAATGCTGGGACCCCTACATTTTCTTACTTATGTTGACCAAGTAAAATAGTATTTGTTTGAAGCCAATATAATACTTTTTGCAGGCGATACACTTCTTTTTGTTGCATGTGAAAATCTACCCTCTTTGTTTACATAAATGGAAACAGCTCTCACTGAATTTGTTTTATGGGCTGATTCAAACTATTTAACACTGAATTAGAGTAAGACAAATTATGTATTATTTTCTAGAATATCATCAATTCAAACAGATCTAAATTAAAAGTAGCTAATAATATTATAAATAGAGTAAAAAACAGTAGATATCTTGGATTTGTAGTTGATGAGAATCTTTCGTGGAATGAACATGCAAAATTAGTAGGTAATAAACTTCCAAGGTCCCTTGGAGTCATCCGCCCTCTTAAATTTCGTTTCCGTAGCAAAATCTTGAAAACGATTTATCATTATATTTTTCATCCCAATTTGTCTTACGGCTGCTCCATATGGGCAAGAAACTTCATTTCTTGTTATAAAAGAATTCAAATCATCTAAAATAAGGCAGTTCAAATTATATCACCTGTTCAACACACAGATGACATCAGTCTTCATTTCAAATTTACCAAGATATTTGATGTATCCAAGACTCGAGATTTCCAGATTGCAAATATTTGTTTCAAGTATTTCAATAACCTCCTCCCATCTCCATTTCGAAATTTGTTTACGTTAAATTAAGATTTGCACACCTATGACACGCAACATTCGTGTCACATAGTTCAAAAAGCACTCACTACGAAAAAAGTTTCTTTTTTAATTAGATCTTTTGTCCCAACTATATGGATCTCATTCCCCTTAGACATCCGGAATTCAAAACAATCATATATTCTTTAAGCGACCAGCGAAGGTTCATTACAGAAAAAGTATTTAGTGCTGTCCTCATCCAGGTTTGTTTATTCTCCCCATTTTAATTTTCCCTTTTGTCTCGTTCCCTATTGCTTTCTCTCTCTTTTTTTTACCTTTAAAGTTGAAACCATATGTTGATTTATTTACTGGTTTACTTTCTTCCTTTTTTTTTCTTCTTGATATGTTCAGTTAATTTGTTGTTTCTGTTTGTTTTTAACTAATATTAGTTAATGTTCTGCCCAAACCAAGCATATTTTTTTACGCTTTCCTGGCAGGAATGTTATGTTAATTATGTATTTTGTTTTTAAATATAAATAAATGAAACTGAAACTAATTCTACAAATACTACTATTGCTACTACTGCTATTAATAGTAAGGATGTTAAGGCGAAAATTTTGGGATATATGGAAACTGTATGGAACTAAATCGAAACACACTATGCCCACACAGGTTGTAAATTTGACGCATCAGAAATGATTCAGGAATGATTGATGGTATTAAGGTGAAACTTTCAGCATGTGTTGAAGGGGATGTTGAAGAAACCAAAGGTGCTATTCGCATACTGCTATAACTATTTCTACTGCGGAAGCTAAGGGTATTTAGTTGAAACTTTTGAGAGTACTGTCATTACTACTTCTTCTCATGGGCGCTCATAAGGGGGGGGGGGGCGCCACCCCCTGGCTGAATGATGCTGCCTTATTTTTATATTTTTGTTCTGAGATTTCTATTATATAGCATTAAAAGAGCCAATTAGACGAGGTTTGCCCCCCCTGGAATTCAGCTTATGGGCGCCCATGCTTCTGCTCTTACAATTTGAATAAATAAAAAGAGTGTAAGTGTATCCATGCTGTCAAATAGCATAGATATAATCTTTTGGGAATGATATTCAGTTTTATTTTTCAGGTCAACTTCAGAAGCTATAAAATTAAATTAAATAATACTGTATGTGTCAGGATTAAAAATTGTTGAAAAAGTTTCTCCAACGTACAAATAGCAACCCATACTATGGATTTTTATAGAAAAAAAAATTGAAAAGATATAGAATATTATTTTTTCTATGAAGAAGAAGACAATGTCAATAAAAAACGAACAGAAATTAATTAAAAAAATTTTTTTCCACAAAACAAGTTTTTCAAAGAAAAGTAAAGAGCATCAGTAAAGAGCCAAGAATGAGAAAAATAAAGTCAAACAAATTTCCAAGCGTAAAACTACCACACAAATCACTATTAATAAATAAATGAAACTCAAAACGAACATAAATTACAATAAATAGCCGATTCAGACTCAAAACAAGCAAAAATTAACATGAGTAGGACATATTACCCCAATGCCTTCTCAAGACCAGGACATAATTTGCGCTATACTGAAAACAAAATACGTTTGAAATATTTTCACTTTTCTTACTTTTATAAATACAAAATTATCAAAACCTTAAGGAATAAATATCAGTATATGTCAATTAAACCGAGAATTCAGTCATTTTTTTTTTACAACAAAACCTGTTTTGTTGTAAAAGTTTTTTAATTAATTAAAAGTAAAAGCAGTAAAATAGCTTGACTCAACTAAATAAGTCGTTTCCCTATTTTAAGGATAGAAGCCTCTTACTGACCTGAGGCAATTTGGGAACCTAATATCCACTTCTACTTCCCACTACCTCGTTTCTCTTATCAACCACATCGGAAAAATCTTCGAAAAGCCTAATCTCTGGCTAAATTTAATTTCCATTGACTTTCAGGAACCACTATAATTTAGTTGAGAAACTTGTTAACGAATTCAGCATTGATCCCGCACTGGTGAAATTGGTTGCTTCCTTCTTAACAAATAGATTGCAAGTTGTCAAATATCAGAATCAGTATTTGTGAAATTTATCACGTCTATTAAAGGATTTTATCCCTACTTGGACTTTTATTTATCCTCAATTGCAATTGGAAATTACGATGACCGTGATTCACGGTTAACTAAATATTCTCTCTCTAAGCTCCGTACCTACATGGTCGCCTTACAGATATTGGTAACAATGATTTATGCGAGATTTTTCATTTTCAAAAATCCAAAACGAAATGTTGTACATCGTAGAGAAGGAGTTTCAACTAAGAATGAAGCACTTTCAATCTACATCTGAAAATAAAACTAATGAACATAACTCTCCCTTAATCATCCACACTTTTGAACGTCCAGATGTTTTTGTCCTTTTTGACAAGGCAATTTCAACATCCACACCCAAGGGTATCCAGGGGGATTACGGGGTTTGAAATGTTTGTCCCCCGAAATGTTTGTCCGACTCGTAAAAAATGAAACGAAAATGAATATAAACAAATTTGTGATGCTTTTTTTAAGCCCCCTCCCTCCCCCGAAAAAAATCTTTTGTGAAACTCCCACCGAAAAAAAAAATCCTGGATACGGCCCTGTCCACAGCAGATGGTTTGCTGAAATATTTCACTGAGGCCAATGAAATTAAAAAATACATAAATAAATACCTCAGTTTAATTAGAGATATTCCCAAAAACCGAATATGAGATAACCTTTTATAAAGATAACTGAGTCAGATTTTTTCACATTTTGAAACCAAGATCAGTTGACCGTAACAACAAAAAATCAGGTGAGTGGACAAGATCTTTAGTCGCTAGGGAGAAAATTCTTACTAAGTCTGATTTGTGAATGGTCTTTCATTTTTTTTTTTTTTGGTTAGGCTTTTTGTTTGTTTGAATGTTTCTCCGGCTTTGTTAGTGTTCACTTTACACTGATAGTTTTTGTTTTGTGTTTAGCACTAAGAAGGACCTTGTCTTTTTTTAGCTTGGTGGAGGACTTGTGCTTTTTTCTATTCTTCTTTTTCATTTTTTTGCTTCTCGTCTAACGCAAAACACAATAGCAAATTAAAAAAATAAAACATTAATTATATTTGTTATCCTTTTACTTTTACGTTAAGCCAAAACAGATTTTCTACAAAAAAAAAGAAAGAAAAAAAAAACCACAACAGAATGTCCATAAGTTCTTTTGGTATCTTACAACGGCCGAAAAAAAGCCAAATGAACCATTCCCATACATCAGAACGTTGGAGAATTAGCCTAGAGTATGTAGCCAAGGCAATAATCAAACTGAAAGCTCAGAAGTTTAAAAAAACGTAGCAACACATAAACAATACGACATCGACACGTTGAAACATCAAGACATTCGCATATTTCTGCATAAAACTGCATAACAGATTTGAAGCGCTAAACCTACTTAATTAAACTTGATGACACTTTTGGAGTTGAGACTAGGGTCTAAACTTTGATTTTCTTTTATGAGCTTACATTTCTACTAGTAATACAAAAAGCAATATTCTGAACTGAGGAATTGAATCAAATATTTGCAAAATTGAAATACTCAGTGGATTTCTCAAAAATTGGGACCCAAAAATGATCAAAATTTATAAATACGGTGAAAATCTTAATTTTGTAAGAAAGCTGCAATTTTCTAAGGGTAATTTAAACGCATAGGCTACATTATTTTTATCAAGTTGTTGGACCAATGTATATCCAATTACATGAGCAGTTTGTAAAAATTGGTTTGTTGTTTTCACTGTTGCGTATTGACTTAACCTAGGCAATCTGTTCGTTCAAAACCTGAGAATCAATTTGCCTTAGACTTTTTTTTCTAGTTCAGTTATTCATCTCTTGATGCAAATTAATACTTTGAGAAAAAAAAAAACTGAGAATCATCACGGGTTTTATTTACAGGGTTATCATACGATAATTCAAACTCGCCTTCAAAGAGAATGTCTCTCTTGCATATATCATAGTAAAGTGCTTTCTATTTTTTATGCACTCTTTATTATTATTATTATTATTATTTATTTTTGACCCCTACTATATGAAGGTATAATAGTGGAGAAACACGAAGAAAAAACACATAAAATACAATGGGAATCAAAATAGAAAGCACGTAAAAACCAGTTATAGAAGAGCACATAAAAAATAAAGGACACTAAAATAAAAGAGAAAAAACAAAAAAGGAGGGAAAACGAGAAGAAAAAAAACCTCACAACTTTCAGAATCTAATAAAGCAGTGAAGAGAAATGCAATAGAACCTTATGCACCTCATTGTGACATATCTTTTATGCAATGGTTGTTATCCTTTATATATGTATGCACTCATTGGTGGTATTTAAAAATGGTATTTCATATATTATTCCAAAATGATGGTATTCCACTAATAATACAAAAGGTAAATTTCTAAACTGAAAAAACTAAAGGAAATATCAGCAAAATTGAAATATACGGATGGTTTCTACAAATTTTTGGACATTTGGAAACATTCTACAAAAAGGATTTAAAAATTGGGCAATTTGGTGAAAATTCTATTTTTTGCGAGAAAACTGCCAATTTCCAGCGTAATTTCCCAGAATACAAACGACGTAAAATTGTTAAATTTTAGGACAGTCGTATCCAGAAATATGAGCAGCTAAAAAAGACAGTTCATTTTTCTCTGTTGCGTATTAACGTATTCTAGTTCAGATGTTCAATCAAGACCTGAGAATCAACTTGCATTGGATCCTTTAGCTTAATCTCGGGTTGTCTTCAGCTTAGGCAAATGTTTTGAGAAAAAAATTTATTGTACATATATAACATTTAAACGGTTTTTCACCTGTATGCACTCTTCCATGCCTCTTCAAATGACTTGATGTAGAAAATGAGCTATTGCATATATTACATTTAAAGGGTTTCTCACCTGTATGTACTTTTTGATGCACATTCAAACCGCTTTATGTAGTAAAGCATTTCTTACATGTATCACATTTAAACGGTTTTTTACCTGTATGCACTCTTTGATGATCATTCAAATTGGTTGATTGGGAAAAGCATTTCTTACATAGCTCACATTGAAACTGTTTCCCACCTGTATGTACTCTTTGATGCACATTCAAATTGTTTGATTGAGAAAAACATTTCCTACATACATCACATTGAAACGGTTTCTCACCTGTATGTACTCGTTGATGCACATACAAATGGTTTGATGTAAAAAACATTTATGACACACATTACATTGAAATGGTTTCCCACCTGTATGTACTCTTTGATGCACATTCAAATTGTTTGATTGAGAAAAACATTTCCTACATACATCACATTGAAACGGTTTATCACCTGTATGTACTCGTTGATGCACATACAAATGGTTTGATGTAGAAAAACATTTATGACACACATTACATTGAAATGGTTTTTCACCTGTATGTACTCTTTGGTGTCTCTTCAATTAACTTGATGCATAAAATGTTATATTGCACATATCACATCTAAATGGTTTCTCTCCTGTATGTACTCTTTGATGCACATTCAAAGCGCTTGATTTAGTAAAGCATTTATTACATGTATCACATCTAAATGGTTTCTCGCCCGTGTGTACTCTTCGATGTGCATTCAAAGTGCTTAATAGAGCAAAGCATTTCTTGCATAAATCACATTTAAACGGTTTTTCACCTCTATGCAATCTTTGGTGTAACTTCAAACTATGTGATGAAGAAAGGTGTTTCTCACATACATTGCAAGTATGTTTTTTTTTTCGTATATGTATTCTTTGATGATTATTGCTATAGGGATTATCTTGAATGGATAATCCCTATAGCAAGAATATTTGCTTCTTGAAATTAAATAGACAAAAAGATTAAATAAATTGGTATTACAGCCATTATACATAAAAGACAAGCATTTCATAAGTGTTATAAGATTGGCTTCAACATTACACCCACATTATATTCAACATACGTTGACGTTACCAAGCTGGTCTCAGAAAACTTGCAGATTCTATTTAGGTAATTATGTTTGGAAGTGTCCACGTACGCCCGAGATAAAGTTGATAGCTGAAAGCACAAAAACTACCATGGGAGCTCTTAGATTTGTTACTTATTAGAGGTATTTTCGTTCTGTTCTATAAATACAGTGCAAACGGAGTCCATTAAAACAATGTTTTTCTAATTTAACAATAAAAAAAATCAAGACCAGCTAAAAACAGAATTTCTCCCTTACTTATATCACACCTCAAAACCACGCCCTAATTTTTCGAAACCCATATTTAAAAATAAACCTAAGCATCATAAAAATTGTGGGAGGGTTTAGGCTTTTCAACATTTTCATCTGATAGTTTTCACTGTAGGAGCCATCATCTATTCTTGACTACTAAATCTTTGACAATAGGTGGGACTATCTATCAATTCAACTCTTAAAAAAAAAAATAAAAAATGAAAAACATACAATTAAAAAAAACAACACAAGAAACAATTATCACTTCAATTTGATAGTTATGTAATGTTTCAAATGTGATTATATAATTGTTTATATTTATCCTTCATTAAAAATTCTCTCTTCCGTCGTTTAATAATTTAGTCTTCAGGATAAAATTGGTGTTTTACAGACAAAAAGATAAAAAAATTTTAAATGAAAAATTTTGAAATGAAAACCTGCGCTGCGCTGATATAAGCCAATTTTAGTTACTTAAAAAAGGCTATAGAGCCCTAAATGCTAAAGTGCCAGGAAAGGCGTTTAGTCTCTCATTTTTCTTATGCTTCAAAATTTAAATTACTTTGATGTCTCTTCCAGTGGCGTAATTTGCTATGGGACAGGGGGGCAACTGCCTCTCCCACACCTCAATTCCCCCTGGCCCAAGTTTGCCCCCCAGCTGAAATTTAGTTTCTTCCGCCACTGGTCATTTCCTAGGATATAAAATATGAATTTAGAATTTCTATACACTTTTAGTAATGCTATTTAAAGTTTTTAAAAACAGTAACAACTTTTGTCTTGTGCAAGAAAAGGAGTTTCAACAAACTTTTTGCTTTTTCAAACTGACTTCACAACACTGTTAGTTTCAAATATACCATTATTAGTGCTTTCCAGTTCAAGGGAGTCCAACTCGAAAGGCAAATTGGATATCCTTGATGAAATACCCACAGGTGGAGATTGATGGTCAGAAAATAGAGCAGAATAGGAAGTTTCTCTGATCGTTTTGACATCACTTGGTGAAGTATTTTTAACTTCTACAACAAAAATAGACAAGGATATAAAAAATGATACAAAAAATAATGTATTTTTATTTGGAAAATTTATTTGGAAAGATAATATATTTGGAAAATTTGGCATTTTTAAGCGGCTTAAACAAATTCAAGCATGATAATTTTTGATTATCAAAATCGAATTTCATCAACTAGAGTTAAATTCATAGAGTTAAATTATTTCTGTTTGATGTTAAATTTCCTCTAAATGTTAACTTTATTCTATAGTGAGCCCTCATTCCATTGTTATATATCATGTACTCTCCACTATTGCCAGAATCTGACGATTTGCTGAATAGTCTTTTGGTTACATACTTGGAATAATATTTCTGGAATAAATCCTTGTCCTCCTCAAGATACTTGACAATAGTTATATTATTATAAAATCAGTTTGTCAACAGTTCCTTTCCTCATCAATCCTTTTGTGGGTTTTAAGATTTTATAATAGCATTTTGTTAAATACTCTGCTGACATTGATGCACTCTTTTTCTGTTGAACGTTCACAGAGAAGACAAGAGCTTTAATAAGAATTTTTTTTATAGAAACTAATATCACCCACAGATGGGTAAAGAACGAACCCCAGTTGCAACTGTCGTCATTCATGACCTTGAATAAGAGGATGCAGTTTTTGTCAAAAAATTGATTTTATTTTCAAAATTGTGTTTTGTCAACAACAAAAGGCTCTAGATGCAGTAAAGAACTCTTAAACAGCTTTCTACGATTTTCCAGTGCTCCACTAGCAGCGAAGAAAAAAAAAGAGGACGCATCAGTCTTTCCCATGCATAAAGTGATTTTCCTTATTTCCCAAGAGAACTGTAACTTTCATACAAAGAGTTTTCAGCCATGGTGTTCTTTTAATTACTACTGAAACTGTGATATGGAGAATTTCTCGTCAAAATGCCCTGATGTTCTAGAAACAGGCAGATCATTGCCAATTATCGTTTGGCTGAACCTCTGGGTATGCTGAGTAACTGAGGGTAACTGAGACTCGCCGTGAAATAGTTTTTGAAAGGATAGATCTAATTTCCCAAGATACAATATTTTGGTCATCCATCATAGACTAAACAAAAAAAAATTATTATCTATTTATTAATTATTTAATCATTAATTACCGCAACAGTTCTAAATTTTGAAAGATTTTAAAGTGACTAACGTATAGGTTCTCACAAGAAACTTTACAATTGTTTCGCTTCATGATTTCAAATTGAAACTTAACACCCTCACTACTTTTTTTTCCCAACAGGCAGAATTTGATGTTTACCTGACACAGTAGAAATTAAAGTCTCTATAACTGTTTTGCTATCACTCGACGAATGATGCAAGTCCTTTTAAAGTGACAAAGTAAGTTTTGCCACGGGAAAGTGGCGTTTTCTGCCATTGTCTAGTACCATTGTCTAGTACTATTTTGTCCATTCAGGACCAAGTTTTTACCAATTAAAAGTTCTGGAGAATCTAATCAATAATAAAAGTATCAAAACTACATATTGAGCTTCCCAGTTGTAGGCTACTTCAGATGTACCCCTTGTAGGTGTGTTCTCGATCACAAAGGACGGGCTGGTAGTTTTTAGTATCCGTAGGGGCGTTCCGTCTAGGAAGAGAAAGACCCCCGCTTGACACTATACGACATAAATCCGATGAAAGAAGATCAGTCTCAGTAGGAAAAGAACAAAAACCTGAAGTAACTTTAAAAGCAATATAACCCAAATCTAAAGGAAATAATAACCAACTAGTCGGTGAAATCCAATCCCCTCTCCAAATTTTGGCTAGTCGGTTGGCGAGCTAGCCTCTAGTTAGTACCACACTAAGTTAAAGAGATGTAATCACTCGTACTTCTTAGTCCTAACCCGTTATTTATGTGCCCTTCTATCACAGGAAAAATTTTCTAGAGCTGAAAATATTTTTATATTTTCAAACTATTATCTTTAAGTTTTAACTTACCCTGGTATGATAGATTATGCCCCAAAACACGGAAAAAATGTATTAAAATAAATACAAATCTAAAAGCAAATACTGTAAGATATTTTACACCATATATTCTGTCTATGAGTTGGAATATAGGTAGAACTATCGGCAGGGGAGGATTCCGCTGACAAACTTTTCCAGGGAAATATACAAAAAAACTGATTCAAATTTTAAGACAAGGGAGGACCTGTAAGTAACAATAGGCTGTTATGCCTTGGGCATAATGGCCATGAAGGGTTAGCATCTTTTGTTAGCTGGTGAACCTATCACTTGCCTTTTATGCATTTGATGGCATGAAAAACTAGTTCTCATGTCCACTATAGACAAGGATGTGTAAGAAAGAACAAGTTGTTAGACCACCAGTAGCTTCATCTTTAGATAGTTAGAAGCTTTTACAAATTATAGTTTGATCCTACTTTAGCAATCGAGATAAACAAGCACTTAACCCATAAAGTGCTTAAAGTAGTATAACCCAACAGTCAACCAAATAGAAATGTCCAAATTCATGTGTTATAATAAAGAAAGTCAGTTAAAAATATATTTTTTCAGCAAAGCTCAAGTCTAACGGTAATATTTCCAGTAAAGCCATGTTTTCAGTAACAGCTTAACCCCTTTGGGGAGACGTCTGATCATTGATCATGATCATTCACACTTTCATGATCATTGGTGAAATCCAATCCCCTCCCCAAAAATTTTGTACCACACATTTGTACCACACCAAGTTAGTATCACACTAGTTAAAAAACCAACAAAGAGAAAAATCTCTAAAAAAAAAAAAAAAAAAAAAAAAAAAAAAAAAAAACAAACAAACGAGACTGTGATGAATCTTTCATTCATCACACTAGTTAGTACCACACTAAGCTAGTACCACAGTAGTTAGTACCACACTAACTTAAAGAGATGCAATTACTTGTACCTCTTAGTCCCAACCCGTTATTAATTTGCCCTTCTATCACAGGAAAAATTTTCTCGCGCTAAAAATAATTTTATATTTTCAAACAATTATCTTTAAGCTTTTACTTACCCTGCTATGATAGATTACGCCCCAAAACATGGAAAAAATTCATTAAAATAAATACCATTCTAAAAGCAAATACTATAGAATATTTTACACCACATATTCTATCTATAAGTTTGAATATAGTTAGAACTTTCAGCAGGAGACAACTTTTAGCTGACAAAATTTTCCAGGGAAATATACAAAAAAAACTGATTCAAATTTTAAGACAAGGGAGGACCTGTAAGTAACAATTGGCTGTTATACCTTGGGCATAATGGCAATGAAGGGTTAGTATCTTGATAGATTATATATAGATAGAGCAGCTATGATAGATTACGCTCCAAAACACGGAAAAAAATGTATTAAAATAAATATAAATCTAAAAGCAAATACTGTAAGATATTTTACACCCTATATTCTGTCTATAAGTTAGAATATAGGTAGAACTTTCGGCAGGGTAGAATTTTCCGCCGGTCAGTTAGGTCAGGTTTTGGAAAGGAAAGGCAACATCTGCAGCGATTTCTGTGAATTAATGAATGTTCTTCGGCAAGCGCACATTAACATACCAGGAATTAAATAAAAAAAAAAATAGTTTTTTCACCTGAAATTAAGGAGCAGCATTAAAACGTAAAACGAATAGAAATGAACTTCTAAACAGATGACTATTCACGCTAAGATTTTTTAGTACTTTTAAAAAAGCTTCTTATTGTTCTAATAAAATGACAATTGTGTTTCAGGAATCGTT
Source organism: Artemia sp. Qi Xiang Cuo (assembly GCF_049724085.1). Taxonomy (NCBI): domain Eukaryota; kingdom Metazoa; phylum Arthropoda; class Branchiopoda; order Anostraca; family Artemiidae; genus Artemia; species Artemia sp. Qi Xiang Cuo. The sequence goes on from NC_142799.1 coordinate 8,357,451, forward strand.
CTTACAGAATCGAGACAAAATTCAAACTTTAGCGTAAATAACGTGGCGTTAAAGAGGGGATAACTACAACCCCCCTCATATATGTAATAATTCTTGTTCGTTTTAATGTTGCTCCTTAGGCCTACTTTCAGACGATTGAAAAACTTTTTTAACATTTACGGTAAGAAGATTGTATGGTACTTACGCATTAGCCAGAAAACACACAAGAAATTGTATAGCGAACATGATACTAGAAACTAGTCAGGCAGCTTCTTTATCAAGAGAATTCATTTGGCGTACTAGGCAAACAGGGGTTTCTCACTCCGTGAACAATACTTAAACTTGAGTTTTTTGGGGTTGTGGGGCAAAAAAAGGTACCTAGGTTAGGTTATGTATTTAATATCTACTAAGCTTTAACCCCCCCCCCCTAATGTGCAAATATATACCCCAAATTTGTTTCTAAACTATTATATTTTCATCATATCTTGATTTACTTCACTAGCATTAACCAAAAATCACCTCTCGCGAGTTTTCTGGCTAATACGTAAGAACTGATTGTATTTAGGGAGAGTTCTTTAGAAGAAGTTCAATTATAAAACATTTTTTTAATTCTAATGCTTCTATCTCAAGAGCCTTAATTGTAATTATTAATTGTTCAAGCCTTAGAAGTTGTAAAGATATGTCTGAATATTTAAACAAATTTACTAGGCTATCCCTAATTTGAGTAAAATATCTTTTCCGTTAAATTTTCGTCGCCTACCTAACAGCTTCGCAAGATTGTAATAAGATCCTAAACTGCAGTTTAAAATATAAAGCCTACCGAAAATATTACACGGGTGAAGAACCACAATAATAATTGTGAGGGAAGGGTAATACGTTTGAGGACAGAAGGTGGCATGACAAGTACAACTCTCAGATAATAAAGAACTTAATTTTTACACACCAAACGAAACAAAATTTGAACAGTAAGAATTCCTGGAAAAAAGATCGGTACTTTCCCATTATGTCGGCCTTTCTAAAAAGTCAAGTTTGGTTTATGCTAATGAAATAAAATAAAATAGTATTAATATATAATAGTTTCGAAACAAATTTGGGCTATATATTTGCACATTAGGAGGGGTGGGGCTGGGGGGTAGAGCATAGCATATATTAAATACGTAACCTAACCTAACCTAGGTACCTCCCCCCCTAAACCCCCCAAAAACACAGTTTAATATCGTATATGCAATGAAAACTACGCTATCATTGCCTACTCTATAGCGGTTAACACGTCAAAAACGGGTTTTATCATTGCCTACTCTATAGCGGTTAACCTGAAAGGCCCACACAATGGGAAAGTACCAAAAGATCAATTCCCTCAATATATCATGCGTTCAATCATTAGGTACTAAACATTAAGACAGTATCCAGTATGTCCGAAACCAAAGTAGCAAAAAAAAAAAAAAAAAAAAAAAAAAAAAATCAAATTTACGATTCGGCTTTCAAAAGAATTCTCCTCTAGATGTTCAATTTCAGAACCCAAAATCCAACTGAAAAATCCAACTTCAAATAAAATTTTTCAATAGTTTTGACCACGACCACGAATGATGTAGAATCATATAGCATTAGGAATCAGGGTTGCCACTTTTTGGTCAATGAATATGTCCCTTGAGCATCCAAAAATGTGTCCTTTTCAGCCAAATTATGTCCATATTTTGTCTATAATATGTCCATCTTGAAATCTCAGAAACTAGTTTTTTACGACTTCTAAACGTATTTCAAAGTGATCAGTTAACATCGAATATAATGAAAAATGAAAAAGATTTAGTTAGTACATCCATAAAAATGAACTAGTGTGAAAGCACAAGTCATAAAAACATGTAAACAGTAAAAAACTAATTGTCGGAGCTTAAGGTTCATCTTCCTACGTGAGTTCCACTTGACAGGTATGGTCGGCATGAGGGTCAGTATTTTCACTTCTTTTGGTAGCTTTTCGCCAATCAGAGTATTTCTTGCGCATGTCAAAAGGTACAATCCAGGAGTCAAGCGACGTTGCGGAGCGCTAGGTAAGCTGGGCTGCCCTTCAATCAGGGGGGTGACAGCCCCAAAGGTATAATTATTGGACCTTTGAACAATGCTGAACAAAATAGATGTCTATAAATTCTGATTGGATACTGGTTTTCGGAATTGATAGGCGGGGGGGGTGCCTTCAAATCACTATTGACTCTTATAAAGGGCACTAAACTTCAATCAAATGAGGCCCACCTAAAGTTTATACGACTACCCATTCCATAAAACCTTATATGCCCCTGGGGCATAACTTACAAACCTTGTCCCAGGGCTCTTACGGGTTGTGTAAACGCTGAGGGCATTGTTATATGTTCTTTGGACCATTTTTAACAACATTTATATCTAAAAATTTCTGTTGGATGCATCTAGAGAAAAGAATACGTGTGTGGAGGGTGGTAGGTCCAACCCTCTCCACCAAGGATGAAGGGAAAGGGGCTTAGTCCCAAGGTGGCACGGCCCTTGTGTTTCAAGAATTGTTCTTTAAAAAATTAGACAAAAGGTCGAACATTAGCGTAGAGAGAGGGGTATTGAAAAGGGAGTAGCCCCCGTCGTATACGGAATAATTTCTGTACGTTTTAAGTTTCAATGTTACTCCTTACTTTCAGTAGAAAAAACTAGTCTTTGTATTTATTTCTGAACTTTTTTACAGATAATCCCAGGAAATATATCCCCTCTTGAAAATTTCCCGCCGAAAAATTTCTCTATATAAAGTTCCTCCTATGTAAAATTTTTCCGCCGGGAAATAACCCCCGGACAATTCCATCCCTGCTGCGAATCCCAGAAAATTTTTTGCTTATGATTCTGCCTGAAAAATACTCCTTACCATACTTTTATTTGAAGAAAGACTTGTATTCATTTAGTTTTTGATCCTTTTTAAGGTCATTAGGGACTATTTCAGTTTGGAAAATTCCCCCCCCCCCTGGAAACCCCCAGAAATTTTCCATGTAGAATTTCTCGTGGTGATAATTCCCCCATGGAGAATTTCTCCCGTGGAAAATCACCCCCTCCCCCGAAAAAAGATCCCAAGAGAATTCCGACTCCGCTAAAAACTTCCCCCTGAGAGTTCCCTCAGAGTGTCCCTTTATGTACAATGGGATCAACAACGAGAAAAAAGACAAATAAAAAACATTCTGTATACAAATTCTGGTAAATTCTCCCCATGTAAAATTTCCCCTGAAAAGTTCACCCCCAGAAACTTCCATCCCAATGGAAAATTCTCCCTATAAAAAATCCGTCCCCAGGAGATCTTCTTCCTCCCTTGGAAAATGTCGGTATTCTTCCCTATAACAAATACTATATGTAAACAATGGGCAAATTTCATAACTTGCGGCCCTTCCTCTGGTGGTTCTGAGGGGTCATGTCATCTCCAAAGACATATCTATTGTACCTTTCAACAATGCTGAACAAAATGGCTATCTCAAAATTTTGATCAGACGACTTTCAGGAAAAAAGGGCGGGGGCTAGATGTCCTCTCATTTTTTGGTCACTTAAAAAGGACACTAGCTCTTTTAATTTTCGTTTGAACGAACCCTCTTGTGAAATTCTAATACCATTGGTTCGATATTATCACCCCTGGAAAACGCGACAACAAAAAAAAAACACGACTCCGTGATGCTTCTTCTGGCAAACACTATAATATTTCATTTTTATAGATAGGAGCTTGGAACCACTACAGTGGGGTTCTCGGATACGCTGAATCTAATGGCGTGATTTCCATTAAAATTCTTTGACTTTCTTGGGGTGTTTTTCACCTTTTTCGAAAATTTGGCAGATTTTCTCAGGCCCACTAACAGGTAACACTATACTTAAAAAATACTATACATTTGAAATCAGCACAATAAGCCAATCTTTTAGTACATCTATTGATATCAAAATTGATTCCAGATCATCAAGAATCTATTTTTTTTCTTTTGCTAACTTTTCATTTTCCGTTAGTAATACTTGATAAATAAATACATGTTTTTGCCTGACTATTGGAAGTCGGAAGCGATTGTTAACTAAAAAGGTGCCTGCTTGCCTATTATCTTGACTGTAGCGTAAAAGCAAGGAGAAATAAAATCGTTAATAGATGAAAGAATACAATCTTGTAAAGAATTTCAAGAGTATTTGCAAATATTTGTCTACGGGAAAGAGCAAGCAGCTCCAAAAAATAATAACTTTTGTAAAAAAAAGTAGAAAATAATTAGTTAAGTAAATTCAGTGCTAGACAAGTAGTTTTAATACTGATTCGGTGAAAATTACATTTTTTTTACAAAAATATGTATCCAGCGGAGTAATATTCTTTTTTATGTCATAAATTTGCAAAATATGTCCATTTTATGTCCCAAATTACTAAAATATGTCCCTTTTTGCCCTATTACGTCATTGTGTCCCGACACACAGAAATATATCCTTTGGACATAAAATATATCCAGTTGGCAACCCTGTTAGGAAACTACATTCGAATCCAAATGGTTTAGTCTCATTTCAGAAAGAGAATACTTTTGTCAACATATGAAGAACCGTCTATCATTTTTATGCTTAGTAACACAACAGACAAAAATTAACGAGCAAGAGAGTAAGGCAGTGAAAAAATGTATGGCAAGTAAAGTAATATTCGCTAGGGATGGATAGTCATTAATGATGGATCATCTGGGGGTGGTAACGTGATTGGGTGATTTTCGGTAAACCATATTTTTTTCGGGGAGCCACAGAGATTTCGGGGAAAACCCCAAAAATCCAGGGATATTAGAAGCACTGAACGCCACGCAACCTTATATCTGTAAATTAGGCCTATATACCTAAAATGAAGATTAAAAACTAAAAATAAAAAAATTACAAACATTTCGAGCGTTTTTGACCCTCAAAACTTTAGCAGAAGTCAGAATTTGCCTCAAACTTACAGGGCTCTTATTTGGGACCCCCAAAACGTGTTTAAACTTTTTCAGCTTTTGCCGATCTTTCGGGAAGCATATGTCTAATTTACCTGGTCTACTCGGCACTTCCAATGCTATATGATGGAAATCTCAAAACAAAAACGTAAGGCAGCGTAATTCAGCCAGGGGGGGGGGCAAACCCCCCCCCCCCAGTATTGGCGCCCATGGCCGAAGGCATAGGGATTTTGAGCCCTACTCATGTTAATTTCTGCTCGTTTTGAGTTTAACTAGGTTATTTATTGTAATTTCTGTTCGTTTTGGGTTTCGTTTATTTAAAGATGCTGATTTGCGGTAGTTTCACGCTTGGTAGATTATTTGATTTTATTTTTGTTCATTTTTGGTTTAAAGGAGTTGTTTACTTCTCTTTGAAAAACTTATTTTGTGGAAAAAGTTTTTTAATTAATTTCAAATTAAATGAGCCCTCTCTGAAGTTCAGACGAGCATCCCTTTTATAAGAACCTTATACCACCCCAGGACATAAATTACAGAGCCTGCCCCCTCCCCGGGCCCAGGGGGTTGTGTCAACACCAGAGTTTTTGTTATCTGACCTTTGAACTATTGAAAAAAATGGCTATCTCAAAATTTGTATCGGATTGGTTTGGGGAAAGGCGTAGGGGAAGGGCTAGTTACCCTCCGATCTCTTTTAACTCTTAAAAATTGAACTAGAGCTTTTAATTTCCGTTCAAATGAGCCCTCTCTGAAGTTTATACGACCATCCCTTCTGTAAAAACCATATATGCCACCAGGGCACAACCTGTAGCGCCTGCTCTTAGGCCCTGGGTGGTTGTGTCGACACAGGAGTTTTGTTATCTGACCTTTGAAGTATTTTTAACAAAATGGCTATATCAAAATTTTTGTCGGATACATTTGGGCTAAAATAGTCGTGGGGGGATATTTGCCCTCTGATCTCTTTTGAATCTTAAAAACTGAACTAGAGCTTTCAATTTCCAATCGAATGGGCCCCCTCTGAAGTTTATACGAGCATCTTTTCTATAACTGCTATATATGCCCACCGGGCATAACTTACCACGACTACCCTGGGCCCTGAAGGAATGTGTCGATCCCGGAATTTTTGTTATATGATCTCTGAACAGTTTTGAAAAAATGGCTCTATTAAAGTTCTTATCGGATGGGTTTGATAAAAATAGGGCATGGAGGGAGGGGGAGCTAATTGCCCTCCGATCTCTTTCGACTCATAAAAATTGAAAGAAAACATTCAATTTCCAATTAAATGACCCCTCTCCAAAGTTTAAACGAGCATCCTTTCCATAGGAGCCATTCATGCCCCCTGAGCATTATTTAGAAAGCCTGACCCCTGGCCCTGGAGGGTCGTGTCGACACAGGTGTTTTTCTTATCTAACCGTTGAACTATTTTTAACGAAATGGCTATCTTAAAATTTTTATCTGATGGGTTTGGGGGAAAAAGGGTGTGTGTTGGGGGGGGGGGGCTAGTTGCCCTCAGATAGCTTTTTATTCTTAAAAAGTAAACTTGAGCTTTCAATTTCTAATCAAATGAGCCCTCTCTGAAGTTTATACAAGTATCCCTTTGATAAGAACCATACACGCCTTCAGGGCATAACTTAGAACGCCTTCCCCTGGGCCCGGGGGGGTGGTATTGACACCGGAGTTTTTCTTCTCCGACTTTTAGACTATTTTTAACGAAATATATATCTCAAAATTTTCACCAGATGGGGTTGGAAAAAGGCGTGGGAAGGGGGGCAGTTGCCCTCGGATCTCTTTCAACTCTTAAAGAGTGAACTCGAACTTTTATTTTCCAAACAAGTGAGCCCTCTGAAGTTTATACGAGCATCCCTTTCATAAGAACCATATATGCCACAGGGCATAACTTACAGCGCCTGCCCCGGGCCCTGGGGGGTTATGTCGACACCGGAGTTATTGTTATGTGACTTTTGAACAATTTTTAACAAATGGATACCTCAAAATTTTTTTTGGATGGATTTGGGGAAAAGGGGGCACGGGGGGGGGGGCTAGGTACCCTACAATCTCTTTTGACTCTCAAAAACTAAACTAGAATTTAAAATTTACAATCAAATGAGCTCTCTCTGAAATTTTTACGAGCATCCATTCCATAAAAACCCTATATTCCTCTAGGACATGACTTACAACGCGTACCCTCGGGCCCTGAGGGGGCTGTGTCAACCCCGGAGTTTTCATTATATGGTCTTTGAACTATTTAAAAAAATGGCTATCTTATAGTTCTTATCGGATGGGTTTGAAAAAAGGGTGTGGAGGGGGGAGGGCTAGATGCCCTCCGATCTCTTTTGATTCTTAAAAAGTGAACTAGAACTTTCAATTTCCAATCAAATGAGCCCTCTGTGAAGTTTGTTCGAGTATCCCTTACATAAGAACCACATATGCCCCAAGGGCATAACTTACAACGCCTGCCCTCGGGCCCTGAGGGGTTACACAGGAGGTTTTGTTATATGATCTTTAAACCCTTTTTAACAAAATGGCTATCTCAAAATTTTTATTGGATGCATTTGAAGAAAAAGGAACATTGAGGGGGGGGGGCTAGTTGCCCTCCAATTTCTTTTGACTCTCAAAAACTGAAGGTAAAGTTACAATTTACAATCAAACGAGCTCTCTGAAGTTTTTACGAGCATCCCTTCCATAGGAACCATATTTTCCCCCAGGTCATAACTTACAATGTTGCCCTCAGGTCCTGGAGGGCTGTGTCGAACCTTGAATTTTCGATATATGATCTTTGAACTATTTAAAGAAAATGTCTATCTCAAAGTTCTTATCGGATGGGTTTGAGGATAAAAGGGCGTGGGGGGGGGGCTAGGTGCCCTCCGATCTCTTCTGATTCTTAAAAAGTGAACTAGAACTTTCAATTTCCAATCCAAAGAGGCCTCTTTGAAGTTTATACGAGCATACCTTTCGTAAGAACCATATATACCCCCAGGGCATAACTTACAACGCCTGCTTCCGGGCCCTGGGGGGTCGTGTTGACACCTAAATTTTTTTATATGATCTTTGAACTATTTTTAACAAAATGCCTATCTCGAATTTTTATCGGATGCATCTGGGGAAAAGGGCGTTGGGGGGGGGGGGGCTGGTTACCCTCCGATATCTTTTGACTCTTAAAAAGTTAACTAGAACTTTCAATTTCCAATCAAATGAGCCCTCTCTGAAGTTTATACGAGTATTCCTTCCATAAGAACCATATATGCCCCCAGGGCATAACTTACAAAGCTTGTCCCCAGGCCCTTGGGGGTTGTGTCGAAACCGAAGTTTTTGTTGTGTGACCATTGAACTATTTCTAACAACATGGCTATCTTAAAATTTTTATTGGATGCATGTGGAAAAAAGGGCTTAAGGGGGGGGGGTGGATAGTTGCCCTCAGATCACTTTTGACTCTTAAAAAGGGCACTAGAACTCTCGATTTCCAATCTAATGAGCACCTTTTGAAGTTTATACGACGACCCCTTCCATATGAAATGCCTCTGGAAAAAAAGAATAAATAATAAAATATTGGAGCCGTATGGCCTTTACTATGGGCAACGCTACAGCGTTGCCTCTGATAAATTTTAGCATGTCTTCGGATATCAGCAAAGATTTTCCTGATCTTTTCTTCTCTCTTCAACTTCGCTTTTGTTTTTGTAACGATTTTTGCAAGCAATGATCCCACTAGTACCCAGCGTACATGGAAGTGTACTGTAATACTATCTTTATTACTTTTGCTATTATCGCATTATGACCAGAATTAATTAGCTAGCTGAATCTCACCGAAATTCTCAATTAAACATAGTACATTCTGTTTTTCTGGCAAACAAATGGCAGTTGCACCGCTTCTTATCTTTTTTCTCGTTTTTACAACAAGGTTTGCGACGTCCTTATTTACTTGATAGACACACCTATGGTTCATTTCTATGGCATGACGCTATACAACGTAAATTTTACAAGAAAACTGGACACATATGTTTTAGGTTATTTTATTGTTATTAAAAGCAGTTGTATGTCCAAAAAAGATTATAGATATACAAGGTGCGATACACACAATGTCGATGGTTTTTTTTTTTTTTTTTTTTTTTTTTTTTTTTTTTTTTTTTTTTGGAATAGGAAAAAGAGGACAAACCTGACAGGCTCTTGTATTAATATCAACATCATTCAAAAGGCTCTTGACAACTAATTTATGTTCTTCAGTCGCAATAAGAGCTAGGCAGGCGAGCATTATTTGAGTATAGCCAGCACGGTTCAAGGCGTTTACCCCCCCCCCCCCCGGCAATTCCCCCTGAAAAATACCCCCGCGGAAAATACCCCCCCCCCCACGAAAAATATCCCCCCGCCTCAGGGAAAATACCCTCACCGGAAAATATCCTCCGAAAAATACCCCCCCCCGCGCAAAATACTTCTCCACGGAAATTACCCCCCAAAAATACCCCCCCCCCAGGAAAATACCTCCTGGAAAATACCCCCCCCCCCGGAAAATACCCCCCCCCCCGTGGAAAATAAGGTTTTTCAAATTTCAGAATTTCATTTGAGTTTTATTTTTTTATTTCCGTCGGGGGAAGCAATTTAGGTACTTGTGTATTATACACCGCTCACTCAAGTATACGCTGTGTAAAATTTGAGAACACACCAGTTTTTTGTTAGTTTCTTCTTTACTTTAGAAATAAATTTGGGCTATAGATTTGCACATTAGGGGGAGGGGGTAAAGTATAATGGGACTAAATATATGGAAAATATATAATTTGGGCTATATATTTGCACGTAAAAGGGGGGGGGGTAAAGTATTTGGATAGTTTGAAGTCAGAAAACAATTCTTTCTATGTATATGGTCACTTAAAAATTACAGAAGAATAGCGAGGTATCTGGAAATTTTGTTAGCTAAAAAAAAAATATAAATAAATCCCAGTATAAAGAAAATGTAAAAATTCATTTAAGTGTTTTTCCAAGTGTTAATTTTTTTTTCAATGACCGTTTTTCCAAATATTAAGTACTATTATTAGGTTAATGTAGTGTTTCATTTAAGTGTCTTATGATGATCGCTGATCAAAGTTTATGTTATACTATTGTGTTCATGGCCGTATATTTGGCTTTCAAATATACTTATATCAATCAACATATCTAATATTCAGAATAATTGTACCAAACACATTTTGCATGCAGACCCGCTATAGTTTACCCCCCCCCCACCTAATGTGCAAATCCATAGCCCAAATTTATTTCTAAAGTAACCAAGAAACTAACGAAAAAACCGGTGTGTTCTCGAATTTTACACAGCGCAAACTTGAGTGAGTGGCACATAATACACAAGTACCAAAATTCCTTCCCCCAACGGAAATAAACAAAAATAAAACTCAAATAAAATTATCAAATTAGGAAAGCCTTATTTTCCACAGGGGTGGGGGGTATTTTCCGGGGGGATATTTTCCGGGTACATTTTCAGCGAGGGGTATTTTCTGGGGAGGGGGGTTGTAATCGTTGGGGGGGGGGGGGGGTAAACGCCGGCCACTAGTTCAGAGAAACAGATCGTGATGGCAACCCTGTTTGTTTGTAAGTATCCAGAATTTCGCAATTCTTCTTAAAAAAAACTAACCAAGCCTTACTAAAAAAAATTTACTCTTTGTTTAAATTAGATTTTATTGAAAAAAGAAATGAAATATATTTTATGAGCTTCAGTACTGCTTATCATATCATTTAAAAATTTGTCAAAATTGTCACACAAAAACAAAAGTTAATATAGTCTTAGGCATTGAGTTATAGAACAATGATTATAAATTAATCTATTGGTTCGGTAAAACGTGAAGAACTCAAAATTAATATATGTGTTCAAAAATTTTTGAAAGCTGAGTATTGTTGTGGGTGGTTAATTCCGCTATCAGCAATCAGCTCAAAGCTATACAATATAAGGGCCCTCATCTCACAATTAGCCTAAGGTTAACTTTCGTAACACAAGCTGTTGTGAAAGATTCAGGGTTGCCACCCTGACCTGGAAGAATTTACTAGATCGTATCTGTTTTTACTGAATGCTAAAAAAATTTTTTGCGCGCACCATTAAGCATCGATTTTTACTATAGGAGGATGATCAATACGATTTTCACAATCTTTTTTCTTTTTTCTTTCGTTTTCATAGTATGATTGAAAATTCCGGAAACCTACAAGTTCAAAAATCCTTTTATATATATATATATATATATATATATATATATATATATATATATATATATATATATATATATATATATATATATATATATATATATATATATATATATATATATATATATATATATATATATATATATATATATATATATATATATAATGTTACATTTCTACTTACTTTTAATTTCTCTCAGCAGGCTTCTTTTTCTCAATAAAAATTTTCAAACTGAGGAGATTCACCTAATGACCTTGGGTGGTTGGCTTTTGTTTTGATTCCAATAGATTCCCAATCATCACAAATCCAAGTGTCATTATAGCTTCATTTTTAGTTGGTAAGATTTGATACACAGAAAGCTGATTTTGTCGACCTTTAGACGTCAGAAGTGAAGTGTCTGTTTGTGAAAATAGATGACTGCTTGTCTGTCTCTGAGACAGACAAGCAAAATTGTAAAATGTAAAACAGACAAGCAAAAATTGTAAATTGTCATATGTTTACGATAATTTTTTCCCCTGAATTCATGGAAAATAAAAAAATGTTTTGTTCACTATAAATCATGACTTTACTAGTTTTTACTAGATTTCGGGAAATTTTTAGATCCTCTAAATTTACTAGATTTTTTTTTTACTAGATCTAGTAAAATCCTACTGACGGTGGCAACCCTGGAAAGAAATTTACACCCACGATTGCCAGGTTTTCGGGGCAGAAAGTATAGCCCAAACCGGCGTAATCACGAAGCCAAATATAGCAAACACTATTATAACCTCGTATGCCCTATCATAGCGCTGTTATGGCAAAAACGAAATACAATCGGCATATCAGATAACCTAGACGTAAGTATAGGTAAAAAGAAAAATAGAGCTCTGTCGCTCCCCCTGAAAATTATTGTTGGAACCCTTGGTCCCAGTTTGTTCGGATAAATGTCCTTCTTTTTTCTTTTAGCCCCTCAATTATTTTCCTTCCCCTAGTAATAATTATTAATTTTCCTTTTATTTTGTGGTGCCATTTTATGTGCTCCTAATTGCGTAGTTGGTTACATAGCCACGAGGTATTAAATTGCGCAGTTAGAGAGGTTTGACCTGTAACTTAGTAAGCCGTCGTATTGGCTGGAAAAATTGATTACCATCCCATTAACCCGTTGCAGACATGCGGCTGCCTGAGCGAGCTGGGGAAAATTTGTTCTTTTTTAGTCAGTTCCTTTTGTAGCGTGTCTTGAATACAGTAAAAATTTTTATACTATATAATCTTTGACTTTTCAGCCTAGGTCGAGTCTAGAGAGATAGTTAGAAATATTACCGGTAACAATTGGCCTTAAAAGTGGCCCCTGGGACCATTCGATCAGGCTAGTAGACACGGAACCGTTGGAGTAACCGCGGGAATCCCACTATTTTGGGCCGACAAGGGGTTCTCCCCCTCAAGTAAGTGGCATAGCAACCTTTTTGCTTCAATAAGTGGTGACCCCCGTACGTTACACCTCCAATAAGTGGTGGCAGCTAGAAAAGGAGTTATCAACAGCACTGATAGCAAAAGAATTTTGCGTTTTCGAAGAGACGGGTTAATTTGGCCTAAAAAGTAGCCTATTGTGGTAACATATAAAAAGACAAAAATACGCAATCAGTTAATAGAATTATGAAGGTCTATAATGGGTTGTGTGCCTTGTTAGACAAATATTAAAAATAATAACGTGAAATTAATGAGTTGAGTTTACAGTGGGGGAATCTCCGTATTTAAAAGTATTGCAGGGTTTAAGGACAGATAGGAAAACGTTGAAAGTTGGGTTATTATTTGAGTGAATTGACGGACTTAGATATAATCTTCGGTGACAAAGGTTATAAGAGTATTGAGGACGGCAAATTAGGAGAATTTGTTAGTTTGTGCGCACATTGGACAAGGAAGGTGGGAGGCACCTGTCCTATTGAGTAATCTGCCCTGGAGGAGATTATATTTGGAGTACGAGTATCCAGGGAGGATACGTGATTTGTTTTAGAGGGTAGTTCCCCTGTTTGAGTTTAGTCCAGCTAATTAAGTAGTGGAATATTCGCGCGTTTTTGCGGTTTATTCTCTCGTCCATTCCCTGTTAATTCGTTTTTCGGAGATATATTTCACTGGCGGAAAACTGCTTGTTGTGAAAGAAGTCGTTATTCCCAAATGAAGTCTAGACATTCCGGTTATTTGAAAAATTGTTGAACTTGCCAAGATTGACTAATTGAACAAGAGATAATATAATCGGAAAGAAGTATACGCGGTAAAATGAGAGGGTACGAAATAAACAAGGAAGAAATAATATGGGAAAAAACAAGACGAACTCATCCCTCAGAGGCTGTGCCAAATGAAGGGGAGTTGCGGGATAGATAGTACAGATATGGAACAAATAAATTCAGAAAATGAATTAAGAAGAAATAATGACAGACGGAATTTTGAAATAATGTCGGACAGAGATAAGATTAACTCAAGACCGAGAAGGGCGAGTGAAGCCCATAGAAAAAGTAGGAAAATACAAATAAAGGCAAATATGGAGGGGGAGGCTTTGAGAGAGAGCACAAAGAATATAAGGAAAAAATGCTGGCTGAGAAAGATGAAATTAGAAAGAATAAAAAGAGGACGGAAAGGCTAAGGTAGCCTATAAAGAAAGAGACAATACGGATATAGAACAAACAGATTCAGAAAATGAATTAAGAAGAAATAATGATAGACGAAATCAAATTAGTCCGAGTAAAAGGAGCAGTGTTGAATCGAGATCCAGCAGGGGCTCGCGAAAAAGTTCCCAAATAGAGATGACACAACGTATATTAAATTTCATGGAGAAAGAGAGGATAGCCAGAGAACTTCATCAGGCCCTTATGGACAAAATTGAAAAAGATAGTCAAGCCAATGAAATACTTCATCAGGCCCGTATGTACAAAACTGAAAAAGATAGACAAGAAAGAGAGAAAGAGAGTAGAGCTAGAGAGCAGAGAGAAGAGAATATTAGAATAGATAGAGAACAAAAGGAAGAGGCTGATAGAATAGCAAGAGAACGAAAGGAAGAGGCTGATAGAATAGCCAGAGAACGAAAAAAGGAGAATGATAAAATAGCTAGAGAGAAAGAAGAAAGATATCACCAAGAGATTAAAAGAACCATGATAGGTCTAATAGAAGCCCGCTGGGGACTTCCAGAAAGTGAGATTTTATCACAACTAACTTCTAGGCTGTCAGATAGCCATAAGTAGTATAAGAAATACAGGAGCTGCCTCACCTATCTCACCCGTTCAATTTACCCCCTTTTCAATTGAATTCACCCCATTTTAAATGAAAATTCCCAACATTTTAACAATTTTCCATCATGAGCTTTAACATCAAAAAAGGTCTTCTGAAATAAGAATTTTTTATGTAATTTAAAAAATATTCCATTCTTCCTATACTACTTATAAAATGTAATAATTTAATATTTATTAGATAGTTCGATATACTACTAATTAAGTTCAATATCAATATCTAGATAATTATTATTACCTTTCCCTTTTCTTTCAATAACCTTTAACCTTTATCTTTTTCTAATTTTTTAATTTGTTTTCAAAATCAGCTGCTTTAGAATCAAATCGTTTTGGTGCAAAGATATCAACCATTTCACCCTCAAAATTAATAATAATAACAAGTTTAGTACCATGTTTAGTTACTACGTTTTTCATTGCTTTAATTGTGTATTCTATTCCAATGTCTAAGTCTTCTTTCTTAACGGTTCGATTGTATTTATTTTTCACTTTCATTTCCCTTAAAAGTTTCTCCATTTATTTGTAAATAATTTTATTAAAAAAATTTTCCGAATCGAAAATAATTCATAGATTAAAATTTAATTTATAGATTAACATGTAATCTATGATCAATAACCTTGGCATTATTCCCAAGAATCTTTCACTTGGCGAAAGATTTCTGGGAATAATGCCAGACATGCGACAAAAACCAGTTTCAGATTACGCAACCTAGTAGGTGGATATCAAACTATATGACTGTTGTAATGAGAGAATGAAGCGAATAGACAATGAGAGCAAATAGAGTGGTTAATGAAACAAGCAATATTACAGGTGGAAAGTAAGAAGGGTTTTATTTATGTCTTGGACTTTACAGACATGGAGCAGTATTTATACCCGTTTAATTTCACTTGATTCGTATACTTTTCACGAGGAAAAAGCTGTAATGTTTTTCCGTAATTCATTTTCTTGTTTAGTTATTTCTTCATTAGTCAATTCCCCAAATTTGTACATAGCAAGCAATTCTTAATAGAAAGATTAAGCAGTTTTATGCTCAGCCTTTCTTTCTGCTATTCTTAGATATTTTTCAAATATTTCAATTAGAAATGTGCCAAGACTTAAAGAAGCAAGGGGTAACATAGCAAAAGCATATAAACCTGAAGCACTAAATGTAAATTGAAATACTAACAAAGCCTTAATAGCATTTCCATAACATTTACAACTTCTACGATAAACAAATAATCATTTCTCTAATTCTTCTTCCATTTATATTAAGAAATAAAATCCAAATAAAATTTTTTGGATCCACTCCCTTAAGTCTTTTTTTAATATACTCTTCACATAAATGTCCACAATTGACATCAGTTAAATTTTGTATTGGGATAGAGTGATAAGCAATTGGTTTATTTGAAGTCTTTAAATATTTTACTATTTCATTTCCTGGTGGAATACCAAATGAGTCAAAGAATTCTACAAATAGATGCTTAGGGTCAGTGAAATAACAAGTCCAATGAGTTCCAGGTGAACCTCTTAAGTCATAATTAATAACACCGCATTCTTTTTTATTGATTTTATTTGGTAAATTATTTCTAGAAAATAAGCCTCTGAAGTAAGGAATGTGGTGTAATTCAGCAGTTATATCAATATTTGTTAAGGGATTTATTCGTTTTTTACTCGCTTCACGTTTTTTGGATTAGAAGATAAAACCGCAGTATCAGCAAGTTTTTTGGGTGTTCCACGTTTCTTAGTAACTTCAATGTTTTCAGCAAATTTTTTGGGTCTTCCCCGTTTCTTAGGAACTTTGAGGTTTCCCATTCCAACAATTTTCTGTGTACCTGGAAGTCTTAAAGCTCCTCCACCGATTTTCCCAGGTTATTTTAAAGCACCACCAGAATTGCCAGTAATTTTATCAGCAACTGTTTTACCAGCATAAGTTCCTAAGGCTGCTGCACCACTTCTTAAAGCTTCTTTTTCAAGTGCAACTGCTAAATGTATTAAAAACGGGAAAAATTTTCTATTTTTAACTAGATTTTTGTATAAACCATCAAATCCATATTCTTTATTTCATGTCTATAATTTTTTTATTGCATCCAATTGCCTTTGGTTTCAAAGGAATTGAATGGGTTGTTTGTAATTTTTTCTGCTATAATTTACAAGAATTTAACATTTTTGTTTTGCCTTAAAGCATTTTTAATTTTTGTTTTTTGGAAAGGGGATAGATAAATTGTATACTCAATAAAACTTGACATTTTTTAGTGAATTATATTATGTAATAAAAAATCTAACATTATTTATTTTGCTTCAGCCTTCCTTTCATTCTCTTTTTAAATGCTTCATCGGGATCTTTTTCAAGTATATTTATTATAACATTTTCTAAATTGTCTAAACGCTCAGATAACTGCATAATTTCATTCGCATATACCAATAGTGATGAAAGATCAACTGCATGTGCACCATTTTTTGGGTTTGCAACGTTTCTAATTCTTCTACTTTCAGCATTTATATCTTCTTTTGCTATTTTTAAGGTATTTTTTCGAATAATCCTTTGTTATCAATTCTAGTCAATGTATTGTCAGATGATTCATAAATTTTATTTAATCTATTAATATCCTCACTTAAATACTGATTTGTAAGAATTTTTTGATTAACAAATTCACCCTTGAAATCGTTTAAAATAATTTTAACACTTTGTAAAGTAATAGCATCATTGTCTGATTTTGCATCACCTAAATTAATTAAGCACTTACCCTGTAAATCAAGATTACCATTATCATCGAGTAATCTGCTTTCACTGTTATCTTTACTGGTTTTATTTCCTAAACTCCCAAACTTATTCATTTATTGTACAAATAAATCTATTAACTAATTTTATTTGATGAGTAGTATAGAAGCATATGAAACAAGCCAGTGATTTTTTTTTCATAATGTTATGTCAAAGTTCTTTCTATATTTTAGAAATTCTTTATTTGTTTTCAGATCAATAAGTAAAAATCCATGATCTTTTGTAGCACGATTAAAGTAATTGAAACATTTATCTTATTTTAAGTCAGATGCATGATTTTGTCCAATTCTACCGATTTCGCTTCGAGTACAGCATTTGAGAAATGCAAAATAATTACAATTTAATTGTATGATTTTAGGGGTATTAAAATGGCTTTCAGAAATATATACTATTGATGCGTTTCGTTTTCTATCTCTCACAAATAAATTTTTAATTTTTTTCTGATCCTTTTGTCATATAAAATAGTCAAAGATAAATAAATTTATATAATTATGGTCTAAGTCAATTATTTCTACGATATCGTTTTTATCATTACTTTCAGACAATATATCCTGCCCACTTTTTCTTCTAAACAATTTATGCTCTGAATTAAGTCTTGATATTTGTCTTCTTCAAGATCTTTAGCATATAAATAAATTTTATTGAAATATACATAATCATATATTAAATTTAAACGTAAATTGGTTTTACGACTACCCGAATTTCCGCAAATTAATAATCGAAAAGTCCATTGAGGTGCTAGTGGATGTTTATTCTGTGATTGACTATTCACTCACGGTATTATCCCCACGGTACTGTGTTAACTTTATTTTTCAATACTTTTCTTTTAGTGTCATTGGGGTCTAGAGCTTTTTTATTTTGTTTTTCTAAGAACATTCTGTGTTTATTTGCTCTTAAAGTACACTGGGCTTCTGATAAGCTTTCCACCTTTCCGAATAGTACATCTTTATAATTCTGTAATGTTATTTTATCTTTGACGATCTTAGTTTTGATACCTTTTAGTTTTTTCTTTGCTTTAGTTTCATTGTCAGCCTCTTTTAAATAAGCGTATACTTTTAATCTCAAACCTACAAACTCAGACATTATTGTTCCAGATAATTCACCCTTCATCATACCTATCACTTTTTTATTGACTGAAGGGAAGTTATAAGGATTATCTTTTTTATAATCTGAAGTATCGAATTTTTCTTGGAGGTCAGCTTTAATGTCTTCATAAAAATCCTCAGTTCGAATATCATAAATAAAACTATCCATATCCTTGTTGCAAAAGTCAATATTTTTTTCATATTTAGGTTTCACGTATTCATAATGAAATTAATACATTAATAGCTTGGATAACTCTAATAAAGCGAATCCGATATAAATAGGTTTATCTAGATTTATTTTTGACTTGGCCATTCTGGCTACCGAAAAATTCTCAAAATCTTTTTCTGGTAATTGTTGGGACATTGCCCAACCATATAAATGATTAGCGTCTAAATACATTAAATAATTTGAAGGTTTTGTTTTATCAAAGTTTTTCATATATTTATTATTTGCTTTAGCATATATTTTTATACACTGAGATATACCTCCTCTTATTCCTCTTTCAATAAGTGTATGCATATCTTCGTCAGAAAATAAGGGAATTTTAGCTTCAGAGTGTTTGAGAAAAGCTTCCCATGTTAGTCCTAGTGCTGAGAAGAAATTTAAGGGATCTAGTTTATAATTATTCAAACATACATTTCTAAAATTTTCAACGACATCTGATAGAATTAAAACATCACTTCTTAGGTATAATTTAGTGTAATCTAATAGCGTTTTACATTTAAATAGTTTCCAAATAGTGTGTGCTCTTTCATAATCTTCTTCTGAAATTTTTTTCCCAGTTAATCTAGAATAAAACTTATCAATTGAAGGTAATTTTCCAACATTCATTTTATCATATCCATCGACATATTCATAAGGATATACACCTTTCTTTATTATTTCTTTAAATTCTTCAGTATTTTCAAATACATTAGAAGTATCCTTGAAATTATTTCTCAAACAGTTGCAATTTAATTTACAATCACATTTTGCTAAATTTTCAGATAATTTATCCAATGATGAAGCCATAAATCGACATGAATCTATGAAGCGCATTTCGTATTGGGTTTCATAAACAGTAATTGTTTTATAAAATGATATAAAACTCTCCGCTGAATCAAAAATACCATTATCAGGTACTAATTCTCTAAGAAATAAATGAGAGTCATATTTTGATAGATTATGCATTACAGTAGGTATATGTTTAGGAATTCTAAAGTTTTTATTACATTCAGCATGTGTAAATCCATGTATATCACCAGTCATGTGGTCATGATCTAAATGGAAATTATTATCTACTATTTCTTTTTCACAAATATAATAGCTTTTATTAGTTGCGTTATTGCATTTTTCTCTTACTTCTTTTGTGTAGAACTATGTTCTTTTTGCCTATTTTCATACTCATTGGCTATTTCTTTGCAAACTTCTGTTATGGTAGTTACAAAATGTTTGCTAGCATCTTCACCAAAGTATTCGTAGTGTTTATTTTGTGTTATATCGAAAAAGCACAATGCTTGGAATCCATAAGCGAATGGTTTTTTCTCTGCAACTTTAATAGTCTGTTTACCTTTCTTTTGATTAAATTCTTCCTTATACAATTAAAAATCAGCTATTATACAATAGGGTACTTTCATTTGTTTAGCTATATTTTTAAATTCAATTCTAAATCCTGGTTTAGGCATAATGAAGTCAGGATCTTTACAATTTTCTTTTTTTTATGCTTTTCAAATTTTTCTTGTTCATTAAAGTGTCTTCCTCAGAATGTACATAGATGAATTTTCCATTTAGTTTTTGAGATTTGGGATCCAAGTAGTTTGTTTAAACCTTTAATTAAAACATAATGATTATCCAAATAGAGTAAATTTATGACTTTTTGAGCAGTTTGACCATTGATCTTACTTTTAGGAATATGAGCTCTAACCACTTTATTTTCACTTATTTCAATTAAACAAATTTTAATATTATACTTATTTTCAAATTTATGAATATCTTGAATATCCATTGGAAAATTGGTAATCCCTTTGAAATCGAATTCATTTTCATAGGGTTTATATTTTGAAAGTCTATCAACATTTCTATCATTCGTTGGATGAATATAAGCTAGGACTGACCAAAGAAGGCATTTATTATCATTATTTTTTATATTAATACACGCCTTTTTATTTTTTGCAAATTCAGTCAATTCGTTGTAAGCACTTCCGTCATAATAGGCTAAATTTGTCATTCTACAATCAATTTAAGCGACTCTTTTAAATTTTAAGCCTGATCTGGGTGTGTTCCCTATGACCAATGTGCGTATATTCCTGTGATTGTTATTTAGATGGCTTTGATCGATATCACTATTTTTATTAAAAATCAAGGAATAACTATGATAATGGATAGGTTCGAGTTCTTCATTATACTTTTGAGAATAAAATATTACCCGAGTTGTGAATCGAACTTTGTAACTATCTCTTATATTCATCCTATTTTTAACATCCCCGACAACAAAGTCAAGCAGTGTTCCAAAATCAGCTCCATTTGCATTCATTGAAATATTAACTGTAAGGGAATTTTCTCTAATCCATTGAATACTTGGGTTATTATCGTATTCTTCTTTTTCTTCTTTAAACATATACTGAGGAATATCTGGAACTTCCCTTGTTTTTCTCTAATTTATAAATAAGTTAGAAATGTCAATATTCCTATCTTTTTTTACCCTATTTCTACCACTTAAGTCTCTAATGAGTTTTTGAGCTTCGTCTTTCACTTTTTTATTAATCTCAACTTGTTTATTGAAATAACTTTTTACTTTATTCTTCACTTCGTTATAATTGCCAGCAGTTGAAATCTATTTTGATTTTAAGTAAAATTTTTAAGTTCAATAATATCTTTATTTCTTATAGTGTTAAATTGATTTCGTAAATCTGAAATGATTTTATTCTTTTCTTTTATTTCATTTTCTAGCCCTTTTTTTAAACTCTTGAATAATATTAAATCTGTAGGGTTTCTTATCATCTTGACGCTTTGCATTACCCCCCAACTCAATCAGATTATCTTCAAATAATATTTCATTATTAAGATGATTCTTTGTTTTATTGAATAGTTCATCTTTTCAGCTTTTATATCAAATAATTTAGCTGCTGCGCGTAATTCATGAATTGTGTAGCGCGATAATTTATTTTTTATTTTGATGAATTTGGATTTTCGTTGTAAACAACTTTTAATCACTTCTGCAATACCCTCCATTTATTTAAAAATTGTTTTATAAACAAATTTCCAAATCTTAAAAATGTTCAATTCTGAGGAATTTCATTGTTTTTTTTGTTTTTTTTTAACTTATATTTGTTTTATATGTTTAAGTATATTTGTTTTAAAATAACAAATTATTTTTAATTAAATTTTAAGATAATTTTGATAAATTGTATTGTATTCACTTTTCTTTAATTTTTTTTAATAAGGTATCTGACAAAGTTACAGCCTTATATCTAACTTAATCTGATGTATTTCCAGCAGCTCTACTACCTATTAGACTGTATAATCGTTCAATCATTTCATTTGCATTTAAAAACAATCCAGTTCCTACTTGTGCTATTTCTATGTCCATTTTATGGATTTCAGCAACCTTTAGCAATCTGTACCTATAATTTTTTACGAAATCAACTATTTCTTCATATCCAGGTATTCCATGTTTTTTTTCCCACCATATTTTTGATTCAATTCACCCGATTTCTTTATAGCATCTTGGAGGAATTCAGGATGATTTATGTAATAATTAGGCAATTCAAAACAAGTTGGTTCTTGAGGATAATTTTTTTTTATCGTCTTCATTTAACCGTTTCAGCAGTTTAGTGCCAAGATTCAAATTAATATCATATACTCTCGGTGATTTATCAGGAGTTTTTGTTTTTGGTATATCTAATGGTTCAATACCTTGAAGTATCGATGATGGTGCTGGTAATAATTCAATACCTTGAAGTTGCGATGGGGCCGGTAAAGCATTTCTTAAATTTTGATCTAATCTTAGAAATCGCTGTTTCGAATTATCATCATTTTTTTTAATTTTTCAACAACTGGAGCATTCAGCTCTTCAGTATATTCATGAAATCTTTCTTGCATTAACGCATTCTGTCTAACCTTTTGTCTCAGTATTTCCCTGTTGTTAACTATATTTGTCAACAATTTTTTTAATTCTTTAACATCCATTTATATAGATTAAATTATATATAAGAAAATTATTATTATAAATCCATAACTTTTGATAAATCTTTCTCATAAAAAGCACCAATAATTAACTCACCCGATTTATCGGATAATTCATACGTAATAGGAGTTGTCTGTTTAACTGTAGCAATTTGAAATGTTTCCGTTGTATAATTTGGAAGATAGCCTTTATCAAAAACACTCTTCTTCTTATTAATTCTAACCAAATCACCTACATTAAATTTATGTTTTGTTGTTTGAGAATGTATGTCTGGAAACATATTTTTATACACCCTGTTTTCATTTTCTTTTCTACTAGCTTCTACTGGTTTCATTTTGATTGATCTATGATATGACTTATTATAATTGTCAACTAATGACGGTAATACATCTATCCAACGTTTAGTATTGTTGTAAGTAAAATGTTTCCATAATTTTTCTTTAATAGTTCTATTAAATCGTTCCACTATTTGAGCTCTCAATTCACTTTCAGATGAAAACCAATGAATTTCATGACTTTTTAAAAATACTTGAACGTTTTTCACAACAAATTCCTTACCTTTATCTGTTTGTAACTTTTTAGGTTTTCTATTTTCAAATAAATCCGTGAAAGCATTAATAATTTCCTTACCCATTTTATTTTCTAAAGGGATACACCAAGCATATTTACTAAAACAATCAATCGCTGTAAGAATGTAATTAAAATTATTATTTTCCTTTTTATACTGTTGAATATCAACTAAATCAGCTTGCCACTGTTCATCAATATTATGTATATAAACTCGCCTTCTTTCAAATGTGTGATAAGAGGAATTGTGTAAAGAATAAATATTTTGTTTTTGCAATATTTCTTTTATTTTAGCTTTTGAAACAGTTTTCTCTTTTGAAAGAACAGTTCTTTTTTGAAACCGTTTTCTCTTAATTTTCTATGTAAATCATTAATCCCTGAAAAATTAGCGTAATATAATTCTAAAAGCTTGTCTTCGATTTGCTTATACCCAGCTTTTTGCTCTACCCAGGGTTCTTGTTCATTGCTTCCTTTTTAAAAAAATGATTTTTCTTGTAACCACACAGTGCACATATACCTTTAATCATTGGCACATCATTTCTTTTTGAAACTGCTTGAGTCATTGAAGTAGTAGCAGTTACCTTTTTACATCGCATACAATAAATCTTACTTTGTAAATTCATTTCCATTTATAAGAGACTGAAATTATTAGATAAATTTTCTAAATAATAATAGAAAAAAATTTTGTTCTTAAAAAAAGTATTCTATTAAATGGGTTTGATTAGTATTGAAGGTAATAAAAGTGAAATTGAACAATCTTATAGAAGTAATTCAATTAGATTAGATCGTAATTATGATTATAAAATCGCCTTAACGCAGTGTAATTTATGGTATTCATGGCATAATATCAGTGATAAATTTAAAAACAATACATTTGAGTTTAGAAAAAATAAAGATGAACCATGGCTAAATGTTGTGATACCCAATGGTATGTATAATGAAGAGTGTTTCAATTATTTTCTAAGTCATTATTTTAATGCTTCTAGAGAAAATTGTCCAATAACTGTTTCATCAAATCCTGCAACAATGAGATTCGTTATATTATTAAAAAATAATTATGAATTTAAATTTAATAGTGATTTAAGTATTATTTTAGGATTTTAAAATGATGTTAAATTATCAGATAAAATTAGTGAAGGTACAAAAGTTCCAAATATTAAAAGAAATGTTGATAAGATCCAAGGGCATTGTTCATTAGTTGATGGTTCAATCATTAATGGGGCTAGATCTGATGTAATATCGACATTTGCACCTAATACTGAACCATGTTGTTTAATTGTAGAAATTCCTAAAGAGAGACAATATCTCTTAATAAATCGAAAAGAGTTTATTAATACTTTGAAAATGAAAATTACAGATTAATTAGTTAGACTTATCAATTTTAATGGTGAGAATGTTGGTTATGTATTGGATTTGAAAAAAGTTTAATGAAATTAAAAAGTTTCAGTTAATGATTTTCTCTTATAAAATTTTTACTATAATAAATGTTGATTAATAAAAAAACAATTGATATACAAAAGACAATGCAGTAGTGCTATGGTTAGTTTCTTTAAGAATATAGGTAACTCGGAATTATTCAAGAATTCCCGAAAAATATAAAAGATGGAGCTTTATCAGTGTATAATAATATGATTAAACGTCGATTAGAGTTAGTAAAAAATAGAGTAATTGAATATGGTAAAGAATTCATCGATTTAAATAGAAAAGAATTAGATGATGTATTTAAATATAAAAAATAGATGAAAGAAGCTATTGGAAATAATAAAAGTTATATAGATAGAAGAGGTCAAGATCTCTTAAATACGTTGATTACAGGTAAGGGATTAAAAATTTTAAAATGAAAATTATTTAATGAATTTTTTCTCTATATAAATGGAGATTGTTAATGAAGTTGTTGCTCCTTATTGGCAAATATTTGGAAAGCCTATTGTTGATGATTCGACAACGAAATATGAATTTAAAGAAATTAGAGAAACAAATGTTAATGTTTCAAAATTAGATAATTTTGAATTGACAATAAAAGATTTAGAATCTTCGATCCTTCCTAGTGATAGCTATCTTCATGCAAAAATAAAAATATCGCGAGAGGATGGAAGGAATATAGATGCTGTAGATAAGGCTAATTAAACAAATAATGGGTTTAATCTGTTTAAAAATGCTGAATATATCATTAATGGTAAAACAATTGAATCTATTGATTATGTTGGTATATCTACAACCGTTAAAAATCTATTAGAATTTTCTGATGATTATTCAAGAAGCTCAGCAACAAATATGTTTTGGTATAAAGATAAAACGCAAACAAATGATTCATTTACAGAAGAAAGTGAGTTTTTAAATATTTCTAAAACTGCAAAAGCAGGTGAAAGTCAGGTAATTAAAACAAACAAAAATTAAACACTTATTAGAGGCCTATTAAAAAGATATAATACAACAAAAGAAAGTCATGTAGCCAATAGACGTTTACCGTTGTCAAGATTATTTGGATTTTGTCAAGACATTAATCGCGTATTTAGAGGTGTTACACATAAAATTGCATTGAAAAGGAATAGTAACAATAATATGATTATAAAGAAGGGTTCTCAAAATTTTTAAGTAGATATAACGTATTTATCTAGGATTCTACCTGTATTAAATCCTAGTTTATTCATTAGAAATGAGTTAGAAGGTAATTTAGTTAAAAAGAGTTCATTTGAATTAAGATGGGAAGCGCGTAATACTTATAAAAGCGATAATAGAAATGACAAAGAATCGACATGGAGAGTCGTCAGTGAAAGATGTAATACAACTAAAATTGTTGTAGTATTACAGAAAACAGAAAGAAATAGTAATGCTTTACAAAATAATATGGTATTTGATCATATGAATATTGAAAAAATTGAATGGCTATAAAAAATCGAATGGCTGAGTGAATGGCTACAAATATCCACAAGAAGAATTAAAATGTGATTTTATTAATGATAATGAGAATTATTCTAATGCTTATCAAAGATTTTTACATTTAGGATACAAACATCGAAACGTTGATAGTGGAACTATTGTTAGCTATAATGACTTCTAAACAGTATATCCATTATTTTGTTTTTGACTTTTCAAAACATGAACCTAATATTTATGCATCTGGATCAAATGTTGATATAGAAATTAAACTTTTGTTAGATCAAGAGCCTGCTTATTCATACAACATTTACTGCGTTATATTTTCAGAAAGAAGAGCAAACATGGATGTCATTGATCATAAATTATATGTTAATCTATAAATTATTTTCGATTCAGAAAATTTTTTTAATAAAACAATTCGCAAGTAAATGGAAAAACTTTTAAGCGAAATGAAAAGGGAAAATAAATACAACCGAACCGTTAAAAAAGAAGACTTAGACATTGGAATAGAATACACAATTAAAGCAATGAAAAATATAGTAACTAAATATGGTAATAAACTTGTTATTATTATTAATTTTGAGGGTGAAATGTTTGATATCTTTGCACCAAAACGATTTGATTCTAAAGCAGCTGATTTTGAAAAGAAATTTAAAAATTTAGAAAAAGATAAAGGTATGATTCTAAAGGTTATTGAAAGAAAAGTGAACGATAATAATAATTATCTAGATATTGATATTGAACTTAATTAGTAGTATATCGAACTATTTAATAAATATTAAATCATTACATTTTATCAGTAGTATAAGAAGAATGGAATATTTTTTAAATTACATCTAAAATTCTTATTTCAGAAGACCTTTTTTGATGTTAAAGCTCATGATGGAAAATCGTTAAAATGTTGGGAATTTTCATTTAAAATGGGGTGAATTCAATTGAAAAGGGGGTAAATTGAAGGGGTGAGATAGGTGAGAAAGCTCCTGTATTTCTTATACTACTGCCATAATAATTTGTCTAAGAATCAATCAAGAGAAAATGAAAATTACCAAACACTAAACACTTTTACGAGAAAATATACAACTTCGCTGACTACGGGGGAAGGTGGACCGGCCCATAAAACAAATTGGGAGGCTACGCCACCCTATCGGAAAAAAGAAATGCCTGATACTCAAAATGATGACAATCTAGTAAAAATTGATTTCTCGGAGCCTTTTTCTAAAAATTGCCATAATAAAGAGGAGAAAGTAACCTATAAAAGAACGAATCAAGGAAACACTGACGAGTTTCTGAAATCACATAAAATAGAAGGAAAATTAAATGGAAAATTGACCGAAATGGTAATTGACTCAGGGAGTGAGTAAACTTTTATGCGAATGGACCTAATTAAAAAGACGGAAATAGACCATAAAAATAATATTACAACAGTGTGTTATTATGGAGATAAGCACCAATGCCCGTCTGCTTGGGTAAGAACAGAAATTGCAAAGAAAGACGGCACGGTCCAGAGAAAAACGATAAAAGTAGGCTTAGTACCTACGCTAGCAGTGAATGTTTTAGTAGGAGGAGACTTCGGAGATATCGGACATCTCCTATCGTTAAAAGCGACTTCTTTAACAGTGGGAAAATTACAAAATTACACTACGACGGAAAAATATAATACTCCGTTAACTACGGGGGGAGGTGGACCGGCCCATAAAACAAATTGGGAAGCTGTGCCACCCTGTCAGAAAAACGAAATACTTGATACTCGTGTTCAAAATGTTGATAATCCACAAAAATGGGATGCTGAAGTAAAAAGACCACAAAATATTGAAAAAAAGACGCGCGAGAATGATTTTTCGGGAAAATTTCCAGAAAATGGAAAACTTGAAAACACTTTTAATGAATATGAGACGCTAACAAATACAGGCCAGACTGAAACACTGATTGTACCAAAGAAAAATGAGACAAAATTTATTGTACGCGCTTTTCCTCGTAAGGTTCGAGAAATTTTAGTACACTATGAAAAACCAAATGTCGGAGTTCAGTTCCCATTTGATAACAAAATATTTGTTTCTGCGGTAAAAGTAAAGATAACTAAAAGAGAGAAGAAAGATGCAAAGCGGAATTTCCATAAAGAAAGGCAGTCAAAGATGGACACTGGAGTCCAATTCAGATTTCATGACGATTTATTTAATGCAACTACAAAATAAATGAAAACTAAGAGGGAGAAAAGAGATATTAAACAGAGCTACAATGAAGAAAAGCAGTCAAAGATGGTGGACACTAGAGTCCAATTCAAATTTAAGGATGATTTATTATTTTGCGCGAATGACAAAATTGAGAAAAGTAGAGATGAAAAGAGAAGTGTACAACAGAGGACAAATTTTAAGATTCAGCCTGCAGTGGCAAAAAAAAAAAAATGTTGGATGGGCTGTGCCTTGATAACATAAATAAGAGGGGGGATAATGAGGTCTATAGCCAACAGGGAAAACAACAAAATTACAATAAGATAAAACAACTTAGGAGGGAGGAGAAAACCCATGACATATTAAGAGAAAATACAGTTAATCATGACATATAACTCACTTGTCATCTACTAGTTACGAAAAGATTGAAAGATACTAAATTTTGGGTTGGATCGAAGAAATTTGGGACGAAATCTGATATTGCCCTGATCAACTCAAAAGAGGGCTTGTTCCTTTATGAGGGGGAGGAATCCCTTGAGGAAGATCCCCTGCGGGAAAACGTCAAAGATTACCCTTTTCCTCAATGCACAACTGGCGGACAAGTTGTGATCCCTTTAATGAAGCCTTGTCTTTCCAGTCTTCAATATTATCTTCATCCCTCATCGCCGAGCATTATTCATTCAATTATTTTTGGGGACAAGACCCAGGAAAAAGAGATTCAAGGTTCGCTCAGATTTTTACTTCATTTTCCTGAACTTCTATCGTTTTCACAGGCCTGTGTATTTTTGGCCTGGGACTATTTCAAATTATACCAAGGGGCAAGTTACTTTTTTATTGAGATGTGGGGTTGTTTCCACAGATGGAAATTAAGATGCTAGTGCAGCAAAATTTTTTATGATGGCTGGCATCATCGAAAGTGCCAGGAATTTATTCTTTGTTCATCTCGAATGTAAATTCGTGAGAGCAAGAAAATTTTTGTTTTTTGATTGTGCTGTGCACAATGAATTTCTAAAAATCTTGGGGACTTCAATTTTCAAAACCAAATGCGGATGTTATACGATCTAGACCATGGTGGTTCTACGGTAGAGACGTGGGAATGACGACGAATCCTGAAGCGATGGAAGTGCAGACACTGGTGGAAGAGAGAAGATACAAGTTTAGTGATTTTAAGTTTGGTGTTATTTATTTTTTGTCTGAGTTTCAAGCCAATCCACCGGAGTAGCGGCCATTTATCTTAGGAGGGAGGTGTTGGAACCCTTGGTCCCAGTTTGTTCAGATAAATGTCCTTGCCAGATTCTTTTCTTTTGGCCCCTTAATTATTTTCCTTCCCCTAGTAATAATTATTAATTTTCCTTCAATTTTGTGGTGCCATTTTATGTCCTCCTAATTGCGTAGTTGGTTACATAGACCACGAGGTATTAAATTGCGCAGTTAGGGAGGTTTGAACAGTGACTTAGTAAGCCCTTTGATTGGCTGGAAAAATTAATTACCACCCCATTACCCCGTTGCGGACACGCGGCTGCCTGGGCGGGCTGGGGAAAATTTGTTCTTTTTTAGTCAGCTCCTTTTGTAGCGTGTCTTGAATATAGTAAGATTTTTTTATACTATACAATCTTTGACTTTTCAGCCTAGGTTGAGTCAAGAGAGATAGTTAGAAATATTACCGATAACCCTTGGCCTTAAAAGTGGCCCCTGGGACTATCGATCACGCTAGTAGACACGGAACCGTTGGAGTAACCGCGGGAATCCCACTACTTGGGCTGACAAGAGGTTCTCCCCCTCGAGTAAGTGGCATAGCAACCTTTTTGCGCCATTTTTGCATCAATACGTGGTGACCCCCGTACTTACACTCCAATAATTATTAACTTTTTTTATTCCAAAAATTTTGGGGGTCGACCCTTGCCCCTCTCTTCATGGGGGGTAAATTATATATTTATCCCCCTCTCTCAACGGGGGGGGGGGGTAAACACCTAGAACTGAAACATAGCTTAAAAATATAATTTTACTTCAATCAATATATGAAATTTAAATAATTGTACAAACAAATGATAGAAAAAGCATTTTTTTTAAGTAAGGAACTAAATTACAACTCAAATTAGCAAAATTGTTTCTGTATATAGAGGATTCTTGGAGGTAAAGTTTAATTTTCTTACAAAATGCTTTTACTGCAATTCAATGACTTTATAATTAATAGACAGTTGCTATTAAAGAATTAGAAAAAACTTTAGCGTAAAGAGCGGGGTTGGTTCTAAGCGTTTACCCCCCCCCCTCCCCCGACGATTATCCCCAGAAAATAACCCCAGCAGAAAAATACCCCTGGAAAATCCCCCCCCCCCCCGCCGAAAATACCCATCCGGTAAATATTCCCCCGGAAAATACCCCCTGCGGAAAATATGCCCCGAAAAATACCTCCCGTGGAAAATACCCCCCCCCCCTCCACCGTAGAAAATACTCTCGCCCCAGTGGAAAATAAGGCTTTCCAAATTTGAGAATGTTATTTAAGTTGTTTTTTTATTTCTGTAGGGGCAAGACATTTTGGTAATTGTGTATTATGTGCCACTCACTCAAAGTTTACGTTTTGTAAAATTCGAGAACACACTGTTTGTTGTTAGTTTTTTCGTTACTTTAGAAATAAATTTGGGCTATAGATTTCCACATTGGGGGGGAGGGGGGTAAACCATAGCGAGTGTGCATGGAAAATGTATTTGGTACAATTATTCTGCATATTAGATAGATAGATAGATACATAAATGTATTTCAAAGCCAAATATACGGCCATGAACACAGTAAAATGAAAGTAGTAATGAAAAAGTAACTGAAAGGCACGAATAACATAAACTTTGATCAGCGATCACTATAAAAATTTTTAATCAAACACTTCTTTAATTTAATAATACTACTTAATACTTGGAAAAACGGTCATTAAAAAAAAACACTTAACACTTGGAAAAAACACTTAAATGAAGCATTACATTTACTTTATACTGGGATTTTTTTTTCTTTTAGTTAACAAAATTTCCAGATACCTCACTATTCTTCTGTAATTTTTTAGTCACCATATACCTAGAAAGGATTGTTTTCTGAATTCAAACTGTCCAAATACTTTACCCCCCCCCTTATGTGCAAATATATAGCCCAAATTATATATTTACCATATATTCTGTCACTTGTCTTTGTCTTGTTTCGCGCTAAGCTGAAAAAAAACACAAAGAAACCGGTTTGTTCTCGAGTTTTACACAGTGTAAACTTGAGTGAGTGGCCCATAATACCCAAGTACCAAAACTCCTTCCGCTTATGGAAATTAAAAAAATTAAATTCAAATAAAATTCTCAAATTTGGAAAGCCATATTTTTCACGGGGGGTATTTTCCCGGGGGTATTTACCAGGGGGATATTTTCCAAGGGAGGTATTTTCCACGGGGGTAATTTCCGGGGGTTTATTTTCCGTGGGGGGTATTTTCCGGGGGGAGAGGGGTATTTTCCACGGGGGGATATTTTCCGGGGGTATTTCCGCTGGGAGGTATTTTCAGGGGGGTATTTTCCGGGGGATAATCGCGCGGGGGGGGGGGGTGTAAACGCCGGCCACCATATCGGTATGACACTTGATCGAGTGGTATTTTTTATCAAAACGGAGGTTGGCACGCCAAAAAATCTGGAAATTAAAGGGTAGAAGATGAAACTGCCTAGCTCTTATTGCGACTGAAGAACATAAATTAGTTGTCAATAGCCTTTTCGATAATGTTGATATTACTGCAAGAGCCTCTTAGGTTTGTCCTCTTTTTCCTATTCCACAAAAAAAAAAAAAAAAAAAAAAAAAAAAAAAAAAAAAAAAAAAAACCATCGACATTGTGTGTATCGCACCTTGTATATCTGTAGTCTTTTTTGGACAGACAATTTTTCTTGATTTCCTTTAATTTACCTTACCATATGAATGTGTTGCCCAAAAAGTGGCAAATTAGCCATTAGTAGATGTTAATTTTTTACTAAATTGCATTTATATATTTTATATATTATTATTAAAAAATTAGCAATAATGTAGATATATTAATATTTATAAATGGTATCTATGTTGGAAAGTGACTAAAAATTAATGTTTATTAGCCAGGAGAATAAATAATCTTCTCTACACTCAGGATCACCAATACACTAGGCATACATCTTTAAATTATTTACAGAATACTCATTCTTATTAGCTTGAGTCTCAAATTTGATTTCAAGTGAGTAATACATTATTCGTCTAGTATTATGTGACACTAGCGTTTTAAGCATTGAAACTATAAATGGACTTATTACTGCTGTAATTTTGCAAACATTTCAATTAAAAGTAGGGTTGAAGCAAAACTGCAAAACAGTTTGTCGGGTCTTAGTTTAGATTTCAGATTTGATTGGGTAAGTGTCACTTTTTCAAGTTCTTAAAAAGTCTTTTCTGCAATTCTACAGTGGAATTTGGCTCAAAATGTAAATATAATACTTTAACCCTTTACGATCTCCTCACTTAGAAACAAAAGGGGAACAAGTGCAATAGCTTCAAAAGATGTTAGATAAAAAAAGACACTTTGAATTTTAGCACCCTCTTCTTAAAAAACTAATCACATTTCTAGTGCTTATGACATCAGAAGATGTTGATTTGCGTCATATGTTTGCATCATTTTACCTGAAAAACGCTATTTAGAGCTTTTCAACTGTTTTGGTCAAAAAGGGGCGCCCATCGAGGAAATTATAGCCTAGTAAAAGACACAGTATTCGCACGGGATTCTGACTAATGGACAATTCTTCTGGGCATGGTATGTTTTGACGGGCGTCTTCGGGCTAAAAAACCTCTTCCTAGCTAATTTATCTATTATGGGATGCCTCCCCGTAGTAGCACAATATTCGTAGGCATGAATATATAATGAGTCGGAGGTAATAGTCTTGAGATTATCTGTGCAGGATTTCGACTCTTGTTGATAGAAAAGCATCGCCAAGAGCTGAAAACCATGTTGGGACCAAGATGGGCCCAGGATTGCACAAAGCCTCCATTCATGGAGGTCCCACGGACTTCTTGCTGTCTGTTTCTAAGCCGGCTTAAGCACTTCGGTGTGCACTTGAGAAGATATGTGATCCCCGTCCTGCACTGGTATCCGGGATCATTGCTTTTCTTGAGGCGAAAATAATTTCAATGATTTAAAGAACATGAAAATTGAAGCTTGGAATGCTACGACGTTAAAAAATGACTACCGTATCGACATTTTGACTGACGAATTCAGAAAATTCGAACTGGATTTATTAGGAGTTTCAAGAACTCATAGGTGATATAGGATTTATTTACTCAGACAGGAAGGATGGGGTACATAGACAGGGAGTAGGGCGCATGATGAATAAGGAGGCTGCTAAGTCTTGTTTAGGCTGGTAAGATATTAATAATAGAATACTAATTGCTCATTTTATGAATAAAAAGTTCAGGGTACGCCCCTGTAGAACCGACTGACGGAGATACTAGTGACTCAGATGAATTTTACTTACAGTTACAGGAGCAAATAGACAGGGTCCCAGGTAGAAATATTATGTTATTACTGGGATATTTTAACGCCCAGGTCGGTAGAAATAGGGATAGATGGTATCCTAGCCTAGGTAAATTTGGTGAAGGAAAAGAAAACAGTAATGGATACAGACTTTTGCAATTTTGTAGGTATAAGTAGAGTAAGAGGTTCCATTTTGCGTAGATTATGTTCCATCCTATGTTATTTGCGTACGGCACGTTCCATGGTAGCTTTCCAAGGCATAGTCTACAGCCAGCGGTTATTTGGCAGTGTATAATGTCCTCAAACAGGTTTTTTTCTGTTTTTGTTGTTAATTACACAATGAACGTAGGTCATGAGTTCAGATACACATTCTCAAAACTAAAGGTGATTAAACACGTTATAAAACTATAAGATATTTCTTTGGTCCTGTTGGTACCGTTCTAAATAGGTGGGGATTCCTCGTCTTTTCCTAAGCATTGCAAAAAAGATAACAGTATGAATAGAGGATTCCCCACGGACAATCTTTTCAACTCCAAGTTTTTTTTTCAATCAGAGGTTGTTTTTGAAAGCATAGTGTGTACATGTGTGTAGGCTTTGTTATTAAGAACTTGGACACTACAATCAGAATTGTTTGATCGACATTTAAAAAGGGGTAATGAGATTTCTGAATTAGAATAAAAATTTTTAACTAGAAATGGCTGAAAAGTGTTTTGGGGGAGATGGGGTGATTATGGTCTGTATAATACACAAGTAACGTTTGAAAAGTATTGTCAATTTAAAATAGGATCTAACGTTCCCTTCGTTCCCCCATTTCTGAGGGCTGGGGAGGGGGGGAGAGGGTCAATTTTGGAGGGAAAACCAAAAATGCTCAGAATCGAAAATAAATGGGATGTGCCTCAAGGCCAAGGCTCAGAGGCCCTTTCTTCCACAATTTCTGCGGGCCGGGGCGGGGGGTGGGAAAATTATGGCGGGAAAAACTAAAAATGATAAGAAATGAAAATAAAGGGGAGCTGCCTCAAGGGCAAGGCTCAGAGGCCCCTCCTTCCTCCATTTCTGAGGGCAGGGGGGAAGTCAATTTTGGAGGGAAAACCAAAAATACTCAGAATCGAAAATAAACGGGATCTGCCTCAAGGGGAAGGCTCAGAGGCCCCTCCTTCCTCCATTTCTGAGGGCAGGGGAGTGGGGGAGTCAATTTTGGAGGGAAAACCAAAACAGCTCAGAATTGAAAATAAAGGGGATCTGCCTCAAGGGCAAGGCTCAGAGGCCCCTCCTTCCTCCATTTCTGGGGGCAGGGGGAGGGGGAGTCAATTTTGGAGGGAAAACCAAAAATACTCAGAATCGAAAATAAACGGGATCTGCCTCAAGGGGAAGGCTCAGAGGCCCTTTTCTTTTGGCTGTTTGTGTCTCTTAGAGGCCATGTGTGTCTCTTTGGGCAATGTGTGTCTCTTTGGGGATGTTTGAATCTTTTTGGTATGTATGTGTCTGTACGGGCGTTTTTTGTCTCTTTGGGCTGTGTGTGTCTCTTTGGGTTTTGTGTGTCTCTTCGGACTGTGTGTATGTCTCTTTAGCCTGTGTGTGTCTCTTTGGGCTGTGTGTGTCTCTTTAGGCTGTGTGTCTCTTTTGGCTGTTTGTGTCGTTTTGGGCTTTGTGTCTCTCTGTTGGATGTGTGCATCTCTTTGGGCCGTGTACGTCTCTTTGAGCTGTTTGAGTCTTTTAGGTCGGTGTTTGTCTCTTTGGGCTGTGTTTTTCTTTAGGCTGTCTGTGTCTCTTTGAGCTGTTTGTGGCTCTTGAGGCTGTGTGTGTCACTTTAGGCTGTGTGTCTCTTTGGGATGTTTGAGTCTTTTCGGTCTGTTTGTGTGTCTCTTTTGGCTGTTTGAGTCTTTTTGGTCTGTGTTTACCTCTTTGGGCTGTTTGTGTCTCTTTGGGCTTTGTGTGTTTCTTTGGGCTTTGTGCGTCTATTTGGGCTTTGTGTCTATTTTTACTGTTTGAGTATTTTTTATCTGTGTGTGTGTCTTTGGGCTGTTTGAGTCTGTGTGCGCTGTGTTTGTCTCTTTGGGCTGTGTGTGTCTCTTTGGGCTGTTTGTGTTTCTTTGGGCTATGTGTGTCTCTTTGGGCTGTTTGAGTCATTTTCGTCTGTGAGTTTTTCTTCTGTGTTTTTTTGTTTCTTAGGGGGCCGTGTGTGTCTCTTTGGGCTAGGTAGGTCCTTTGTGGGTGTGTTAATCGTGAGGTCTGTAGGGGGTTGTAGTGGAGTTTTTTGTCTCGGTGTACGGTGTTTGTGTCTCTTTTAGCTGTTTGTGGCTATTTGGGCTTTGTTTGTCGTTTTAGGATGTCCGTGTGTCCCCTCGGGCCCGGTGTTTCTCTTTATGCAGTGTGCCTCTTTGGGCAGTTTGAATCTTATTGGTCTGTGTGTGTCTCTTTTGGCTTTTTTGTGTCGTTTTGGGCTTTGTGTGTCTCTGTTGGATGTGTGCGTCTCTTTAGGCCGTCTGCATCTCTTTGAGCTGTATGTGTCTCTTGGGCTGTTTGAGTTATTTTGGTCTGTGTGTGTTTCTTTTGGCTGTTTGTGTCTCTTAGAGGCCATGTGTGTCTCTTTGGGCAATCTGGGTCTCTTTGGGGATGTTTGACTCTTTTTGGTATGTATGTGTCTGTATGGGCGTTTTTTTTCTCGTTTGGCTGTGTGTGTGTCTCTTTTGGGGTTTTTTTTATAATCGAAATTTGTTTATTTATAATTAGCCTGTTTGTGTCTAGTTTGGGGGTGTGTGTCTCTTTATGCTGTGTGTCTCTTTGGGCAGTTTGAATCTTTATGGTCTGTGTGTGTGTCTCTTTTGGCTGTTTGTATCGTTTTTGGCTTTTTGTCTCTCTGTAGGATGTGTGCGTCTCTTTGGGCCGTGTACGTCTCTTTGATCTGTATGTGTCTCTTTGAGCTGTGGGTGTCTCTTTGTGATGTGTGTCTCTTTAGGCTGTGTGTGTCTCGTTGGACTGTGGGGTGTCTTTTTGGGGTGTCTGAGTCTTTTTGGTCTGTATGTGTGACTCTTTGGGCTGTTTGAGTCTTTTTGGTCTGTGTTTGTCTCTTTGGGCTGTTTGTGTCTCTTTGGGCTGTTTGTGTCTCTTTTGGCTGTGTGTGTTTCTTTGGGCTGTGTGCGTCTCTTTGGGATGTGTGTCTCGTTGGACTGTTTGAGTCTTTTTGATCTGTTTGTGTCTCTTTGGACTGTTTGAGTCTTTTTGGGCTGTGTTTGTCTCTTTGGGCTGTTTGTGTATCTTTGGGCTGTTTGTGTCTCTTTGGGCTATGTGTGTCTCTTTGGGCTGTTTGAGTCATTTTGGTCTGTGTTTGTTTCTTTTGACTGTTTGTGTCTCTTAGGGGTCATGTGTATCTCTTTGGGCTATGTGTGTCTCTTTGGGGTGTTTGAATCTTTTTGGTCTGTATGTGTCTATTTGGGCTGTGTGTGTCTCTTAGGGCTGTGTTTGTCTCTTTAGCCAGTGTGTGTCTCTTTGGGATGTGTGTGTCTCTTTAGGCTGTGTGTCTCTTTGGGCAGTTTGAATCTTTTTGATCTGTTTGTGTCTCTTTGGGCTGTTTGTGTTTCTTTGGGCTATGTGTGTCTCTTTGGACTGTTTGAGTCATTTTGCTTTTTGTGTTTGTATTTCTCTTGTTTTGGTCTCTGTGAGATATATGTGTCTCTAGGGGGTTTTTTTGACTTTTTGGTGGCTCCTTGTGTGCCTTAGAGTTTTTTTTTGTCTCTTTGTTCGGTTTCTGGGTCTGTTTGGGCGATGTGTGTCTCTTAGGGCTGTGTGTGTCTCTTTAGACTTTGTTTGTGTATCTTTGGGATGTGTGTCTCTTTGGTCAGTTTGAATCTTTTTGGTCTATATGTGTCTCTTTTGACTGTTTTTGTGTCGGTTTGGGCTTTGTGTGTCTTTGTTGGATGTGTGCGTCTCTTTGGGCCATGTGCGTCTCTTTGAGCTGTATGTGTCTCTTTGGGACTGTGGGTGTCTCTTTGTGATGTGTGTCTCTTTAGGCTGTGTGTGTCTCGTTGGACGGTGTGTCCTTTTGGGGTGTTTGAGTCTTTTTGGTCTGTATGTGTCTCTTTGGGATATGTGTGTCTCTTTGGGCTGTTTTGAGTCTTTTTGGACTGTGTATGTCTCTTTCGGTTGTTTGTGTTTCTTTGGACTGTGGGTGTCTTTGGGCTGCGGGTTGATTGGCAGAAGTATGTATTAGCGAAGTCATAGTGGAGGGTGAATTGCTAGAGAAAAATCTAAGTTAATAAGGATTTTTGACCGTAAACTTTTGTAAGAAAATTATGGAAAATACAATTCGTCGCTTCATAGGTGAAACTTAAGTCCAGGTATGGATCGAAAAATAAACTATTTCTGTAGAATCTGAGCTAATAAGGGTTCTCGATCATAAACTCTAGTTTCCTATAAGAAAATTATAGAAAATACAATTCTATCGTTCAAATGTGAAACTTAGTTCCATTATCTGGTTCAAATGTAGAAAAACCCGTGTGGGTGAGTTGAAATAAAAAAATATTCACAAGAAATGACTGAAAAGTGTTTGTGGGGAGATGGCTTGATTGGCAGAAGGATGTATTATCGAAGTTATAGTGGAGGGCGACAATGTCGTCAAAGTCAAGGCTATAAGAAAAAAAAAGAAGTTCTGGATATTTTTGTAAGTTTGTAGTTTATGCACTAATATCATATCAGTAACGATTCTATTTGAACTTTCTCCAAGTTGATCAATCAAATGTGAAACTTAGGTCCATTCTCTGGTTCAAATGTAGAAAAACCCGTGTGTATGAGTTGAAATAAAAAAAAATTTTAACAAGAAATGACTAAAAAGTGTTTTGTAGGAGATGGCTTGATTGACAGAAGGATGTATTAGAAAAGTTATAGTGGAGGGCGACAATGTCTTCAAAGTCAAGGCTATAAGAAAAAAAAGTTCCGAATATTTTTGTCGGTTTGTAGTTTACGCACTAATATCAATATCAGTAATGATTCTATTTGAACTTTCTCCAAGTTGATCAAATTGGTCTCTAAACGGTTCATGATAAAAAAATAGTTTGGGACAAGAAAAAAAAAAAACTAAAATAATGTCGTGAAATCATTTTCAACACTCAGAGAATTTCTTTTTTTTGTGTAAGTTTTTGTGTGTGTATGGGTAAGTTGTGTGGGTGTGGGTGTGTAAGTGTTTTTTTGTGTGTTTGTAAATTTTTTTTTGTGTGTGTGTAAGTTTTTTTTATGTGTGTAAGTTTTTTTTTGTGTGTGTG
This sequence comes from Artemia sp. Qi Xiang Cuo, assembly GCF_049724085.1. Classification (NCBI taxonomy): domain Eukaryota; kingdom Metazoa; phylum Arthropoda; class Branchiopoda; order Anostraca; family Artemiidae; genus Artemia; species Artemia sp. Qi Xiang Cuo. The sequence continues at coordinate 8,396,154 of NC_142799.1, forward strand.
TTAAGTTTTTATGTGGAGGGCGAGTTGTTAGAGAAAAACCTAAGTTAATAAGGGTTTTTGACCGTAAACTTGTTTTTTTTTGTGTGTGTGTAAGTTTTTTTTTGTGTGTGTGTAATTTTTTATGTGTGTGTAAGTTTTTTTTGTGTGTGTAAATTTTTGTGTGTGTGTGTGTAAGTTTTTGTGGGTGTGTAAGTTTTTGTGTTTGTGTAAGTTTTTGTGTGTGTGGGTGTAAGTTTGTGTGTGTGTGTGTGTGTGTAAGTTTTTATGTGTGTGTGTGTAAGTTTTTGTGTGTGTGTGTAAGTTTTTGCGTGTGTGTGTGTAAGTTTTTGTGTGTGTGTGTAAGATTTTGTGTGTGTTAAAAAACTAAAATAATGTTGTGAAATAATTTTCAACAATCAGAACAGGGGGGGGGTGTTGGGATTTAATCATAAAGAAACAACGAATTTACTTTTTTAAAAAGTGTGACTCAATGACGTTTCGTTCTTTTCACTGGCTTAAAATTGCATACAAACGGGCCTATCAGGTGTTACAATCCTTTTGTTTGCTCAAAATTGTGTAAGTTTCCGTGTGTGGGTAAGTTTTTTGTGTATGTATAAGTTTTTGTGTGTGTGTAAGTTTTTTTTGTGTGTGTGCGCCACTCTAAGTGAACCTAGATCAACCCAACTTTTTGGATATCTCTCTCACTATGACTCTGTTTGTGTGTCGTGTCTGTGCGTGTCTCGTCTCTATGTGTGTGTCATATCTGTGGATGTGTCGTCTCTGTTTTTGTGTCTTCTCTGTATGTTTGTCGTCTCTGTGCGTGTGTCGTCTCTTTGTGTGTTTCGTATCACAGAAAAACTTACACACACACACAAAAAAACTTACACACACACAAAAACTTATACATACACAAAAAACTTACGCACACACGGAAACTTACACAATTTTGAGCAAACAAAAGGATTGTAACACTTGATTGGCCCGTTTGTATGCAATTTTAAGCCAGTGAAAAGAACGAAACGTCTTTGAGTCACACTTTTTTAAAAAGTAAATTTGTTGTTTCTCTATGATTAAATCCCAACACTCCCCTGTTCTGAGTGTTGAAAATGATTTCACGACATTATTTTAGTTTTTTGACACACATAAAATCTTACACACACACAAAATCTTACACACACACGCAAAATCTTACACACACACAGAAACTTACACAAACACATAAAAACTGACACACACACACACACACAAAATAACAAAAACACAAACACAAACTTACACACACACAAAAAATTACACACACACAAAAACTTACACACACACACAAAAATTTACACACACAAAAAAACTAACACACACATAAAAACTAAAACACACAAAAAAACTTACACACACAAAAACAAAAAAAAACTTACACACACAAAAAAAAAAACAAGTTTACGGTCAAAAACCCTTATTAACTTAGATTTTTCTCTAGCAACTCTCCCTCCACATAAAAACTTACACACACACACACAAAAACTTACACAAACACAAAAACTTACACAAACACAAAAACTTACACACACACAAAAACTTACACACACACACAAAAATATACACTTACCCAAAAACTTACAAATACATAAAAACAAACACGCAAACAAAAACTTACACACACAAAAAAAAACTTACACACACACAAAAAAAAACTTAAAAAAACATAAACAAAAACATACACAAACAAAAAAAAAAAAAATTACACAAAAACAAAAAATAAACAAAAAAAAAAAAAACTTACACACACACACACACACAACTTACACATACACACACAAAAACTAACACAAAAAAAAAGAACTTCTCTGAGTGCTGAAAATGATTTCACGACATTATTTTAGTTTTTTTTCTTGTCTCAAACTATTTTTTTTATCATGAACCGTTTAGAGACCAATTTGATCAACTGGGAGAAAGTTCAAATAGAATCATTACTGATATTGATATTAGTGCGTAAACTACAAACCGACAAAAATATCCGGAACTTTTTTTTCTCTTATAGCCTTGACTTTGAAGACATTGTCGCCCTCCACTATAACTTTGCTAATACATCCTTCTGTCAATCAAGCCATCTCCTCCAAAACACTTTTCAGTCATTTTTTGTTAAAAATTTTTTTTATTTCAACTCACCCACACGGGTTTTTCTACATTTGAACCAGAGAATGGACCTAAGTTTCACATTTGATTGATCAACTTGGAGAAAGTTCAAATAGAATCGTTACTGATATGATATTATGAGTAAACTACAAACTTACAAAAATATCCAGAAATTCTTTTTTTCTTATAGCCTTGACTTTGAATACTTTGTCGCCCTCCACTATAACTTCTCTAATAAATCCTTCTGCGAATCAAGCCATCTCCCCCAACACATTTTTCAGTCATTTCTTGTTAAAATTTTTGTATTTCAACTCTCCCACACGGGTTTTTCTACATTTGAACCAGAGAATGGAACTAAGTTTCACATTTGAACGATAGAATTGTATTTTCTATAATTTTCTTATAGGAAACTAGAGTTTATGATCGAGAACCCTTATTAGCTCAGATTCTACAGAAATAGTTTATTTTTCTATCCATACCTGGACTTAAGTTTCACCTATGAACCGACGAATTGTATTTTCCATAATTTTCTTACAAAAGTTTACGGTCAAAAACCCTTGTTAACTTAGATTTTTCTCTAGCAACTCGCCCTCCACTATAACTTCGCTAATACATACTTCTGCCAATCAACCCGCAACCCAAAGAGACACCCACAGTCCAAAGAAACACCAACAGCCGAAAGAGACATACACAGTCCAAAAAGACTCAAAACAGCCCAAAGAGACACACATATCCCAAAGAGACACATACAGACCAAAAAGACTCAAACACACCAAAAGGACACACCGTCTAACGAGACACACACAGCCTAAAGAGACACACATCACAAAGAGACACCCACAGTCCCAAAGAGACACATACAGCTCAAAGAGACGCACATGGCCCAAAGAGACGCACACATCCAACAAAGACACACAAAACCCAAAACGACACAAAAACAGTCAAAAGAGACACACACAGACCAAAAAGATTCAAACTGACCAAAGAGACACACAGCCCAAAGAGACACACACACAGGCTAAAGAGACACACACAGCCCGAAGAGACACACAAAGCCCAAAGAGACACACACACAGCCCAAAGAGACAAAAACGCTCATACAGAAACATACAGGCCAAAAAGATTCAAACTCCCAAAAGAGACACACATAGCCCAAAGAGACACAAACAGCCGAAAGAAACAGACAAAGAGCAAAATGACTCAAACAGTCCAAAGAGACACACATAGCCCAAAGAAACACAAACAGCCCAAAGAGACACAAACAGACCAAAAAGATTCAAACTGCCCAAAGAGACACACAGTCTAAATAGACCCACGCAGCCCAAAGAGACACACACAGGGTAAAGAGACACACACAGCCCTAAGAGACACACAAAGCCCAAAGAGACACATACAGACCAAAAAGATTCAAACACCCCAAAGAGACACACATTGCCCAAAGAGACACACATGGCCTCTAAGAGACACAAACAGCCAAAAGAAACACACACAGACCAAAATGACTCAAACAGCCCAAGAGACACATACAGCTCAAAGAGATGCACACGGCCCAAAGAGACGCACACATCCAACAGAGACACACAAACCCCAAAACGACACAAAAAAGCCAAAAGAGACACACACAGACCAAAAAGACTCAAACAGTCCAACGAGACACACAGCCCAAAGAGACGCACAAAGCCCAAAGAAACACACACAGCCCAAAGAGACACAAACAGCCCAAAGAGACAAACACAGACCAAAAAGACTCAAACAGCCCAAAGAGATACACATACAGACCAAAAAGACTCAGACTCACCAAAAAGAGACACAGTCCAACGAGACACACACAGCCTAAAGAGACACACATCACAAAGAGACACCCACAGCTCAAAGAGACACATACAGCTCAAAGAGACGTACACGGCCCAAAGAGACACATACATCCTACAGAGAGACACAAAGCCCAAAACGATATAAACAGCCAAAAGAGACACACACACAGACCATAAAGATTCAAAGTGCCCAAAGAGACACACATCCTACAGAGAGACACAAAGCCCAAATAGACACACACAGGCGAAAGAGACATACACAAAGTCCTAATAGACACACAAAGCCCAAATAGACACACACACAGCCCAAAGATAAAAAAAACGCCCATACAGACACATACATACCAAAAAAATTCAAACACCCCAAAGAGACACACATTGCCCAAAGAGACACACATGGCCTCTAAGAGACACAAACAGCCAAAAGAAACACAAAAAGACCAACATGACTCAAACCGCCCAAGAGATACATACAGATCAATGAGATGCACACGGCCCAAAGAGACGCACACATCCAACAGAGACACACAAACCTCAAAACGACACAAAAAACAAAAGAGACACACACAGACCGAAAAGATTCAAACAGTCCAACAAGACACACAGCCCAAAGAGACTCACAAAGCCCAAAGAAACCCACACAGCCCAAAAAGACTCAAACAGTCCAAAGAGACACAAACAGATCACAAAGACTCAAACAGTCCAACGAGACACACATAAAGACCAAAAAGACTCAGACACCCCAAAAAGACACACAGTCCAACGAGACACACACAGCCTAAAGAGACACACATCACAAAGAGACACCCACAGCTCAAAGAGACACACACAGCCCAAAGAGACGAACACATCCTACAGAGAGACACAAAGCCCAAAACGACAAAAACAGCCAAAAGAGACATAAACATAGACCATAAAGATTCAAATTGCCAGACGAGACAAACAGCATCAAGAGAAAAACGTAGCCAAAAGACAAACACAATGTCTAAATATAAAAACACACAGTCCGAATATAAAAACAACGCCCAAATAGACACAAACACAGCCCAAATAGAAAAAACACGCCCATACAGACACATACATACCAAAAAGATTCAAACACCCCAAAGAGACACACATTGCCTCTAAGAGACACAAACAGCCAAAAGAAACACACACAGACCAAAATGACTCAAACAGCCCATGAGACACATACAGCTCAAAGAGATGCACACGGCCAAAAGAGACGCACACATCCAAGAGAGACACACAAAGCCCAAAACGACACAAAAAAGCCAAAAGAGACACACACAGACCAATAAGATTCAAACTGCCCCAAAGAGACACTCAGCCTAAAGAGACACACAGAGCCCAAAGAGACATACACACAGGCTAAATATACACACACAGCCAAAATAGACACAAAACGCCAAAATACACACAAACACACCCAAAAGACAAAAAAAACGCCCATACAGACACATACAGACCAAAAGATTCAAACGCCCCAAAGAGACACACATAGCCCGAAGAGACACACACGGCCCCTAAGAAACACAGACAGCCAAAAGAAAGACACACAGACCAAAATGACTCAAACAGCCCAAAGAGACACACATAGCCCAAAGAAACACAAACAGCCCAAAGAGACACAAACAGCCCAAAGAGACACACACAGCACAAAAAGACACGAACAGCCCAAAGACACACAAACAGATCAAAAAGACTCAAACAGACCAACGAGACACACAGCCCAAAGAGACCTACAAAGCCCAAAGAAACACACACACCCCAAAGAGACACAAACAGCCCAAAGAGGCAAACACAGACCAAAAAGACTCAAACAGCCAAAAGAGACACTCAAACAGACCGAAAAGACTCAAACAGCCCATAGAGACACACAGCCCAAAGGGACACACACAGCCTCAATAGACACAAACAGCTCAAAGAGACACATACAGCCCAAAGAAAAACACAACCCAAAGAGACAAAAACAGACAGAAAAGACTCAAACAGCCCAAAGAGACACTTACAGACCAAAAAGACTCAGACACCCCAAAAAAGACACACAGTCCAACGAGACACACACAGCCTAAAGAGACGCACATCACAAAGAGACACCCACAGCCCAAAGAGACACATACAGCTCAAAGAGACGAACACGGCCCAAAGAGATGCACACATCCAACAGAGAGACACAAAGCCCAAAACGACACAAACAGTCAAAAGAGACACACGCAGACCATAAAGATTCAAACTGCCCAAAGAGACACACAGCCTAAAGAGACACACACAGCCCAAAGAGACACACACAGGCTAAAGAGACATACACAAAGTCCTAAGAGACACAAAAACCCAAAAGAGACACACCCACCCCCAAAAGACACAAAACACGCCCGTACAGACACATACATACCAAAAAGATTCAAACATCCCCAAAGAGACACACATTGCCCAAAGAGACACACAGGGCCTCTAAGAGACACAAACAGCCAAAAGAAAAGGGCCTCTGAGCCTTCCCCTTGAGGCAGATCCCGTTTATTTTCGATTCTGAGTATTTTTGGTTTTCCCTCCAAAATTGACTCCCCCTCTCCCCTGCCCTCAGAAATGGAGGAAGGAGGGGCCTCTGAGCCTTGCCCTTGAGGCAGATCCCTTTTATTTTCGATTCTGAGTATTTTTGGTTTTCCCACCAAAATTGACTCCCCCTCCCCCTGCCCTCAGAAATGGAGGAAGGAGGCGCCTCTGAGCCTGCCCCTTGAGGTAAATCCCCTTAATTTTCCGTTCTGAGCATTTTAGGTTTTCCATCAAAAATTGACTCACCCTCCCCCCGGCCCACCGCATTGGAGGGCGAAGGGGGCCTCTGCGTCTTGCCCTTGAGGCAGATCCCGTTTATTTTCGATTCTGAGTATTTTAGGTTTTCCCTCCAAAATTGACTCCCCCCTGCCCTCAGAAATGGAGGAAGGAGGGGCCTCTGAGCCTTGCCCTTGAGGCAGATCCCCTTTATTTTCAATTCTGAGCATTTTTGGTTTTCCCTCCAAAATTGACCCTCCCCCTCCCCTGCCCTCAGAAATTGTGGAAGGACGGGCCTCTGAGCCTTGGCCTTGAGGCAGATCCCATTTATTTTCAATTCTGAGCATTTTTGGTTTTCCCTCCAAAATTGACCCCCCTCCCCTGCCTTCAGATATGGGGGAACGAAGGGAACGTTAGATCCTATTTTAAATTGACAATACTTTTCAAACGTTACTTGTGTATTATACAGACCACAATCACCCCATCTCCCCCAAAACACTTTTCAGCCATTTCTAGTTAAAAATTTTTATTCTAATTCGCAAATCTCATTACCCCTTTTTAAATGTCGATCAAACAATTCTGATTGTAGTGTCCAAGTTTTTAATAACAAAGCCTACAGACATGTACACACTATGCTTTCAAAAAACCAATCTGGTTGAAAAAACAACTTGGAGTTGAAACAAATTTGCGCGGGGAATCCCCCGTTCATACTGTTATCTTTTTTGCAATGTTTAGGAACAGGCGGGGAATCCCCACCGGTTTGGAATGGTACCAACAGGACACAAGCAAATAGCACGTAGTTTTATAACGTGTTTAATCACGGGTAGTTTTGAGAATGTGTATGTGAACTCATGACCTACATTCATTGTGTAATTGACAACAAAAACAGAAAAAAACCTGTTTGAGGACATTATACACTGCCAAATAACCGCTGGCTGTAGACTATGCCTTGGAAAGCTACCATGGAACGTGCCGTACGCAAATAACATAGGATGGAACATAATCTACGCAAAATGGAACCTCTTACTCTACTGGTATATCAATCTAGTTATAACCAATACGGTGTTTGGTCATAAAATGGCTCATAAGTTAACATGGTATTCACGAGATGGTAAGACAGCAAACCTTATTGATTATTTTATAGTAAACCGAAGACTGGCAGGATTAATACAAGATACTAGGGTATATAGGAGTGCCGTTATTGATGTTAAAAGTCAAGATTACCATCTAGTAGTGTCAAGGGTTAATTTAAAGCTGAAATATCGGATGGCTAACTACCTCCTGGGAAGTTATGATTTTGGTAGACTCCAGGATGAGAATTTGAGAGAAACTTTTTAGGAACAGTTGAATACTAAACTTGAGTTTAAAATTTAATAATGTGGAAGATAGTTGGAATAATTTTGGAAACATAATTTGTGAAGTTGCTGAAGGTGCCTTAGGGAAGAAAGCTAGAACTGTAGCGAAGAATATTAGCGAAAAAGCTTTATGTTTAATAGAAAGGAGAAAGGACTTGTACAACAATTATTTTAGTGATAGATCATATGAAAACAAAAGGAATGTAAAGAAAGTGGAGAAAGCATTAAATTAGGAACTAAAGAGGCGTGAAGTTGAGGCCATGGATAAAATTGCCGAGGATCTGGAAGATGCAGCTATACGGCATAATAGTAAAATATTGCACTGGCATGTTAACAAATTGAGAGGGAGTAGTCAATCCGGACTTGGCCCAGTTAAAGATAGGAATGGGGCCGCAATTAGCGATAAGGAAAAAACTAAAGAGAGATGGGCCGAACATTTTGAGAATTTGCTTAACCGAGATAGAGTTTGCAGGAAAAGAAATAGAGGAAAATAAATAAGTTTGTGATACCTTGGATGTGAAGGAAGATTTGTTTTGTACGTAGGAATTAGCGACGGTACTAAAAGGATTAAAAAATAATAAGGCTCCAGGTGCTGACAGGGCGGTAAACGAGTTTCTTAAATATGGTGGCTCGAAGGTTAGAATTAAGTTACTGATGATTATGAATATGATTTTTGAAAAATGGGAAGTGTCTCACGATTTTAGGAAATCCTTGATTAAGCAATTTTATAAGAAAGGTGGTAAAAGTGAGTGTGGTAATTATCGAGGTATTAGTCTGGTCTCTGTATGTAGTAAATTACTTTGTAATATGATACTTTTTAGACTGAGAGATGCCGTAGACAAAGTTTTAAGAGAAGAACAGTGCGGTTTTGGAAAAGGTAGAGGATGTGTCGACCAAATGTTCGCTTTTAGGCTAATTAAATAAAAAAAACAAGTTTTTTAAACTGAGAGTAAGGAGCGACATTAAAACTTAAGACAAACATAAATTATTCCGTATATGAAAGGGGCTGTCCCCTCCTCAACGCTTCGCTCTTTACGCTAAAGTTTTTTATTGTTTTAAAAAATAAAGTTATGAGAAAAATTCAAATTTTAGCGTAAAGAGCGAGGCGTTGAGGAGGGGGCAGCCCCTTTCATATACGGAATAATTTCGGTTCGTTTTCAGTTTTAATGTCGCTCCTTACTTTGAGTTTAAAAAACATGTTTTTTTTATTTAATTTCTGATCGTTTTTTAGTTAATGCAACTTTTATTTTGGCTCACCGTCATTGAATAAATAAAATTTGCATAAAAATTGTACTTTTCTTTTGCTAAATGGATGTCTCTAAATTTGGTTATGACGTAATTTCCAAATTAACTTACTTAACTAACTTCTATATTCGTATATTTTTCTTCTAGCAAAAAATACAAAGTTGCAGATTTTTGCAGATATGAGCTTGAAACCTATGTAATAGGGTTTTCTGATACGCTGAATCTGACGGTGTGATTTTCATTAAAATTCTTTCACTTGTAGGGGATGTTTCCCTCCTCTTTAAAAAATCGGGTAAATTTTCTCAGGCTCGTAGCCTTTGATGAGTAATACTAAACTTAATAAAATTTATATATTTAGAATCAGCATTCTAAACCCATTCTTTTGATACATTTATTGACATCAAAATTCCGTTTTTAAAAGTTTCGATCACTATTGAGCCGTATCGCTTGTTTATTTATTGTTTTTTTTTATTACGTATATGTTATTACGTATATGAGGGGATTCTCATCTTAGTCAATACCTCGCTCTTTAAGTTAAAAGTTAAAAACAAATTTAATTCACAAACCCCTGAATCACAAAGGCCGTTTAGTTAGAATAGATAGCTCTTTTGAAAGCACTAAAAAAAACTGTAGCGTAAAGAGTGAGGTATTGACTTGGGGGAGAACCCCTCCATATACGTTATAATTTCTGTTCGTTTTAAGTTCTAATGTTGCTTCTTATTTTCAGTTGAAAAAAACTTGTTTTTTTTAAAATTTAATTTCTGATCGTTTTTTAAATAATGCTTGGAAATCCGGCACCCCCTTCATAGAAATGTCCCCTACGCCAAAGACACTACCTCCAAGGAAAGATTCTCCCGAGTAACCCCCTCCTCCAGCCCCATCCTCCAGAAAAAATCCTTCCTGAAAATGTCTGTATACTTCCCATTAACCAATAAATAATGCTGGTAAGTCCTGCGCCCCCTTCATGGCAATTTCCCTTCCCCCATTAAAACTTCCTTCATGGACAGATCCTCCAACATAACCCCCAACCCCCCCCCCCCCCCTCACTACCAGAAAAAAACCCTCCTGAAAACGTCTGTATACTTCCCAATAACCAATACTATATGCTAATATTGGGTAAAATTCATAACTTTTAGCCCTCCCCCCGGGGACTTCGGGGGATTAAGTCATCCTAAAAGACATATTTATCATATTTTCGACCATGCTAAACAAAATGGCTATCTCAAAATTTTGATCAGATGACTTTGGGAAAAAGATTAGCGTGGGACGGGGCCAAGTCGCCCTCTATTTTTTTTGGTCACTTAGAAAGAACACTCGAACTTTTAATTTCCGCTTCAATGATTTCTCTAGTGATATTCTAGGACCACATGGTTGATATGATTACCCCTAGGGAAAAAAAACAACAAATGAACAGGCATCCGTTATCTTTCTTTTGAAAAAAAAAACAGAATTCCACATTTTTTCAGATAGATGCTTGAAACATCTAAAATAAGGTTCTCTGGTACGCTGAATATGATGGTGCGATTTTTATTAAGGTTCTATAACTTTTAGTGGGTCTTTCCCCCTATTTTTGAAAATCAGTAAAATTTTCTCAGGCGCTTAACTTTTGATGGGTAGCACTAAACTTGATGCAAAGTTATATATTTGAAATCAGCATTGAAATCTAATTCTCTTGTGTATCTATTGGTATCAAAAACCCGTTTTCTAGAGTTTCGGTTACCATTGAGCCGGGTCGCTCCTTACTTACAGTTCGTTACCACGAACTGTTTGTAAAAGTAAAAAAACATTTTAATACCCACACCCTAGACACACACAAGTCGAGTTGTTATAATTTCTCGCTCTGATGTCAGCAATAAAAAACACTAACGTACAAATCGAGGCAAGAACTTGGGGAACAATATCAACACGAATAATAGACCTTCCATCTTTGTACAACTAAATTGTTGCTTCTCCCTTTAATATGAAGAAATCTGGTTTTTTTTAATTTAATTTCTTATGATTTTTTAAATAATGCTTGGAAATCCGGCGCCCCCTTCATAGAAATGTCCCCTACGCCAAAGAAACTACCTCCTAGGAAAGATTCTCCCGAGTAACCCCCTCCTCCAGCCCCATCCTCCAGAAAAAAATCCTTCCTGAAAATGTCTGTATACTTCCCAATAACCAATAAATAATGCTGGTAAGTCTGGCGCCCCCTTCATGGCAATTTCCCTTCCCCCATGAAAACTTCCTTCATGGACAGATCCTCCAACATAACCCCCAACCCACCCCCCTCCCTACCAGAAAAAAAACCTCCTGAAAACGTCTGTATACTTCCCAATAACCAATACTATATGTTAACATTGGGTAAAGTTCATAACTTTTAGCCCTCCCCCCGGGAACTTCGGGGGATTAAGTCATCCTAAAAGACAAATTTATCATATTTTCGACCATGCTGAACAAAATGGCTATCTCAAAACTTTGATCGGATGACTTTGGGAAAAAAATGAGCGTGGGAGGGACCCCTAGTTGCCCTCCATTTTTTTTGGTCACTAAAAAATGCACCAGAACTTTTAATTTCAGTTCGAATGAACCCTCCTACGATATTCTATAACCACTGGGTCTATGCGATCACCCCTGGAAAAAAAAAAACAAAAAACAAATAAACACGCATCCGGGATATTTCTTCTGGCAAAAAATACAAAATTCCACATTTTTGCAGATAGGAGCTCGAAACTTATATAATATGGTTCTCTGATATGCTGAATATGATGATGCGATTTTCATTAAGTTTCTATAGCTTTTAGGGGGTCTTTCCCCCTATTTTTGAAAATCAGCCAAATTTTCTCAGGCGCGTAACTTTTGATGGGTAGCACTAAACTTGATTAAACTTATATATTTGAAATCAGTATTGAAATCTGATTCTTTTGATGTACCAATTGGCATCAAAAACCCGTTTTCTAGAGTTTCGGTTACCATTGAGCCGGGTCGCTCCTTAGTTACAGTTCGTTACCACGAACTGTTTGATAATTGAGAAGTGCCTGAGTTTTCAACCACCTTTGGTCCTCAGTTTTATAGATTATAAGCAAGCGTTCAATTCTATTGATAGAAGAGCATTAGTAAAGGTTTTATCCTTGTATGGTATACCAGACAAATATATTAAAGTAATTAGTGCTATGTACGAGAATAACACTGCTGCGGTCATGGTAGGAAATGAGGTTAGCAGCTGGTTTTATATTAGATCAGGAGTTAAGCAGGGTTGTGTTCTATCCCCCTTTGTATGGATTATTTTGATGGACTTTGTCTAAGGAGCACAGGAAAGGCAATGGGAGACCATGGAATCAAATGGGGAGAAAAAAGTCTCCTGGACTTAGATTATGCTGATGATTTAAGGATCCTAGATGAAAGTGTGAGCAAAATGAATGCGGTTTTAGAGGTTTTGCGAGTTCAGGGTGCTAGAATAGGTTTGAAAATTAATGTTAAGAAGACTAAGTCACTAAGGCTAGGAATAAGTGAAGATGAAAAGGTGACATTGGGTAATGGAAACATTGATCAGGTAAGCAGCTTCACTTACCTTGGTAGTATTATTAGTAAAGATGGTGGAAGCCCTGAAGATGTTAAAAGTAGAATAGCCAAGGCTCAGGGTGTTTTTTCACATTTAAAAAAGTTTGGAAGAATATGAAGATAAGTCTACAAACCAAGATTAGAATATTAGAAGCTACAGTGATGACAGCGGTTGTACTGGAATCGATTTTCAAGGCCCTGAAACTTTCCAAGTAAAATAAAATCGCCCAGAATATAAACCCAAAATATTCAAGTGGGCCTTAATTGTCAAATTTAAAAAGTAGCGAAACATTGTATCACAATTGTAACTACGAAAAAATCGTTCCCACAAAAAAGGTAACAGCAATAAATATTCATAGTGACCAATTTCACATGACATACAACCAACCATGTAATCTAAATCTCGAGTTTGAAGTTTCAAACGATCAACAGATGGTAACTTGAGATAAGAAATAAAACTATGTATTCCGCTATACTTGCAAGGTAAAAACTTTAAAAATTAGTTTCTCGAGATACAAAAGTAGAACTAAATATTCCGCTGTAATTACAAGGTAAAGCTTTAAAAAATATTTTCTTGAGATACAATGTAGAACTATGTAGTTCGCTCTAATTATAAGGTTTTTTAATTTTATTCCGCTAAGAAAAATTCCAAAGTGAAGTTTTAAAGAGTCATAAATCGTATCAAAAGTTAGTTAAAATCGAGTAGCTGATTTGCACAACACTGTCCAATAGTGATAGATGACATAAAATTTTAACCAATAGGATCAGTATAATGCGCTCTTCAGTAACGCTCGAATGTAACCTTCGGCTAAAATCTCAGAGTATAGTATCTTCAAACTTAGCAAGAAGAGGCAGTCTATTTCCAGTCTTACATGAGTTTTGGACGAGACTTTTTAGGAGTCTCATAGGAGTCTTATGACAGTCTTTTGAAATTGATCGTGAGTCTTTATGTGAACTTAAAAACAATTATATTGAACGTTATTTGTTTTGCCCCAGTGAGCAACTTTTAGTGTCTGTTACTGCAAAGTTCTTTTGATATTCCCACCAAGATCTGTATCAACTATGTGAGTAAAAATAAATTAATTACTTTCTTATTTTATTCTCTTTATGTTAGTATTTCTCAGGATAGCTAGTCCTTGTGGCTCCAATCACTCTCAAGGGAACCTAAAAACCTTCAATCTGATTTCGACTCAGTATGGCCATTAATACAAGCTCCCCATTTGAGCCGCTAATTTAAGCTCCCCACACGCGAAGTTCCGCCTCCACTCAGGTACGCTACTCACGAACCGTCAACTAGGAGTTTAACTGAAAATTACCCATATAAATAATTAAATGAGGAATTCATATGTAAAGAAATAACTTAAGGTAGAAAAACAAGAGCTCCCCCCTTTTTATTAAGACCCCCCCCCCATCAGAATTGGCGCGGCGCCTGTTTAAAGGAGCAAAACACAAGGACAAAATTTTCTACAAAAAAGATTATTGAGAAATATTACGCATAGGGAAAGTGCGATATTTTGTGCATGCTTTGAAGTACCATATTCTGTGCATGCTTTGAAGTGCAATATTTTGCTAATCCTAAGTTCCCTTAAAATAGTAACAAAAAAATATAATTTGGAAGTATCGAATTTGAATAATATCAAAAAACTAAAACCAGTGCCGAATTTTAACTTATTTAAAAAAAACAAACAAACGAATCAACATGTCGTTAGATCAGAACGAACAATTGTTAAAGCAAAAACTCATTGCCAAAACAGTGGAAATTTCAAAATCCCTTCCCTCATATAACGGTGATTCAGATGTAGATGAATTTATTATCCAATTAAAACTATTCGTAGAAGTAACTCAAAGGGACTTAAAATCATTATTAGGCATGTTGTTAATGAGACTTAAGGGGCAAGCACTAACATTCTTAAAACAAATAGAAAATACAATAGGGGAAGACAACAACCTTCTAATAAACTCAATAGAAAAATTGCTAAAAGCGTTCTGAGAAAGATTTTTTGAAACTAGATCAACACAAAAATTAAAGCACGGAACGCTATTTTTTAACGAAGCCCGAAATATTAGAGTATATCTACACAGAGTAATGATATCTATTGAAACTAAATACAGGAAAGAATTTGGCCCTTTTTGTAATAAAATTCCATTAAATGCTTTCATGCAAGGATTGAGCCCAAAACTATATCGAATGTTCATATAAAAAAATATTCGGATGTTAGGGCTAGAAGTCCAGGACGTGAAGATAATGATTAAAATCGACTTAATTGTGGTAAATCACCATAAATCCAGAATAGATAATGTAGAAAATTCATCTCTGGAACGGTCACAAGGAATTTCCCCAGGATTTTTTTCGAGAGACTTTTCAACCAAACCAAATCGAAATAGATCTCTAACCCCTACCAGGCAAAGAATGGTGCGTTTTCTACCCACAAACACGACAAACTACGTAAACAACCCCCCAATTATATGCTATGCATGTAATAAACAAGGACATGTCGCCAGGGAATGCCGTACGAGAAGCAACTATATACCAGCAACCCCCAGTTAATAACCGTTTGTTCGGGAGAACAAACATAAATGCCAATGGGTCAGGAAGTTATAGAAATAACCCCCCGCGCCTCCCACCGTTCCGCAATCCCTACCAACAAGGATTTGCGTATTCAAAACCTTCTCTCAACCGAAAAAATAATTATCGGTTCCCCAACCCAAATACGCGACAAAACATGTACCAATTTAATTCACGGACAGTGTATCCGACTAGATTTAATAGGAATACGAGCGATGACAGAAGATATTTCTTGCCGACGGGAAATGAAAGAAATTTTTCGGGAAACGAAAGAAATTTTTCGTCAATACGAAATGAACAAATGCCGCGAGCCGTCGGCACAAGAAATTCCAACCCACGCAACAATTCGTGGCAACCAAGACAATCAAATGTCAATCAACTTGGAACTTCCCTAGCAAGTGAAATTCCCTCCGAACCCCACTGTCAAACACCCACTTATCAAATAAGTGCACAGGGAAACGAATTAGGCCCCCAAGAAAATTAAACGGGACCCTGGAGGCCAGTATTTTTTATAGGTCCCTTCCAGTAGTTTCACCTTCCTTAAGTGGGAATAATGACATATTACCTATATTAAATAATTTTGGTGTTGCAAGTATTAATTTTAAAGCGTTAATAGATTCCGGCGCATCAGTTAACATAATACACTCGTATGTATTTAATAGACTACCAGTATATATTAAGCGACGGAAAAACTTCAATATTCTCAATTTAACTAGTGTCATGGGACATAGATTGGAAGCAATAGGCTCCATACGCTTAGATGTGACAAAAGATAATATAATCTTTCCTACAAACTTTATAATATGCAAAAATTTCCCATATGAGGCTATAAGCGGTGCTATTTTTTTAAAATCTAATAAAGTGTTATTAGATATAGCAAATAACAGACTCGTGTATCCATACAATCCTATTCTCCAACGCGCGGAGAGAGGGGAAGCAACAGTGAATAGAATAAAGTCTTTTGTACCCCATCTCTCGTCCTGTGGGAAAAAATCAAGCAGCAAATGGATTGAGTCAATAAAAACAAAAATAGAGAAAATGCAGGAGTATAGACAAACAGAAATAAAGAAAATAGCTGAATTATGGAATGAAATAATAAATCCAAGTACTGTCCCCTTACAGCCAACACCTAAAGCGGAAGACGTGACGCAACCAAGTGCCAATCTTAACATAATAGACAATGACTCGGAAAAAAATATTAAGAAATTGCGGTAAGTAAAATACAAAGATCTTTCCTAACAAGCTGCAAAGAGTCCAAGTCTCTCAAATGGTCACCCCCGTGAACTACCATTCTAAAACATTGCCGGTATCACTGATTAGAGGACTCTCCGAAAACCTATTCCATAAGGAGTAGATCATGTTATATGAGACGGGGGAAGGCTTCATTTGGTTGACTAACACACATGAAAATGATACGATTACATTAAAAAAGGGAACATGCCTCGTTGAAATACAAGTGATTTCTGAGTACGAGCTCAACAAATGGAAAAACTCCAAGGAAAGCTTAGTTAATAGCATTGGTGTCAGTAATCCAAAGATTAGGTACCCACTAACAAAATCCCAATTTTTGGAAAAATTTAAGTTAGATCATATCCAAGATATGTAATTAAAAGAAAATTATGTGAATTGCTCTGGGATTTTAGAGATATATTTTCCACATGCGAAGAAAATATTGGATTGATACCGTTCTATGAACATTCTATCCAAACTACAGGGTTGCCTGTAGCTAAACAGCCCTATTGCATCCCTCATCCCTACAAAGATTGGTTAAAAAATAAAATCCGCGAATTAGAAAGAAACAATATTAAATGGCCAAGTATCAGCCCGTATTCAGCCCCCGTTATACTTTTACCAAAAAAGAACAAGGACCTTAGAATTGTAGTAGATTATAGAGCCTTAAATAAGCAGGTAGTTAGCGACAAATTTCCCCTGCCCCGAATTGACGAAATCCTAGACTCCATCTCGACCAAAAATAAAATCTTTACATCTCTTGACCTCACGCAAGGATATCATCAGGTTAAGATAGCAGATAATGACGTTTATAAAATGGCCTTTTCGACGACGGAATGTGGTTCTTATGAATATTTGAGATTACACTTCGGACTCAAAACTAGATCGAGTGCACTATGTAGACCTCTGTTACACTTATTACGAGGTATAGAAAATATTATCCACTTTGTGGATGATGTGACCTGTGTAGGAGAGACCCCAGAGGACCATTTAAAAACATTGACCAAAGTTTTCGAAAAATTCAGAGAGGGTAATCTTAAATGTAGACCTGAAAAAGTAAATTTACTTCAACCCGAAATAAAATTTTTAGGAATGATAGTGACCCAAGGCCAAATATCACCAGACCCCGAAAAAATAAAATGCGTAGAAAACCTCAAACCGCCAAAAACAATGAAACAACTAAGAGGCATTATTGGTTTAACAATTTATTTTAGGAAATTCATACGAAAATACGCCCAAATTGCAAAACCCTTAACGGACCTGACTAAAGGGACCAGTCAAAATATCACCTGGTCGAATGAAGCTCAAACTTCATTAGATACTCTCAAGAAAACACTTATTTCTGAACCATACTGTCACTACCAGACTTTGAAAAAGGACAATTTGTGGTCACCACTGACGCCTCAACTACGTGCATAGGTGCAATCCATTCCCAATTAATCCCTATGGAAAACAACACCGATCCCTTACAGAAACCCCCTTAGTATATAAAGAAAATAATATGCTATTCAAGTAGAACTCTCGCGAAGGGCAAAAGAAGTTATTCTGCAACGCAATTGGAGCTACTATCAATAATCTACCATTTAGACAAATTCAGACATTATTTAGTGGGACGAAAGTTTAAGCTACGTTCGGACCATAAAAGCTTGCTGTACCTAAGCACATTCAAAAATCAAACTGGGATCTTAGCTAGATGGATAATGAAAATCCAAGATCTGGATTACGAATTTGAACCGGTGACCGGTAAACAAAATGCCCACTGTGATTACCTAAGTAGATACCATTCATTCCAGTAAACGAAAACACAAGAAGAATAAACCTAAAGTCCAAATAGAAGGAGACGAAGTCAATCATAGCCCCTTATCGATAGCTAACATTAAAAGAAACCAAGCCAAGGATGAAATGTGTTTGGCTCTCATTAATTATTTTGTGAATTCCGATAATCTCCCCGATAAGTTCAAAACCCTGAGAAGGGAAATAGACAATTTTTATTATGACTTGAACGAAGAAATCCTTTGCAGGATAGTAACAGGTGAAACAAATAGAAATCAAACCTTAATAATCCCAGTACTCCCCCAAAGCTTAATAATACCTGCCTTTGAATATTTCCATTCTGATATAGGTGGACATTTATGAATAGCTAAAACCTTTCACAAGTTAAAGCAATATTCTTATGTACCGTCGGCGTTAACAAAACTTAAGGATTTCATTAATACATGTGAAGCGTACAATTTAAGGAAAAATCCCCAAACGTATCCTAATCCCCCGATGGGAAGAGTGCCAATAGCAAGGTCTCCTTTCGATATCGTTTCGTTCGACCTATATGGTACGAGCGGAGGACTACCTGTTTCTAACAGAGGTCATACTTGCGTTCTTTCAGTCATAGACCATTTTACCGGCTTCACTTTTGCCAAAGCATTGAAAAATCAAGGCGCATATGCCACAAGCAAAGCGTTAGCAAAAATATTTTTAAAATTTGGAATCCCTAACAAAATTATTAGTGATAACGGAACTAACTTCGTTTCTGAAAGTAACAAGAGATTTAATGAGTTTCCTTAAAATAGAAAATTATTAACCTCCCCCTACCATCCCCAAGCTAATGGAAAAATTGAAAATAGGCACAAAATATTTTCCAATGTTTTGAGTATTTATACAAAAGACAATCGAAACGATTGGGATCTGTATCTACCTTACTTAACCAATGTAATTAATACCGCCTATTGAGAAACGACTAAGGAAAGTCCATTTTTTCTTTTATTCGGGCGCGATTTTAAAATACCTTATCAGGAAATTATAGAATCCAGGCAGTATTACAACAACACAGAAGACTATAAGCAAGATTTTATAAATAGAATGAGGAAAACCTATAAAATAGTTAGACAAGAGTTAGAAAAATGTAAGATGAACCAAGAGTTGAGAAACAAATCCAAAGTCAAAGGGAATATAAATTTTAAGGTACGTGACTGTGTCTATCTAAAAAAAGAAGCTAAGCTAGAAGGCAAAAAACTTTCCTATAAGTTTTCAGGACCTTTCAGAATAATCAAAAAGTACGACAATGATTTTACTTTTAAAATGATAAACCCAGACAACGGAAGAACATACAAGGCACACGTTAGCCGTATAAATGGAGCCAAATACCCAGTTAAGTGGGCACCCAAACCCTCATCTTCAGATTCATCAAACGCGGAAAATGAGTTCCCTAAATCAAGGCTAGCCGAGTTAAAATCTTTCAATTTCAAACAAAACTATTTCGAAAACCATAGCGACGAGAAAAATTTTGAAGAATTTTTAGCCAGGAAAAATTTATTCATCTCTAAAAGAAAACCCGTAATACACATACCAGTAAGAACATCAAAAGGTCCAGAAAGTTCATCATCAGAAAGTTTGGAAGAGTTAGATTATACGCTGTCCCCGAAAACACAATTTTTCCCAGATAGAATTTCGAACCCATGTCCTCCCAAGAGATTTCCCGATAACATGGTATCCCCAGCAACCCCGATAGAAAGACCCCTGTCGTTGCAGGATGAATTAAACAGAGCCATGGAAACCCCGGGTGCAAAAATAAGGAAGATTCCAACAAGGGATACAAACAAAGGAAATATAAAAAATTTGAGAGAAGCTATGGATATTATCAACTATCCTATAAAAACAAGACAAAGTACCTTGCCTTGGACCCAGGAACACCCTGAAGATGAAAATCTAGGACAATACCATCACATAACTGTATCCAAAGTCAAACCCAAGGAATCAACCTCCTGTCAACAGATCTTGCAACAAAAAATACCCAATCCCCCAGAGGAGATGGCATCCAAACAATAGAAACATACTCCAAAAATCTTTGACTCCTCCCAGAATTTCCAACATTCTTTTAATTCCCCTGAAACAGGATTTCAGCGTGAGGAAATGGAAAATAAACCCTCTACTTCAAAAGGAGACGAAATATATGAAGCAAGGGCAGGAGATACCCCTAAATTGCAAAGGACCACTCCCGAAAACCCCAATGATGAATCATCAGGAACTAGTTCTAATGAATCAGATGATGAATCAGCTACTAATGAGCCCCAAGACGCACAAAAACGAAAACCAGCTTCTGCCGCAGCCCATGCAAAGGCAGCTAAAGTAAAAGGTCAAAAATTCCTATTGAAACAGTACAAGAAATTTGACCTAATCTCTATGGGAAAGTCAAAAAAGAATAAAACATCAGAAAGCGAACAAGAAGTTACCACAAAATCTGGCAGAGTAATTAAAAAGCCAGATAAATGGAAATACGTCTAGGGATCAGGTACCCCAAAAATCTCATAAAGTAATATTAAGACAAAATGAGCAGCTTGAAAAAAAACCTTAAAAACAAAGGTATATAAATAAGACATTTCAATGAAAGCTACCCATAAAAGGTCAAAAGAAGTTAATAGTTAATTTTTCCAGATGAACTGAATCACGGATTGATAAAAAAGAAAACCCTGAAGATAGAACCAGAACAAGAATTTTTCAATCCCTCCTCAAGAAAGAAAATACCCAGTGCCACCCCATTACAGACAGAACGAATATGGACCAGCTATTTCAAATACAATCGAAACTTCTAGACGCTTCGGCACTATTGATAACTGAAATGCTGAAAATCGAAAATATGATGGAGGCCACGCTTAAATCTCTTAGTGAAGTTAAGGCTTCCCAAGAAAAAATGAACAAAAAAATAAATGAAATCCTAGTAACCAAACAAATGGATAAATTAATCGAGACCCAGTTTATGGGGATTAAAGAGCAAACTGCAAAAATCCAGAGTGAAATGGAATCAGTAAGCGACGCCAAGCTTGTTAAGGGATATAATTACTCCGACAAGGTCCTAAAATTACAAGTATTATACAATAAAATGCAAGAAATTGGCAAAAAAGTGAAAGAGTACAGAAGCAGTACTGTTCTATCCGCGACAATAGCCATACAAGAAGTTCTGGCACCCGAACGAGTAAAGCTCTTAAACCTACAACATGAATACGATCACTTAAAAGCACAGAAAGAAATAATTAAACTACAACAGGACAACCTAGAGAAACAACTGAAGGAAAACCAAACCGAAATTACCAGAGAATTACAAAAACAAAGAGATTTCTGCTCAAACTTAGAGAAGATGGTGGCAACAAATTTCACAGTTGAAATTGACCTACCCCTCAATCCCCATTTAGAAAATATTCTTGCTAACGATTACAACGAAGGACCATCACAACCCGCGTATTTTGCAATCCCAAACCAATCCCGGCATAATCATATCAAACCCCAAGTGGAATCTATTCAACAGATTCCTCCAACGGACAATAACATAATTATGAGGACCCAGTACCCCAACGCCCAAGCAAATATTACAACGGGCCAAGAGTCCTCAGAAGTATCTGCACCACAAGGAACGCCCGAAACACGACCATTACCAGAAGATACGGGAAACTAAGGAATATCAATAATGGCAATTAATTGAACTAAAAAAAAGGAGGTAAAAATCCCTTTCTCGTTAAAATTTTTTTTTTAAGTTTAGTACAGTAAAGTGGTTACATCTTATAGGATATAGCGTCTAGCGATAAAATATAGTGAATAACCTAATAAAACGAGCGAAAACTCGTTAAACTAGAAGTACCTATATTTCTGCTGACCAAAATATAGTATTTCCCAAATTATAAAAAAAATAAAAAAAATAAATAAATAATTATACTATAAATAATCATAGAAGAGAAAATGTAGTGAACAGCCGTCCTAGCTTTGACAACCCCGAGCAGCCTCCAGAGTAGGTAAACGTAAGGATCGCTAAGGATCTCTTGGCATATAATTGTATTTAGTGCATGAAAATAAGTATTCGAATGCGGATCCGAGGAGGCTTTTGGTGTTTCGAGCCTCAAGAGGCTTGATCTTCTTTTTTGAATTTCGTGGTTCGAAATATTTAGGGTTCCATTAGGATCAATCCTACGTCTTCCCAAATTAACTTTATCGGACATCCTATCCAAATTCAAAAAACCGCATACCAACAATATAATGGAACACAAAATTCCAGAATGTCCTAACTATGGCTTGTGATGGAGGTTTATCATAACCATGATAAGGATTTACGTCCCTCATAAGACATATTTGGTATCTTTATTATTACGGCATCGGAAATCTTGATTACCTGTTTAGACGATAGGTCAAAGTACAATCTTATCCTTGGAATATTTCATTATTATTATTAGTACCATAGCAATACATACAAAACGCAGAATTAATTACCTAAATATTAAATAACCGCTTCTCACAGCAAGACTAAAAAAAAAACTTTAACCCGTATACCGTGGTTTACTCTAAGATACATGGATTCCTATAACAAACAGTCCTTTTGCTTGAAAACCAAGATCATAAGAATAAATTAATCAACGTGCTGAAATAATATTTGAATACAAAAAAAAACGCTAAACCCAATGGCGAAAAATTGGCCTCTATGAATACGAGACGATTGGAAAATATCGTTTGGTCTCAAATAATGATATCTTCGATATACTTTTACTTATATATCGATACTTGATTATATTTCGATTATATTTTGGCGTGCCATAACCCAAAATACACAAAATAAGTATAATATACTGTTTCAAAAGAAGAATAAGCGCTAGAAGATTGATGCAAAACAAAGAAAATCAATAACCCTGAACGTGAAAAATAAATCAAAATTGTAGAATTTAAAATACTAGTCCTCGCATGTATGTGTCAACCCATAGAAATACGATATAATTCAAAAAAGATAATTACGAGAATATACACAAAACCTCAAGGGCAGTATAATATGTAAACTTTAAAAATAGGCCCCAGGAGTGTGCAAGGCATGAGTAGACCTGAAAATGGCAGTTTCACGGTCTTAGTCTCGTAATACTTTCGATTTAATGAATTTCCTACGTACCACAATTCAAGTTAAGTACACACATCTTGTGAGATAAATAAAATGGTTTTGACAAACTGTCCTCGTAACCTAAGACTAATCACGTGTCGCTCGCGCAGATTAAACAGTCTTGAAAGACAGGTTTAGGTACCCTCCATAAGTCAAAAAAATGCATGAAATTAGTTAACAAAATTCTAAAATATCTCATCAGTGAGTCACAAATAAGACAAAACTAAAGCAAGAAAGAGGACAAATATTGATCAATTTTTTTTTCAATTTTTGATGGCCCTCTATAGAGAAAATATTTTTGCTGTCAAAAAGTGTTGTACCATAAACTAAATTTGCAACCAACGCTTGGCTAGCTAAACCATTAGTCTTATCATCGCTAGCAAAAACAGCGGAACCCTACCGGCTGTATGATTCAGAGCCGTACTGTATGGCTATATAATATATACAATAGGTAATGGGCAAAATAATCGTCAAAAGAAAAACCCTAACAATTGCAGCAGTAAAATTTAACCAAAATTATCTTAAAAAACGAATCAAAGGGTACGAGAATGAACCGCGCAATTAAAGCATAAAAAGAATAACCTGTAACAGTAAGAATGACAAAATAAAACTCTATCCTAGGCCAGAAAAATTCCTTAACTATCGAGATGTTTTGTAACGCAATTAAATAATCACAAACCTGTAAAGCCAGTGCAAAATTCGTCACGAACAAAATCATTCACTTACAATCCAGCAATCAGTCCTATATTATGTATATATAATGCAAGAAGTTTACTAAAATAGCTTACCAGAAGGGGTAAAAGAATAAAGCCAATAATTGAAATCCCAAAATATAGTATCTCGTAGATAAGAGAATTAGGCATAATATTTAGAATGATACCAATGTGTAAAACTAACCTAATGTCTCTTTAATAATAACAAACATTATTCTACTTAAACAGTCAGACAATAAATAATAGACATTGAAAAGGAGGGTCCAATAAACATTAATGCAACAAGCAAAACCCTTTCATTAAAAAGGGAACTTTTGAAATTAATCTATGCCATAATACCTGTAAAAATAAGGCTGCGGTTTTAGCCTAGTTCTCGTGAAATTACAAAAAATAGCGAATTCCAGTTTCTATAGGTTCTCCCAAAAGAGGCAAATCTCACAAAATTATCATAATTCACAAACGCTCATATAAGGAGAAAGACAGTCTTTAATGATTCTCACTAACCTTATAAACTGGTCCAACCTAAGATCCTTGCTAAACTTATCCTCCAATGAAGAAATGTAATGTAAACTAATTAACGACATATTATTCAAGTCAAGCTTTACGAAATGCACGTCATTTAAAAGTTCAAAAAACATGTGTTCACTGAGGCACATACGAACTTGAACTGAAATTATTAAAATAAAAGCGAACATTTATATGAAGTATAAGTGAGTCAAAGGTAACCCTTAATTAATTAAACGAAAGTGGGAGCCATAAATTTTATGAATAGTTGAACGGAATCCCAGTCCCGTAAAGTAGTAACAACGGTACAAAGTTCAAATTTGTGGTCATTCAGAAGAATGCTTGAAAAACCCTATTTCAGCATGCAATATTGAGACAAATATAAAAATAAGGTTTAATACCCTTAGAATTCTGAGTGGAATGGAAACAAAACTAGTTCACGCTGAACCTAATAAGATATACCCTCTATGAGGAATGATATTGATATAACGCAAGTAAATAAATTCCTATATCTCAGGCAAAACCCCCATTCAAAAGGTATAAACAGATCCCTGCAAAATTCTAGATAATATCATACCTCTGCCATGTGGCATAATCTCTGCCAGAGAAGCTAAATGGTTGGACGTAGTAGACGTTGACCACATAAAGAAGAAAAAAAAACCTTGAATAAACGCAACTATTCGCGCATTTGGAGAGAGAATTGGGCCAATGCTCTGAATTCTGTCTATTTGCCCCCAATATAGGGACCCGACGTGCCCTACAACAACCCAGTAGGGTTATGATTGAAACTGCTTTACCTTACAATATTACAAGACCGTCATTTAATACAATTCCTTGTACGTAATTATTTTGCTTTCAGAAAAATTTAAAACAAACAAGTTTTAGACGACGCGTTTCGATTTGATTCCCATATTTTTAGTCGCATTTCCAACGACTTTATAGCAAAAGGATTATATCTTGTGGTAAATTATTACATGCAAATTAGGTTAAACTGATTTTTCAACCAGACAATGAGTTCACTAAAAAACGTAAATATACTTTAATTTTCATTTAGGAAATATAAGAGAATTAAATTTATATGCCTTATGACAAACTACAAAACAGTTAGGTAATACCGCGCTTGATAATAAATACCTCTGCCACGTGGCGATAACTCCGCCACAAAGAAAATGAGTTAACACCTTAAAAGTGAATGTGTTCTTCTTTTTAACTCATTTATAAGGGAAGACTTAATCTCGACTAACAAACCCTTATATTCCACCAATTTAGCATAATTATAAAATACGCTGAAATAAAGAGCTTACTCCTACATATGCTAAAGATATTATTTGAGTAAACGTCAACAAAAACTCCTCACTCGATTCAACCTAAATAAGAACTTCAGAATCAGCAATTAAGAAAGAAATGTCTACAATATAAAATAAATGAACTCTCTTTAATTAATCAATTACAAAACTGAAGAAACTAAAATCAATAGGTATTGTAATAGACGATAATCAAAGCGGAATAAAGTATGACGGTAAATGAAGATGCGTTACAGTTTAATAGCCTAATTTTTGAAAGCCTTAAGAGATAAGTTCATATCTTCAAACTACGGCCTTAATAAAAATTTTTCACGTTAGCAGGATACAAAACAGCCATATTCGCAATAAAGATATTGTTAAAAAGGAATATTTACATGGTTATCTAGAAATACTTAAAAAAAATTTTTTTGTCGTATATAAGAACTTACCAATTAGAAAGTTCGAATGTCCACACTAAATACTAAGTGAAGTTTTAAGAACCTTTTCAAATTGATCGACAGCTATCGCATTAATTGAAATATGCTAGCGAAAATAAAACAATCCTTTCTTTAACAACTTAAGCTTGAAAGCCTACTCAAAACCCTGTAAAGAAACTTTTAGATAAAAAATCAGTAGTGATACACACCACACTTCAAATGGTAACAATAAATTTTTTTTATTTTTTAGTTTTACTCTTGACAACTAATAAAAGCTCAATATAAATGGCAATTCTAATTCATAAAAGAAAAATTAAATAATAGTCAGCGAACAACCCCGTGGAATACTTTGAAAATGGTATAGGAGGAATAACTCAAATATCCATATGATACGCAATAATGAACGCAGATGAAACCCCGAGCATAGGAGGTTAGAGCCGAGGGTTTTCATGGTATATATTATCCCACCATACAAATGCTTGACTCTCATCCTCTATTGAGAAAAGATTACACAAGTTAATGAATGAAGGAGATACCAGGCGTTGTAAAATCTGCTTCTGACTTGGTTTTATAACGTCTGCAGCGGGTTTTACGACTCCCCGTAGAACCTGGCGACTCCTTTTCTATTGACTTGAGTACGAGACTTGATTGCACAACAAGACATCGCTTGGCAAGCACTACAACTGCCTATTCGTCCAACTTCTTAAACAAATGGACCCTCAACCGTGGGAAGCGGCGGCCACGGGGGAATAGAGGCGGTTTTATATCATTCCGTATCGTTTCCCGTTTGGCCCTGGCTCTCTATGAAAAACAGCCATACAGATACGAGTAGCAATTACATAACAAGGAAATCCTTAGTAAATCGATGGATCCTCTGTCATGAGGGAGTCGTGTTGCAGAAGTGGATACAAAGTTTTTTTTACTATTGGGACCCATTTTTGAAACGCATTTTCGTTATGGAGAACAACTCAAACAATGGACCCAAGGATACCAGTGAAACTTAAATACCATAAATTAAAAAAGGCCTATAAAACAGCTATACTTATTATCAAGAGTCATCAAATTGTAAGTGCCTAACTATTGCGTAATCATTACTTAAACTGCTATAAATTAATGTAATTAGTTTGAAAATGTATTACTACTAAGTAACCATTTATTTTGTAATCATTGATAAATTTTATATAACAACACATTTGCAGATAAGATCCTTTTCAAACAAGAAAAGGAACCCAAGGATACCAGTGAAACTTAAATACCATAAATTAAAAAGGCCAGTAAAACAGCTATACTTATTAACAAGAGTCACCAAATTGTAAGTACCTAAATATTTCGTAATAATTACTTAGTCTGCTATAAATTAACGTAATTAGTTTGAAAATGTATTACTAATAAGTAAACATTTATTTTATAATCTTTGATGAATTCTATATAACATCACATTTGCAAATAAGATACATAAGTAACCATCGGCCACTGGTTAAATGAAACGCCAAAACGAACGGCTACACGGTACGTTGCTTATATTAACCTGAAATTTAGTAGAATAAATTAAAAAAAAAGTAACCATGATAATATACCCAAGTCTTCAACAATTAAATAATCGTAAACATAGAAAATGTAACCTCATGGATTCTTAAGAAAAGGCATAGTGTAGATAATATCAATAATTCGTTAAGAGAATGAGAACTTATTGAATATTCATTAAGAGAATGGGAACTTATCAGAACAGTAGAAAATCTCGACTGTCCAAAACTATGTTATCTTCTGAAATCTCAAAGGACAATCTTGGAACAAAGAATGATCCTAAGATTAACGGCAAGCTTAGTGCATTATAACTTTAGTGCACGTGCAATGACAAGAACACTAGAGCACACTAGACTAAGTGCCAACCTGGCCTTCCGAATTTTAATACAACATATTCCGACAACAAAGTATAGCTCATTGTCTAATTATATCGCCGACAATATTTGGTGCGATCAAGACGATGACAAGATAACTACAATTTGGCCCATCGAATTTCTCTCCATACTAATAGACCGAGAAAACATGTTGAAAGGTGAAAGCTTTCTTAAAGCCTTTTACGTCAACTGTGTAAATAACGGATATATAAATCCGATAAACCCCTCAATGGGATTCGCAATTTTTTAAGTTACCCCAGACGAATATAAAGACATAAAGAAAATAACACTGAATTTGTTCAAAAAAGACGAAAACTTTGGAAAAAAAATATTCCCTGGTTTAGACATAATCGTGCGTGAGCAATTATGCTGTTGCCAATCACACGTAAACTGAAGATTCTCCCTTGTAAGAATAATAAATGACCAACTGTCCTTATCTCAGCTGTGCCGAAAAGTCATTCGACAAAATATGTGATGAAATGACATATTGACCACACTTGAGGGCCTGCACATCCCAAACCGATTATTAGTGTATTTGATGTACTTAAATTAACCTGAAGGCGGAAAAGATAATATAATATTTGAACTCAAGTTTCTCAGCTCAAATGTTTCGTCATGGGAAGATTCTCGACTTCTCGATATGCTTACATCCCCAAGTTCACAGGCGGCACTGCCGGTTGATGCACCCATATTGAAATTAAAACTTAATATTAGTGGAAGAAACTGTATATATAAATAATCTCGTTGAAATGAATAATAAAAGGACCCTCTAATATTACCTGAAAGGGTTATGTCTATGTAAATTGGTTATTATTGCTATGTAAAAGTGCGTTATATGAATAAACCAGTAGTGTATTAATATTTATAAAACTATGAATTACAGTGAATATCACGGGGTCTAAATATATTGTTAATATATTGACAAAAAAAGGTAGTTTCTCGAAAGTCTCTATAATTTTAAGCCTACATGGAATTCGTTAAAACCCGAGCGCAAGCTCGTTAAACTATAGTACGGAACTTTAGGGAATGGAATTACGTTCGAATACACAAATAGCCAGGTGCAAGGTAGCACCGGTGAAAAAGAAGTTCAACTTCGACCTGAAGTTACCTTTTTTTCCATTCAAAGTATATATTCATTATTAGTTAATATGGAGCTTTAGATGACTCGAACTACGTCGAACAAATAAGTACCCGTTGTAAGAGGAAATACCGGTGAAAAGGTAGCTTGACCTTGACCTAGAGTGTACCATGACTATAACTAATCTTGAAAAAGTTAACTAGACAAAAGTCGATAGAAACTACCTTTAATTTCAGAACAATGGCCAAAGTAATTATTGATACAGAGTACATATGTGAAAAGCAAGCAACGAAAAATTTCATTTACTCGCCGGCGATGATCATTGTGAGTAAATCAAGAGAAGAAGTATTTATGAAATAGTGGGATGCCAAATATGATTTAAGAGAAATTGATGTTGGGTACTACAAATTTGGTCTGATTATCGTAAACACCTCAAATATCAGCCACCAAGAGGCAAATCTAGGAATAAAATATAACGGCAGAAAGGGCAAGTACCTCCATTTTATTCAACCTGAAATCAAAAAATTACAAAAACAATATAAAGTTCGGTACTGGTACGTTAAAGGACCTTGTCAGACAGATTTATTACTTCTTGACAAGTGTAGAAAGCAAAAACTAGTTTACAAAATTGAGGGAAATTCAAACTGCCTAAATTCCCAAGGTAAACATTACCCTCTCCAAGAAATAAAATACTACAAACAATATCTATATAATCCAAAAAGCGTAATATATAAAGCGAAAAGAAAAGAAATTATATTTAAAAGAATAAAAACTTATGAATCAAAATCAAAAGTAACCAAAAAATCAAAAAAAAATGTCCCAATTGAAATAATTAAGTTAACCCACACACCTTTTACGCTAAAAGAAAAATTCTTGTGTGTAGGCAATTAAAATATCTATCCCCCCAGCCTAAAAATCAGCCGTACGTTCAAACTAAGCAGAGCAACAAATTGTATGACCACGAATCTTAGTCTCACCTTGTTTTCTTCCCCGAAAGAAAAAGAAAATTTCATATAATAGAAAACTAAATTCTAGTTCAATTATCTATCATAAGAATTCTTCCTATATTCTGTTTAATGAAATATTAATTCCAGAAACAGCAAAAAAGGATGCGGCTAATACATTTCATGATAATCTTCGTTGCCCGAACTATAGCCCAAGATATCGTAAAGCATGGAATAATCTTCAAACATGAGAATTCGTTACTTGCAAGCCACAAGAATCGGAAAATATTTATGAAACTGGATCCCAAAACGTTTGAAACCCTATTTCAACAAGTGATGAGACTAGAGAAGAATACCAATGAATTAAAGGACTCTATATTCCAATTCTTAAAATCGGACAAAAGCTTGCAGACCACGAAAGACATGCACCACAAGGAAAATACAGGAAATCTACCCCCCATTCTTCCTAAACTAAAGTTGAAATTTATAGTAGATGACTTTGACAAGAAAATGGCAGAAATCGATAAAGCTGTAGGAACTAACAACAGAAAAAACAGAAGGAAAAGAGAATTAAGTAATGTGGCCGGATCTATAAGAGAATATACTACAACAAAATATACCACAGGTTCCTTCTTGACAACTTCCAAGAAAAATAAACTCTATGATGGAAATTACGCCATGCTAAATGAATTACCAAGCATATGGACATACCTCAAGCAATTATGGCAAGACCATACGGCGAGCAACTATGCCCAAACTCGAGGCAAGAACAGAGGAAATACAACCCTCACTAACGGATATCACAACCAATGCAAGACCAGAATTAATCAAACTCAATGAACCGTCCCAAGGAATGTTAATTACAATAACACATTTGAATCCAACGACTTTCACCGAATGGTCATGGTCCACAGGACCAACATTTACAAAGACCAACTCCTTCGGGAACATGTATATAAAATTTAGGGCAAGACTCCCAGTATTGCATACCGAGACTCAAACTATATTAGTTCAAGGAAACCATCCGAACAACAAAAGGAGATGTACGGAAAGTAAAAAGAAAGAAAAATATGTACACGAAAAATGCTGGACAATTGACGGCAAGTACACATGTGCCAGATTGGCCATGGCAGACGAACCAGCCAAAAACTACGTCAAATCGTTACCTGAGCTAAATGAGAAAAATGCCCTAAGAGTATCGATTCACCAGTCTTTCTTAATATTGTATAGACAAAGACTGCAGGCAGTGTTTGAATCGTTTAATGTCGAAATATGAAAGTTAAAGCAAAGCACCAAAAAGATATTTGAAGTATATCTTTGAAAAAGCAAATATTGCAAAACATCTAGTTTAGTACAAATCATAAGGGAATTAGTCTCGCCCTTATTTGGGCTACCAACAAAAGCTGACCTGAATTTCCTGTGGGAAAAACGTAGAGAATGTAAACACTGCCATAAACGTGACCTTACACGTCCAAAAAATACAAGTCATCACAGCCAATTATCAGAGAGAAAAAATCGAAGCAATTTAGAAGAAAATATCAAAGACAGTAAACATAAGGAATTATTTAAAAAACGAAGTAGATCGTGTGATTTTTGATTCGAGCCTTACTATGATATCTCTAAACACAGTAAGAATGTCATTGCTTAACTTGGCAGCTGTCGTCAGCAACTTTGAATTTGCGCTGTTTGTCCTTACTGGATGAACCTTGTCATATAACCTAGTAGACCCCTTAAACCTAAAAAGTGTCTTAGATAAAATAAAAACGCATCTAACGTTCGGTCTACATCTACCAACAGAACCAAAAGTAGCAAACCTGTTCCACTATTTCACCAAGCTAAAGGTTCACATCATGGAAATAAACGAACAACTATTTGCAGTAGTAACAATTCCATTCATAAATCAACAATCCATATATGACTTGTATAAAATTTCTATGTTTCCAGCCAATATAGGAAGAACTAATTCGTTGATGACTATCACCCCCGAAGTAGATTATTTACTTGTCTATCAAGATAGAAGGAAATACGCCTTAGCAAATCCACAGGACCTTAAGGAATGCGTAGCATTCAAAAACCTTGTATGTCAACTAACCCTGCCTATTTATAACGTTAAATCTGGATCTTGTATGTTAGATATATTTTTAAAAGAGACTCAACAAGAAGAAATTCCCGATTCATGCGAAGCACTAGTAGGTAGTACAAAACGAGAAATATTTATTCATCTTAGAAATAATCTGTGGCTTTTTTCTGTCCCAAGGGAAACAGTCGTAACTATTTCATGTTACAATAATACTGAAAAAATTGATTCAAACTGTAGAACCGAACTACTGTTACTATATGTGGGAACAATAACCATAAGACAAGGATGTAGATTAGTAACCAAACAAGTCACAGTACAAACACCACTGATAACCACGACCACGAATATAATAATCCCCAAGGTGGTAAATTTCAAACCAGTCAATTTATCGTATACAATTCCTAATATTGAAAATTAAGAAGTAAAAGCCACAATATGGTCAAAAATAGAGAATGTCAAAGGAACCTTACCACTAACGAAAATAAAATAAGCCTTAGACTCTCAAATTCCCCTATTTACTAATGAAGACCAAAGATTGACATATGTAGAAAGTAGATACGGACTATTCTCAACAAATTTTTGGTGGAATATCCTCCTCACGGTAGGATTCGTATTCATAATCTCTCTGACTATAAGAATGCTATTGACGCTGAATTACGGAAAAATCATGATAACACGTAGAAAAAGAGCAAAAACAGATCATATTGAGCTAAGTGAGATGCAAAACCTAAACCCGGAACTCCCTGATAACCCTTAAGCAAAAAAGTAAGGGAGGACATTATCGAGCGAATGAGAGTAGACATCCTCATTCGTACCATGTCCAGTCCCAAATCTCTACTTATTGTTTGTGTAAACCCATGCAACTGCAAAGATGTATTTCTTAAGTGTCATGGACGTGCGTAAACAATAAAGGCTTGAAAAGTTATAGTAAATCGAGACCTCTCATAAAACCATGTAACTTACCTCGCATGTAGTTATGTAATAGAAAAGTAAATGCTAAAGTAGATGAGTATTGAATAACATTCAAAAATGTATTGAATATTGAACATGTACCAAATGCATATATATATGTACATATATAATCACTAAATCTTGAAAATCTCATATTGTGTTATTTTTCGTCTACACAATCACTTTTCTTATGTTTACCGAGCTTATCTCTTAGTGATCTAGTTTTGCTGCAATATGCACGTGGAAGAATGTAAATTCCTTTTATTCGTTTTATCTTTGAATTTAACCGTACCCATATTAGGTTGATATCATTAGTACGACTAATAACAACTATTATTTCAAATAATAGTCCACATATAATATGGTATAAATTGTGTATTATTGCTGTATGTGTTTTAACTTATGTAATTATAAAGAGCATATGATTCTGCCCAGATATTTATATTCCAGGAAGCAGAGTAATCAGTGCAAATTAATTATTGGTGTACCAGCAACCAACACGGATACAACCCAGCAGCATCTACTCTCATCATTCTTCAACCACCGATAAGTACTCACCAAGGAAACCACTGAATACAATGACCTGATGAAAATCCAAGTCACCCGAGCCTAGTACCAGGTAACACTACCCCAACCACTATTGGCGAACCAAGGACCCCATATATATATATATATGAATTAACAGTTACCTAGAAAACCACCCCGACCAATCATGTCGTAAAACTGCATAAAAATCCGTCAAATAACTATCCTTAGACGGCAAGCCCCCAAACATTAAATCTTAAGGACCAAGAATAACCCTGGAGCAAATTCCTCGAAGATTATATATCTTTAGCGCCAGATTAGAAACAATATGTTGGAACAAGATCCAAAATTGATGTTTTGCCCCTATCCAATCATTGTTAGATGTCGCAAAATCGAACCATCTTCTATGAGAAGCAGAACCAAACATAATCAATTTTGTAGAAAATATAAACTGTACGTGCTAATTTTTTCCCAAAATGAAGTGTTAAGAGAAGAAAACCAACCAGTCATTATCGTTTTAATCCACATGATTAATCCCTCAATGATGGTGTATCATTAAAACAAAAATCAAAGACAATGCGTCGAACATAGAACCCGAGATAAAGTTTTGATCCATCCATAGTTACCCTTACATGTCGTAACATAACCCATAGTCCAAATAAAAGAAGGACTGAACATGAACAATTTACGGGAAACACAGACTATACGAGTATTAGATTTTCCCGAGGATAAAAGTGCCCAAGAAGAGATACCCAGCCCAGCGATCAAGATACCCATTTCATGTAATCAATTCCCCAAGAGTTATGTACCTAGTAAACATTTTAACAACTCGGTAACATCAATCCCTCGTATTTGACGTGACACACCACGCACGGACAATTTTGTGCAAGTAGTCATACTTATGAACAATGTAAGCGCTTATCCCAAGCAACAAGTGCCAAAAGATGAAACACCACGAAGACAAACCATAAAACAATTGGCCGACACAGTAATTAGTTCGACGGAAGCTCAAAGTAAGAGTAATTACGAATGTGAGTATTATAGACACGTAGAATGATGAAGTAAGTGTGAATCTTATGTATCTAACTTGTATCTTTAGTGAATATTGAGAAACTTTTCATAATCAGATGAAAATAAGTGTAATTACATTATCACAATGTTGCAATCAGACATCAAGTTTAAAAATTATATTGTGAAACCTTTTATTTGCAATCATTTAATTTATATATATATTAGTGCTCTTGAAACCAGTTACGTATCGTATCATTATAGCGTCAGGTGGAAGTATAATCAAGTTTAGAGAAAAAGCAAATATGTACCATTTTAAGTGATAAAATAGTCGCAAAGGCAGAAATCAATTAGTTAGAACCATGTTGAACCATTTAGAACCAGTTACGTGTCGTATCATTATAGCGTCAGGTGGAAGTATAGTCAAATTTAAAAGCAAATATGTACCATTTTAAGTGATAAAATAGTCGCAACGACAGATTAATTAGTTAGAACCATGAAGAATTATTAGCATATCAGGTGAAGGAATTTTAGTATCAGGTGGAGGGAATAATAATTATTACATAATCATATAAACAAGTGTGTTAGTCAATAGAAACTCTTTGACCCTTTCGTCAAATAGAGTGTATAGGTGGTGGACTTTAAAGTGGTGTTTTAATACATGTAATCTTGTAAGACAATCGGGAACATGAAAAGAAAAAAATATATATATCTTACCAAAGATAAGTTAATTCAAGTAACAAGTACCAAGTCAAAATTTAAAAAAAAAGGAGGAAAGCGAAATCAAAATTTGAAAGAGTAGAAAGAGCAGGGTAACACAACGATGAGGACATCGTTAAGAATGGGAAGGATGATATGTAATGGAATCGAATTTCAAGACCCCGAAACTTTCCAAGTAAAATAAAACCTCCCAGAATATAAACCCAAAGAATTCAAGTAACACTTAATTGTCAAATTGAAAAAGTAGCGAAACATTGTATCACAATTGTAACTATGAAAAAATCGTTCCCACAAAAAAGGTAACACCAATAAATATTCAGAATGACCAATTTCACTTGACATGCACCCAGCCATGTAATCTAAATCTCGAGTTTGAAATTTCAAACGATCAATAGGTGGTAACTTGAGATAAGAAATAAAACTATGTGTTCCGCTATACTTGCAAGATTAAAACTTAGAAAATTAGTTTCACGAGATACAAAAGTAAAACTAAATATTACACCGTAATAACAAGGCGAAACTTTAAAAAATATTTTCTTGAGATACAATGTAAAACTATTTAGTTCGCTCTAATTATAAGGTAAAAACTTTATTCAGCTAAGAAAAATTCCAAAGTGAAGTTTTAAAGAGTCATAAATCGTATCAAGAGTTAGTTAAAATCGAGTAGCTGATTGGCACATCACTGGCCAATAGTAATAGACGACATAAAATTTGAACCAATAGAATCAGTATAATGCGCTCTTTAGTAACGCCTGAATGTAACCTTCGGCTAAAATCTCAGAGTATAGTATCTTCAAACTTAGCAAGAAGAGGCAGTCTATTTCCAGTCTTACATGAGTTTTGGACGAGACTTTTTAGGAGTCTCATAGGAGTCTTATGACAGTCTTTTGAAATTGATCGTGAGTCTTTATGTGAACTTAAAAACAATTATATTGAACGTTATTTGTTTTGCCCCAGTGAGCAACTTTTAGTGTCTGTTACTGCAAAGTGCTTTTGATATTCCCACCAAGATCTGTATCAACTATGTGAGTAAAAATAAATACATTAATTTCTTATTTTATTCTCTTTATGTTAGTATTTCTCAAGATAGCTAGTCCTTGTGGCTCCACTCGCTCTCAAAAGAACCTGAAACCCTACAATCTGATTTCGACTCAGTATAGCCGTTAATACAAGCTCCCCATTTGAAACGCTAATTTAAGCTCCCCACACGCGAAGTTCCGCCTCCACTCAGGTACGCTACTCACGAACCGTCAACTAAGAGTTTAACTGAAAATTACCCATAGAAATAATTAAATGAGGAATTCATATGTAAAGAAATAACTTAAGGTAGAAAAACAAGAACTCCCCCCTTTTTATTAAGAACCCCCCCCCCCATTAGACGGTCAAATATGGCTCTGAAGCATGGACGCTCCGAAAAGCGGATGAAGAAATGCTAGATGTTTTCCCGAGAAATTGATTAAGGATTGTTCTGGGTACCTGGCTGACTGACCGTGTCATAGGCAGCGCAATAGCGCTGCCTAAGTAAAGAACGATGTTGGCACAATGTATTATTTATTTTTTTGTTTCAATACCCGGGCACTTCGTATCGAAGGATTTATCGTAGAAATTTCGTAAAAGGGCTCATTCGATTGGAAATTGGAGTGGCTAGTGCCCTTTTTAATAGTCGTAAGTGATTGGAGGGCAACTGCCCCCCCACGCCCATGATTCCCCCAAACACATCCAATCAAAATTTTGAGATAGACATTTTGTTCAGCGTAGTTGATTTCCAGATAGAAAATATTTTTTTGAGGAGGACACTCCCCCCAATCCTCGGGGCAAGGGTTTTAAGTTATGCCCTGAGGGCATGTAAGAACGATGTTGGCACAATATATTATTTTTTTCCTTTAGAGCAGGTTACTTCATATCGAAGAAGTCGTCGTAGAAACTTCGAAAATGGCTCATTCAATTGGAAATTGGAGTGGCTTTTGCCCTTTTTGATAGTCGAGAGTGATTGGAAGGCAACTAACACCCCTTCCAAGCCCGCCATTTCCCGAAACACATTCAATAAAAATTTTGAGATAGCCATTTTGTTCAGCGTAGTTGATTTCCAAATAGAAATTATGTTTTTGAGGAGGACACTCCCCAACAGCCTTCAGGACAAGGATTGTAAGTTATGCCCTAGGGGCATATAAGGTTTTTTATAGAAGGCGTTGTCGTAGAAACTTCAAAAAAGGCTCATTCGATTCGAAATTCAAAGGGCTAGTTCCCTTTTTAATAGTCGAAAGTGATTGGAGGGCAACTATCCCCCCTCCCTTCACGCCCATCATTCCCCCAAACACATCCAATCAAAATTTTGAGATAGCCATTTTGTTCAGTGTAGCTGATTTCCAGATAGAAAATATATTTTTGAGGAGGCCACTCCCGCACAACCCTCGGGGCAAGGGTTTTAAGTTATACCCTGAAGGCATATAAGAACGATGTTGGCATAATGTATTATTTTTTGTTTTTTTCCTTTAGAGCAGGGCACTTCGTATCTAAGAAGTTGTCGTAGAAACTTCGAAAAGGGCTCATTCAATTGAAAATTGGAGTGGCTTGTGCCCTTTTAAATAGTCGAAAGTGATTGGAAGGCAACTAACACCCCTTCCACGCCCACCAATTAAGTTCTGCAGTTTTGTAGTTTTAAGTTCTGAAAATTAGGCTTTTGAGGATGACAAACCCCTCACGGCCCTCAGGGCAAGGTTCTTAAGTTATGCCATGGGGGCATATAAGGTTTTTATAGAACGTTTTATCGTAGAATTTTCAAAAAGGGCTCATTTGATTAGAAATTGAAAGGGCTAGTGCCCTTTTTAATACTTGAAAGAGACTGGAAGCCAACTAACACCCCTTCCACGCCCACAGTTTCCCCAAACACATCCGATCAAATTTTGACATAGCCATTTTGTTCAGCGTAGTTGATTTTCAGATAGAAATTATGTTTTTGAGGAGGACACTCCCCCAAAAGCCTCGGGGCAAGGGTTTTAAGTTATGCCCTGGGGGCATATAAGGTTTTTATAAAGATGTTTGTCATAGAAGCTTCAAAAAGGCGTTATTCAATTTGATGTTCAAAGGTCTAGGGCTCTTTTTAATAGTTGAAAGGGATTTAAAAGCAACTAATCCCACTCTATTGCACATCTTTCCTCCAGCCACATTCACTCGGCTTATTTACACATCCATTTTGTTCAGCGTTGTCGTTTCCCAGATAGAAAACATGTTTTTGAGGAGAACACTCCCCCGCAACCCTCGGGGCAAGGGTTTTAAGTTATGCCCAGAGGGCATATAAGAACGATGTTGGCATAATGTATTATTTTTAATTTTTTTCCTTTAGAGTAGGGCACTTTGTATCAAAGAAGTTGTCGTAGAAACTTCGAAAAGGGCTCATTCAATTGAAAATTGGAGTGGCTTGTGCCCTTTTAAATAGTCGAAAGTGATTGGAAGGCAACTAACACCCCTTCCACGCCCACCAGTTAAGTTCTGTAGTTTAGTAGTTTTAAGTTCTGTAAATTAGGTCTTTGAGGATGACAGCCCCCTCATGGCCCTCCGGGCAAGGGTTGTAAGTTATGCCCTAGAGGCATATAAGGTTTTATAGAAAGCTTTGTCGTAGAAACTTCAAAAGGGGCTCATTCAATTGGAAATTGAAATGACTGGTGCCCCTTTTTAATAGTCGAAAGTGATTGGAAGACATCTAACACCCCTTCCACGCCCATCATTTTCCCAAACACATCCAATCAGAATTATGAGATAGCTTTTTTGTTCCACGCAGTTTATATTTCAGGAAATTGTACCTTTGAGCAGGACACTCCCCCCAAAGTCTTTAGGGCAAGGGTTATAAGTTATGCCCTAGGGTCATATAAGGTTTTTATTGAAATCTTTGTCGTAGAAACTTGAAAAAGGGCTCATTCGATTGGAAATTCAAAGGGCTAGTGCCCTTTTTAATAGTCGAAAGTGATTTGAGGGCAACTAACCCCCCTCCATCGCCCACCAATCAAAATTTTTAGATAGCCATTTTGTTCAGCGTTGTTAATTTCCAGATAGAAACTATGTTTGTGAGGAGGACACTCCCCCACAGCCCTCAGGACAAGGGTTGTAAGTTATGACCTGGGGGAATATAAGGTTTTTATAGAACGCGTTGCCATAAAAACTTTAAAAAGGGCTCATTCAATTGGAAATTGAAATGGCTAGTGCCCTTTTTAATAGTCGAAAGTGATTTGAGGGCAACTAACCCCCCTCTATCACCCACCAATCAAAATTTTTGAGATAGCCATTTTGTTCAGCGTAGTTGATTTCCAGACAGAAATTATGTTTTTGAGGGGGACACTCTCCCAAAGCCCTCAGGGCAAGGGTTGTAAATTATACCCTGGGGACATATATGGTTTTTTATAGAATGCGTTGTCGTAGAAACTTCAAAAAGGGCTCATTCGATTGGAAACTGAAATGACTAGTGCCCTTTTTAATAGTCGAAAGTAATTGGGAGGCAACTAACACCACTTCCACGCCCATCATTTCCCCAAACACATCCAATCAAAATTTTGAGATAGCCATTTTGTTCCACGCAGTTTAAAGTTCAGGGAATTATACCTTTGAGCAGGACACTCCCCCCACAGTCTTCTATAAGTTAAAAA
This sequence comes from Artemia sp. Qi Xiang Cuo, assembly GCF_049724085.1. Taxonomy (NCBI): domain Eukaryota; kingdom Metazoa; phylum Arthropoda; class Branchiopoda; order Anostraca; family Artemiidae; genus Artemia; species Artemia sp. Qi Xiang Cuo. The sequence goes on from NC_142799.1 coordinate 8,436,458, forward strand.
GGGCTCATTCGATTGGAAATTCAAAGGGCTAGTGCCCTTTTTAATAATCGAAAGTGATTTGAGGGCAACTAACTCCCCTCTCACGCCCACTTTTCCCCAAACACATCCAATCAAAATTTTTAGATAGCCATTTTATTCAACATAGTTGAAAGTTTTGGAAATTAGGTATTTAAGGATGACAATTCATCCCCCCACAATACTCAGGGCAAGGGTTGTAAGTTATGCCCTGGGAACATATGAGGTTTTTATAGAAAGCGACGTTGTAAAAACATCAAAAAGGGCTCATTCAACTAAAAATTGAAAGGGCTAGTGCCCTTTTAATAGTCGAAAGTGATTGAAGGGCAACTAACCCCTTTCTCACGCCCCCCCCCATTTCCCCAAACACATCAAATCAAAATTTTGAGATATCCATTATGTTCAACGTAGCCGAAGTTCTAGAAATTTGGTATTTCAGGATAATAACCCCCTTCGAGCCCCCAGTGCAAAGGTTTTAAGTTATGCCCTGGGGGCAAATAAGGTTTATACAGAAAGTTGTTGTAAAAATTTCAAAAAGGATAATTTGGAAATTGAAATTGCCCTTTTTAATATTCGAAAATAGGTAAAGAGTAATTAATCCCCCTTTTAAGCCCACTCTTCCCCTAAAACTGTTTAATCGCATTTTAGAGATAGTGATGTTATTCAACGTAGTTAAAAATTTTGGAAATTATGCATTTGAAGATGAAAAACCCCCCCAGGGCTAAGGTTGTCAGTTATGCCATGGGGGCATATAAGGTTTTAATAGATAGAGTTGCTGTAAAAACTTCAAAAGAGGTTCATTCAATTTGAAATTGACAGGTCCAGTGCCCTTTTTAATAGTCGAAAGTGATTGGAGGGTAACTAACCACCCTCTCACGCGCACCATTCCCCCAAACACAGCCAATTAAATTTTCAGATATCCATTGTGGATGGATATCTGAATCCATGAGGATGACAACCCCCCCCCCAGCCCTCAGGTCAAGGGTTGTAAGTTATGCCCTGGGGGCTTATAAGGTTTTTATTGAAAGCGTTGTCCTAGAAACTTTAAAAGGGCTCATTTGATTGGAAATTGAAAGAGCTTTTTTAATAGTTGAAAGTTATGTGAGAGCGACTAACGCCCCTCTCATGCCCACCATTTTCCCAAACATATCCAATCAAAATTTTGAGATAGCCATTTTGTTTAACGTAGTTGAAAGTTCTGGAAATTAGGCCTTAGAGGATGACAACCACCCTAACAGCCCTTAGGGTAAGGGTTGTAATTTATGCCCTGGGGGTATATAAGGTGTTTATAGAAAGTGTTATCGTAGAAACTCAAAAAGGGCTTATTTGATTGAAAATCGAAAGGCCTAGCGCCCTTTTTAATAGTCAAAAGTGATCGGAAGGCTTGAAATATTTATAGTAAAGATCGATGTGGGTATAATGTATGATTTTGTTGTTGTTGTTTAGACCAGGGCGCTTCGTATCGAAGGAGTTGTCGTAGGAACTACGAAAATGGCTAATTCGATTGAAAATAGAAAGGGCTGATGCCCTTTTTAATAGTCGAAAGTGATTAGAGCGCAACTAATCCCCCTATAAATTGTTATTGATTGAGCCCTTAGGGTTAGGGTTGTAATTTATGCCCTGGGGGGCATATAAGGTGTTTATAGAAAGTGTTGTCGTAGAAACTCAAAAAGGGCTCATTCGATTGGAAATCGAAAGGCCTAGTGCCCTTTTCAATAGTCGAAAATGATTGGAAGGCTTGACATTTTTATAGTAAAGATCAATTTGGGTATAATGTATTATTTTTTTTGTTATTGTTGTTGTTTAGACCAGGGCACTTTGTATGGAAGGAGTTGTCACAGGAACTTTGAAAAGGGCTTATTTAATTGAAAATAGAAAGGGCCGATGTCCTTTTTAATAGTCGAAAGTGATTGGAGGGAAACTAATCCCCCTCCCACGCCCCCCCTACCCTTTTCCTTTATGTTTAAAAACTAAATGTTGCCATAAGATTAAATCAAAATGCACTGTGTTAATGGTAATTCCCAATAAGACATCTCAGAAGTATCCCAAGAACGACTGAGGGTATTATTTTCAAACCTTGGGGGCTACATCTGCTCTTAAAATTTAACCAAATCAAAATGGCGTAAGTGTATCCAAGCTATCAAGGGAAGTAAACAGATTTTTTTGCGAATGGTATCAAGTTTTCTATTTCAGATCAACTAGAGGAGGTATGAAACTAAATCAAACACTACTATTTGTGTCCATATTTTTAAAAGGGTGTATGTTGTTAAAAATTGCAAAAAAAAATTTTCCAGCATATAAATAGCAGACCAAACAATAAATTCTTAAAAAAAACGAAAAGATTTAAAGTATTATTTTCTTTTTAACTGAAAAGACTATGTCAATATAAAACGAACAGAAATTAAAAAAAAACTTTTTCTATAGAATAAGTTTTTCAAAGAAAAGTAAAGAACTCCATTAAACAAAAAATTAGCAAAATTAAAATCAAATAATCTACCAAGCTTTAAACTACCAAAAATCAGCATCTATAAATAAATTAAATCAAAAACTAAAAGATATTAAAATAATAACCGAGTCAAACACAAAACGACCAGAAATTAACATAAGTAGGGCTCAAAACCCCTATGCCTTCCCATGGCCAGAACATTTTTTGCACTCCACTGAAAAAAAAATACAAGTGAATGTGCATTGTCAGTTTAATATACATATACTGATATTTAGTAATCAAAATGTTAATATTATTTGATTTATTAAAGTTATAAAAGTAAACACATTTACATTTTGTACGAGAAGTAGATTGGAATTTTGTTCAAAATTTTAATATACTGCTTTTGATTCTTTATGATCTCCTCTCTTAGGAACAAAAAAAGAATAAACATTCAATTTCTAAGCGTTTTCATTGGTTAAGCATGTGAAGCAACTTCAAAAAGATTTTTCACTTTACTTAAGAATAAAAGATCAAAATGACAGTTTAAATTTTAGTGCACTCTTCTTAAGAAAAAGAAGAAAAACTGATCACACTTCTAGTGCTTATGACTGCAACAGAAATTGAACCTGTGCTTTAGCCTGTATAAAGACAAAGTTGGTGATATAGTGCTAGAAACAAGCCATTATAGTTTGTGTATTTCCAGGGACTTTTTGCTTCCACTGTCCTGTGTAAAACTGGAGTCTGGTAGTCTTATATGTTTCATAAGTGACATTTTCTAAAATTCTATTATAGACTTGCCTCAAACTCCAGATATGGTTGAAGTCACTACCCTTTCTGACTCTGCTCTTATCAAACGTGGTAAGTTATCTGAAGAAATTTTCGGGAGTATAAAAAAGAATGTTGCTTTGTTTTAGTAGATATTTTTCGCCTTTTTCTTCTCTATTTTATTAAATTCTTCTTTAAAAAAAGGAAACCAAAAAAAGAACACCAAAAACATGCATACACCTGAATCTAACGCTTAAAAGGTTAAGAAAGGGTTAGCTCATCACTTTTTCTGAGACTTCACTTCAAAAATTTCAAAAATTCAATAAAACTTTAGGTAATTATAAAGGAAAGCAGTTTCGGTAAATACTTTTCTCTTTTTTCTCCTCAATTTTATAAAGTGTACCTCATTAAAAAAAAAAAAAAAAAAAAAAAAAAAAAAAAAAAAAAAAAAAATTAACTTATATCTAAACCTTACGATGTTTTCACCTTTCTTGATACTTTTCTTATTAAAAACTTATCCTTTTTTAGTAATTTTAGTAAATAATTTTTATCTTTTTTCTCCTCTATTTTATAAAGTGTACCTAATTAAAAAAAAACAAAAAAAAAAAAAACATATACTTATATATAAACCTTACGATGTTTTCACCTTTCTTGATACTTTTCTTATTAAAAACTTATCCTTTTTTTAGTAAATTTAGTAAATAATTTTTATCTTTTTTCTCCTCTATTTTACAAAGTGTTCCCAAAAAACCCATCTAATTGAAAATACACCTGGATCTAGGCTTTAAGAGGTTAAAAAAGAGTTAGCTTTTCACCTTTCCTGACACTTTTCTTGTAAAAATAATAAGCTATCCAATAAAATTTTCGATAAAAATAAAACGAAACCTGCTTTTCTTTAGTAAATACTTTTCTCTTTTTTCTCCTCTATTTTATAAAGCATGCCTCACTAAAAAAAATTAAAATAATAACATATAACTGTATGTATACCTGGGTTTAAATCTCAAGAATAGAGGAGGATAAAAGTGGTTGTTTTTTAATATAGAAAATTTATAAGATATATTCTTCAATTTTGAGTAGGCATCCAATTTTTGGTCAGAAGAATTTCTGATTAAGAAATTAAACAAAAAAAATATTACCACGAAAGTGCAGATTGCTGTGGGGTTATCGTAGTATTTATCTGAAGAACCAGCTCATATGTCTGTGTCTGATAGCTCCTTACTTACAGTTTGTCTCCATGAACTGTTTGGTTATATTATTTTTCAACATTGCTACTGAAAATGGGCTGTTGGCAATTTTGCCATTTACTCCTTTATTTTATATGAAAAAGAATGGTGGTTGATCTTAGCTGTGTTTTTACAGATGATGAAGATGAAACCAGATTGATTGCATCCAGCTTGGAAAGGGGGATAAGTTTTGTGGCCTTAATAAAGGTAATGTTTTTGATAACTTAAAGGAATAAATAAGGAATAAATAAGGAATAAGGAATAGATTTTGGATAACTTAAAGGGTTTATGTGAACTCTCTTCGGACCCTGAAATAATTACTGGCTGTCTGTCACAACTCCTCCATGAAGAGGCTGCTCGGGCCCTGAAATGAAAGCCGCCGAAAATAGGTCCTTTTGATAATGATTGCAAACTTAGTAAGTCTATTTAGCTTATTAAATAAGGTAAAAAATGCCAATGGCCCAGAGCAACGAAAGAAGCCCTATCAACATTTAGATTAGCTAGAACAAGGCTTTAGTAAGGAGGAAGAAAGCATTATATGAAATTAAAGAGCAAGAGAAGTGTTTTCAAGCTTATAGATCGGCCAGTATGAAGGAATTCTGGAAGTATTTACGTGGGCCACGTGACCAATCAAAAATGATCCCAGAAGTTAACTTTTGGCCGACATATTTTGAAGACCTGGAGAATCATAGAAACTCAGCTGGCCAGGCACTCATCAGTATACCCACAAGCGTATACTGAGCCGATAGATGCAGTGGTCAGTGAATTACCCCTCCCAGTGCATTCTTACCAGCTAATTCAGGAAATATCAGAGAGTGAGCTAAACAATCCATCAAGAGCCACCATGGAGGATCTTCGCCGGGTATTGTTGGAATTCTGTCAACAATGTACAAGAAATTAATCGGTCCCCTGTTGCCAGTTCTATTAACTTTGTATAATGCGGTCCTGGTTTCATGTAGTTGGCCAACAGCATGGAATATGTCGGTTATAATACCGCTATTTAAAAAGGGTGACCGGATGAAGCATGGTAACTATCGCCTTATTAGTCTAGTACCAACAATTAGTAAATTTTTGGAAAAGGTTCTAGATGGTAGATCAGGGCTGTGGCTAGAAAATGAAAATATAATCGGTGAGACCCAAGGAGGATGCAGAAAGGAATATTCAACTACAGATCGTGTATTTATACTCCAGGCTCTTATTGGAAAATATTGCAGGGGAAATGGTAGGCTTTTTGTCGCGCATATTGCAGGGGAAATGGTTAAGTTCTTCTGAACTTAACGGAATCTTATCTAGAATCGAAGAAGTTGAAGCTGAACGCATCTAAGACAGAGATTGTCATCTTCCAAATAGTACAGGAAAATGAGCTCCAAAAAGAGGTCGACCCGAAACAAATTGCAACGGAAATGATTTTTACACCATCTTGTAGAGAAAAAAAACTGAAAAACGTATCCATTTTCGCATATTCTGAGTCAACGCAAAATACCCTTTTTTGGCTTTTAATGCTATTTTTTTCCGTTATTCGAATAAAAATCGCAATTTTCGTGGGCGTCGGTTTTTCTTGAACTGAAGTATGATTCCAACCCAAAATAACATGACGAGACCGAAAACGAAGTCGGATTTAGCCTAAGAAGCACCATACAAAAAGTAACTGTATTTTTTCGACTTTTTTCGCCTAAAAAATACAATTTTCGTTGTAGCCCAATTGTCTTGAATGAAAGTGTGGTTCTGACGTAGAATCACGAGCTGAGACCGAAAATAGATAGGTTGTTCACTGAACCAGAAAAAAATCGTAATCATTAATGAATGATCTAAATTTTTTAGAAAATAATTAGGGAAAGTGAATTACAAACCGAACTGGTTTTCAGTGGTAAGTATCGTAAATCACACTTAAAAAACTCTTCGTATACTATTTAGGGTCAACCCATAGTGTCTAATCTTCACAGTCTATTAAATAGAATCAATCTTATAAAAAATACAAAATAGAGAATCAGATTCCGACTAGTTTCAAAGCTTCTTCATTTGGAATGGTTTAACGACTCGGGTTCTAGGTTCTCTTCATCATTGTTGCTGTCGATATTTGGGGAGTTGGAACACATTGTTTTCTTGCAGGTTCTGCATGCTGAAGTACAAACTAAGCCGTTTTTAAAGCAGCTACACCTCGTTGAACTACACTGTACACGACAGGAGCCCTTCACGATCTTTAGGAGCAAACGCAGAGCTGGTGGGAGGTCAGTTGTTAATGGGTACAAGAAGTCATCTTTATTCTTCCATCCCCATTCCTCGGCTTTCAGTTCCGGATCAGGCTCCCCAGTCCGTACCTGAACTTAAAAAAAACTCTATAGCTATGAAACTTGGCTGCATAAGAAGTTGGTGGCACATGTTCTGGGTGAACAAAAGAGTTTGCCGTTGTCACTTTCTTTTCAAAAACTTCTCTGCGGAGTTCACAGTCTATTAAATAGAATCAATCTTATAAAAAATACAAAATAGAGAATCAGATTCCGACTAGTTTCACAGCTTCTTCATTTGGAATGGTTTAACGACTCGGGTTCTAGGCTCTCTTCATCACTGTTGCTGTCGATTTTTGGGGAGTTGGAACACATTTTTCCCTTGCAGGTTCTGCATGCTGAAGTACAAACTAAGCTGTTTTTAAAGCAGCTACACCTCGTTGAACTACACTGTACACGACAGGAGCACTTCACCATCTTTAGGAGCATACACAGAGCTGGTGGGAGGTCAGTTGTTAATGGGTACAAGAAGTCATCTTTATTCTTCCATCCCCATTCCTCGGCTTTCAGTTCCGGATCAGGCTCCCCGGTCCATACCTGAACTTGATAAAAACTCTATAGCTATGAAACTTGGCTGCATCAGAAGCTGGTGGCAGATGCTCTGGGTGAACAAAAGAGTTTGCCGTTGTCACTTTCTTTTCAAAAACTTCTCTGCGGAGTTTGTTCAAGTTCCCTCCTTTCGAGGAACCGTATATGATCAGCAGGGAGTCTTCACCAGCAGTCTTGATTTCCTCCTTTGAAGCAGACTTCTGCATGAACACTGCAGCTGATGTTCGGAAATCATTGTCTTCTATCAGCCTCTTCAGTGCAAGACCTTGTCCCACACCGTGGATTCGCGAAGTAGAGTCACAACCTAACAGGGCGTGAGCAAAAAGGATCAGATGACAAGTATCTTGTCCCAGCTTCTCTTTCAGGGTGTGTATGTCCCATATTCGGGGAGCTGTATTCGACTTTGGCTCAGGTGCGAAGAATAGTTTTTTGCTTGACAAGTCACAGTGGTAGCATCAGAGAACCAATAGATCGGTATCGTCCTCAACTACGGCAGTGTCGTGATACCGTGGAGAGGCAACAGCAGCTTCCACAATCGGGACATCTGCGTCACCTGATGCCTGGGAGACAGAGACACCCTTTGCACGGAGATGATCAGCCAAAGCGCAGATAAACCTGGCTTTGTTTTTCTTGCAAGATAAAAACTCTTCTTTCTTCACCTTGAGCTGCATATCTGCTGTGAAGAACATCTCACGGCCAACTGTACAACTCCTCCTCGAGTGAGCCATATCTTTTATGGAAGCCCCACCATCGTAGCCGTCGAAAACGATAGTGGCAGAAGGGTACTTTCCTGTCACGTAAGTTGCATAATGGTCTAGAATCTCCAGGTATCTTTCATTTTTTGTCCATGGTATCCTGTGCAGCAGAGCTCCTGCGTCTAGAATATATCGAATGCTTTCGGGGAGGGGAAATGAATGCTTCTCAAGGTTGCACGCCTGGGCTATGGCCTTCGCAAGTTTCGCATCATTTCTCAGTTCGCATGTTTCTTTAATTGTTTTGTCAAAGTCTATGGTCCGAACGCAGAAAAAAATCTGAGCCTTTCCGGTGTGAAGCTGAGAGGTCAACAGGGCAGCCACAAAACAAGCAACACTCGTTAAACCTGAACTGTGAAGTACTCGACCGCAACTCGCACTTGGCAGTGGAAATTTTAGCTAGCCACTCATCCTTTCGCCTTTGAGTGTCATTGTCAATGTTACGGCTGTGTGTATAATTTTTTCTGCATAACTCATGGACCTTCTGTCCGGCAGTGACCACAACAGTATCCCTTCGCATCTGACTAGATTGGTTAATTCCGGCAGCTCCTTTCTGTGTAATAATCGTGTAATGTGAGTCGTCTTTGACATTTCTTTTGCAGATTCTGCAGTGCTCCAACTGAGTAGACATCTCGCTATAAAAAAAAAAGTTCAATAGAGTACTGTACCCAGAGCTGCCACAGGTTCAAGTGGTAAAAAATAGGGACCTAGGGACCTCTTTTCAGTCAAAAAAGGGACCTCTCTAGGGACAATTCCGGACGCAAAATGGACCCCAAAACTCAGTTTTCAGAAAGCTTTTGAAAGAAAAAGCAGTGACACAACAGCAAATGACACTTGACAAAGGAAAAAAATGGAAATGATCATTTGCAGACATCTCTCCACCATAAGACGCCAAGTGATAATTAAGAAACCGGCGACCTGAGAATCGTCATGGGAGGAGCTTTTATCTTCTTTTTTTCTGAACGCATTACCTTTGAATACAAAAAATCAGATACAAAAATATGATGAAACAGATAAGGGTACGGTAAATAGAACAAACAACCTATTTGTTTCCATTTTTTCACACTACCTTCTGCTGGAACAGAGATACAGTTTTCAGATGTCTTTCTACCATTCGTTTCATCTTTTCGGACCAGAATCGGATCCTCATTGGAAGCTCATTCTTACTTTCTGAGTTTGTGGTTTCGTCAAACTCGACAATATAATAACTGTTGCCGACTTCATCAAGGTTCATCTTCCGGAAATGGGGTCCAAGAGCTTCGGTTAAAAAAATAGTGAACTTAGTTCGCCCGAAGGAGAAGTTTTTGACCACTGTATCTGTGAACATTTTTCCAAATACATCTGCTATTCCGTCTGCGGATTTCCCAGAATAGTCAGACTCAATCAAATATATTACTCAATCAATAATAATTGAGCCGCGGAGTGAAGGAAAAAAGAAAAATATAGGGAAGGGGGAAGAGGTTCCCAACAGGAAGGATACGGAGCTTTAAACCAAATCAAGAAAAGGTACGTTAGGGACCTTTATCAATTTAAGAGACCAATAGGGACCTTCACTTGATTTTAGGGACTTTTAGGGACTTTAGGGACTTTGTGGCAGCCCTGTGTACCTAATCCGTCGATCGTATGGTCCCTCACAGCTCTGAAGAATACCACAGGATCATAATACAAGTTAACCTCTCGTGATGATGAGGTCACCTGTTGGTACAAGGTTTATTTCAGGGGACGATTGTCTTCTCAATAGATGTCGCTGTAAAAAAAAAACAAAAAAAACTTAAACTGACATGAAACATCAAAGAATTTGACGCAAAGCAGAAAAGTACAATAATTTATCCTTTAAAGTTTTAAAATGTTCAGTTCCGAACCACCATTATAAAAACCGACTTCTTACCTGCGCTAATCATTCATCAGAACACTAGCAGATTCACCGGAAAGTATTACTCGACTGTTAGATGGCGGAATTTCGAATAAAATTTTTTCTCGGGGTAGATGGCGAATTTAAATAAAGGTTATGACTGTCACTGACCGGAACTAGTTTTCTACTCGACTTTCTGGCATTACTTAAGGTCTTCGTCTAATTGATTTCTCAGTCAAATCTTGGGAATAAACTTTGAAATCTTTAAGACACTGAGTAATGAATGTGACGAGTCTTATACTAGTGCCTAGTTCAGGTATTTTTACGAACAACCGATCATTTGTTGAATAACAAGTGCCGATTGATTGTCTTTACAAAAATTACCGCCACTCATATGGATGATAGTGAAACTTTTTTTTTTGCACCAGACATCCAATCTGACTTCATTTTCTGTCTCAGCTTGTCATTCTGCATCAGAATCATACTTCATTTCAAGAAAAACGGTCGGATACTAAAATTATATTTTTTTTTTGGAAAACGTAAAATAAATTGCATTAAAAGCCAAAATACGGTTATTTTGCGTCGACTCAGAATATGCGGGATATGTTTTTCAGTTTTTTTTTCTCTACAAGATGGTGTAAGAATCATTTCTGTTGAAATTTGTTTCGGGTCAAACCTCCATTTGCCTGTACTAAAAGTAGGAAGCCCAATGGACCTCAGGATTATTCCTTTTCTTATAACGATGAGGCAATAAAAGTAACCCCAAAGTATAAATGTCTGGGATTCGTGGTCGCAGCAAATGGGAATCGGACCGAGCACATTAAACTGATGATTTCACGTGGTAAGGCAGCTGCTTGTGCTCTACTTCAACAAAACATTATGGGAATCAAAAATATGAAGATGCACAAGTACCCTTTTATGACTGAAGTCTTACCTGTTGCCCATTATGGATGCGAGTTGTGGGGGGACTACTACAGTGAGACAGCAAGAGTCTCGGCAGTTTATACATTTAAAAAGTGTTGTAGGCCTCCAAAGTATCTTTAGCAGTTTTGTCCTAAGTGGTAACTTGCGTTGGCAGGATCTACATCCTATGAGGACTACACAAATGATTGAGTTTTTGGTTAAAGGTTACGCGCTTACCTGATAACCACCTGGCGAAAGCGGCCTACACAGAGATGTTGAGTTTTACCAAAAAGGCAGCATGGCCAAAACAAGTTAAAACAATGTTGGATAATGCTGGCTTATCATAGGCATGGAATAAGGGGCAGGGTCCTCTCTGTAAACCTAAAGATTTCCTCAGTAAGTTTGCATCGAGTTTTCGGGATCAAGAGATTCAGGTTTGGCTAACGGGTCTGGAAAAGTCTAGTAGCCTGCATTTTATACACAGGTTAAAGATGTGTATGGGGAGGAGTTTTATTTGAAGCTGAACCTACTGTGGAGAACCCTTAAATATTGGTTGGAGGCACGGGCAAATTGCAAAGCACTGTGCAAAGGACACTAGGAGTCTTATGATGCGGATGGCTCAGAAAGCAAGTATGCCTGCCTCCTCTGTAGGGAGTTTGGGGATGGGCTAAACAATTTTCTGAGTAGATGCCAAAGTTTGTCAAATTTTAGGGATAAACTTTTTCATGTGGGATGTATCGCTGCTCCTGGGTTTTTTGGGGACTACTTCGAGGGACATAATTATTGCGTTAGGTTTTTTTTTTTATAGAAAGTAGTCTGATGGCACGGAAAGAAGCTGTAGTTTAAATTTGTTGAGTGCTATTGTTCTTTCCTTATTGTTTTTATTTATTTGTTTTTGTGTATAGCCTATGACCACTGGTTTTTAAATACACGCATGTATGTATGTATGTATCACAGTTTATATAATTATCCAGTATGATCTTTCCCTATCTCACCCATTATAAAAACCCGGACCAAGGTGCGAGTGCTCCAGAGAACGTTTTTGCAGATAGAAACATAGGCGGCATCAGATCTTTTCACGGGTAGACAAGTCAGACTGTGATCTAATCGGAAACAATCGGAAACCCGCTATTACGAATAATGCACTTTGTTGGAAACAATCGGAAACAGACTAACCCGCTAATGCAGAAAGAAGTGGGAGGAGCTTTTTGTTCGCACCAAGAATGAAGACCAGAAATGATCTGCGATAAGCTTACTGGATAATTATATGAACTGTGGTATGTATATAGTAGGTCAGAATGGGCTGACTATTGAATTGGATAAACTCTACTATATAATAATCACATATTTTAGCCTAATTAGTTGATTTACCATCTTTGCAAATTCATTTATATTTTGAATACTTAGTTTTATAAGTTTTGTTTACAACAACGGTATTTACTATAATAGTAACGTAATTTTTACGACACATGAGAAACTCCGTGGTAAGACAACATTTCATTCAACCACAATTGAACTGTCCCAAGAAGAAGCTTACGAATTTATTGCGAGAATAGAAGAACAAACCGACCCAACTCAGAAAGAAGAGGGGCAAATGATCTGATTTTCAGGACGCCCGCCACGATTGTCTACAGTTAATTGATTGAATGACAGGTCTGAACCAACCAGAAGTTTTATTATAGAATATGAATTTATTAAGGATCCTATATTTTTCTAAAAAAATACCAGTAAAAAATGGAGTTTTTTGGTGTCAATAGAACAGTTATTTTTGCAGTATAAAACTAAAGCTACATAACAAGTCCTATCAAAATTTAATAATAACGAGAGTGTAAATTTATGGTTTAAGGACGGAATTCTAGGAGAATTCAGGTTGGTCGAAGTCTCCCTGGATTCCCCTCCACCTATATTTAGAAGATACCCCTTTTGTCTTATTTCCACTAATTAATGATTTTTTTTTTTTTTTTACTGAAACAACTGAAAAAATGACAAATTTACCACAAGTTTGTGAAAATACATTATGCCCCCCCCCCCCAACATCCTTGAATTGATACCACTGGTGTGTTGGTGAAATATGTAATACAATGTCGATTTTGTTTATTCTTCAACACAAACTAGATTTATATTGCCGAGGCACCTGTGAAGTTTTGTACCAACCCTTTGTTGGTTTTCTCAACGTAATTGTTGCAGGAGCAGCTTCTTGGAAATGAATCCAAGGAGGAAATTAAAAAAATATATTTTGAATGCTCTGCAGCTAATTGAACTTAGGTATGAAAAAGTGTGTTTCAATCCTGCTTTCTATAGGTGTAAAGAGAAAAAGGTTGAGATGGCTAGGACACATTCCGCGGATGAAGGATGACAGACGAAGATTGTCCTTTTCGGCCAACCATTCAAGGCATTCCTGCGGTATAACAACTTATTCTTAGTTAAAATTCTCTCTCACTTTTTTTTATTTCTGTTTCCCCAATTTTTCTGACCAAATAAAAGTTAACATAATTTGCAAAAGCTTCTAATCATTTAAAGGTGAAGCTACTGGTGGTCTAACAACTTGTTCTTTCTTACACATCCTTGTCTATAGTGGACATGAGAACTAGTTTTTCATGCCATCAAATGCATAAAAGGCAAGTGATAGGTTCACCAGCTAACAAAAGATGCTAACCCTTCATGGCCATTATGCCCAAGGCATAACAGCCTATTGTTACTTACAGGTCCTCCCTTGTCTTAAAATTTGAATCAGTTTTTTTTTGCATATTTCCCTGGAAAAGTTTGTCAGCGGAATCCTCCCCTGCCGAAAGTTCTACCTAAATTCCAACTTATAGACAGAATATACGGTGTAAAATATCCTATAGTATTTGCTTTTAGATTTTTATTTATTTTAATGATTTTTTTTAATTAGAAAATTATTTATTTAATTAGAAAATTTTTCCTGTGATAGAAGGGCACATAAATAACGGGGTTGGGACTAAGAAGTATGAGTCGTTACATCTCTTCAATTTAGTTTGGTACTAACTAGAGGCGAGCTAGCCAACCAGCTAGCCAAAATTTTTGGGGAGGGGAATGGATTTCACCGACTAGTTGGTTATTATTTTTTTTTGGATTGGGTTATATTGCTTTTAAAATTACTTCAGGTTTTTGCTCTTTACCCACTGAGACTGATCTTCTTTCATCGGATTTATGTCATATAGTGTCAAGCGGGGGTCCTTCTCTTCCTAGACGGAACACCCCTGTCGGCAACTATACTAAAAACTACCAGCCCACCCTTTATGATCGAGAACACACCTACAAGGGGTACATGACAAAGTTTCTCCATCTGAAGTAGCCTACAACTGGGAAACTCAATATAGAGTTTTGGTACTTTTATTATTGATTAGCTTCTTCAGAATTTTAACTGGTAGAAACTTGGTCCTGAATAGACAAAATAGTAGTTTGGTACTAAACGATGGCAGAAAACGCCACTTTCCCGTGACAAAACCTACTTTGTCACTTTAAAAGGGCTGTGGATCATTCATCGAGTGATACCAAGACAGTTACAGAGACTTTAAATTCTACTGCATCATGTAAACATCAAATTCTGCCTGTGGAAAAGTAGTAGTGAAGGTGTTAAGCTTCAGTTTGAAATCGTGAAGTGAAACAATTGTAAACTTTCTTGTGAGAATTTTTTCACTTCTAGAGTTCTAAGTAACCTTTGCGTTAGTCATTTTAAAAACTTTGAAAATTTGGAACTGTTGCAATAATTAATAGATTAAATAATTAATAAGTAGATAATAATTTGTTTTTGCTTAGTCTATGATGGCCAAAATATTGAATCTTGGGGAATTAGATCTATCCTTTCAAAAACTATTTCACGGAGAGTCTCAGTTGCGTACCCAGAGGTTCAGCAAAACGATAAGTGACAATGATCTGCCCGTTTCTACAACATATGGGTATTTTGAGGAGAAATTCTCCATATCGTAGTTTCGGCAGTTATAAAAAGAACACCAGGGCTGAAAACTCTTTATAGGAAAGTTACAGTCCTCTGGCTTAGGAAACAAGGAAAATCACTTTTTGCATGGGAAAGACTGAATCCTCCTTTTTTTTCCGTCGCTGCTAGTGGAGCCCTGAAAAATCGCAGAGAGCTGTTCTTTACTGCATCTAGAGCCTTTTGACTATTTAGTACTATAAAAATAACTATAAAGGTAATTTATAGTACTATAAAAGTAAACATGTACTAAAAAAACTGATATGTTTCTGTTGATGCTTGAATTATGCAGGTTTATCTTAGTTTTTACAAGATTTTGGAAGAAAACTAAATTTCAGCTCGGGGGGGGGGGAAAGGCAAACTTGGGTTGGGGGGGGGAAACTGAGGTTTGGGAGAGGCAGTTGTCCCCCTGCCTCATAGCAAATTATGCACCTGGAAGAGACATCAAAGTAATTTAAATTTAAAGTATAAGAAAAATTAGAGAAT
Source organism: Artemia sp. Qi Xiang Cuo (assembly GCF_049724085.1). Taxonomy (NCBI): domain Eukaryota; kingdom Metazoa; phylum Arthropoda; class Branchiopoda; order Anostraca; family Artemiidae; genus Artemia; species Artemia sp. Qi Xiang Cuo. The sequence continues at coordinate 8,451,671 of NC_142799.1, forward strand.
AAACGCCTTTCTAAAAGACTCAACTATTAAACGACGTAAGAGAGAATTTCTAATCAAGGCTAAATATAAAGAAATTTTAGAATTCAATTTGAAACATTATATAATTATCAAATTGAAGTGATAATTGTTTCTTGTGTTTTTTTTAAGTGCATGTTTTTCATTTTTTTTTTTAAGAGTTGAATTGATAGGTAGTTCCACCTAAGGGGTCAAAAACAAACTTTCAAAGATTTAGCAGTCAAGAATAGATGATGGCTCCTACAGTGAAAACTATCAGATGAAAATGCTGAAAAGCCTAAAGCCTCCCACAATTTTTATGATACTTAGGCTTATTTTTAGATATGGCTTTTGAAAAATTAGAGTGCGATTTTGAGGTGTGATATAAGTAAGGGAGAATTACTGTTTGTAGCTGGTTTTGATTTTTTTATTGTTAAATTAGAAAAACCATGTTTTTATGGACTCTGTTTGCCTAAAATCTAAAACACAATATTTCTTGCTTAATTGTTGTTATAAGTAGAATTAATTAACTGTATTCATAGAACAGAACAAAAATACCTCTAATAAATAACAAATCTCTGACCTCCCATGGTAGTTTTTGTGCTTTCAGCTGTCAACTTTATCTCAGGCGTACGCGGAACTTTATAAGTTACATTTCACGAAATCGGCATATTAGGTTTCTATTAGAATCTACTGAAGTTTCTACTTTTTCTTTACATTTGATTTCGTTTTTTGACAAAAAATAAAATAATAAATTTTTGATCTAATACATAGTAAACTGATACAAATTTTCTATTTTCAATTTCTCGAAATCTCTTCTTCTAAAATTAAGAGATAGTCAAGAGACCTATGTAAATTAGTCAACTTTGTATTTACTTTGGGCTAGGGTTTGATCTTTACTTGCCTACCCCTAAGGAGGGTAACCATGGATGTTTTGCTTTTTTTTTCTCCATATTTTTCTTTAGTATTGCAAAATATTGTTGAGTATTACAGAAAGTAAAGTGAAAATACGAACACAATGTTTGAAAACAATTTGAAATCTAAACATATGACGAAAATACATCAAGATGTCACAGCATAATTTTCTGCAGAGAAAGAAAACACGATTATAAAGCTGTTTCCCAAGCAAAAAACAGCAATTTTTCTTGTTATTCAAGCCAAGAGACTGGTGAACAGGGTTTTTGACCAGGGCGGTTCCAATGGCGTACTTTTTGTTTCAATTTGACGCCATTTTGAGAGGGTTTCATGCCATTTTTGGTTACTATGAGCCGTATTCGTCCTTTGCTAGGTTGAAGCTACTGCTGCAGCCGCGTTGTTTTCCCAATTCAAACTTCAATGCACAAATTTAGGAGTCAGGTTTCGCCTCACCATAAATGGTGCAACAAGAGTGATAAGGAGTTTCAATCTTAAGAACGTTAAAGGTAAAAAAGATAGAGGATAAGACATGACATAACCCCAACAACCCCAGGGGCAGCCAATAAGTACAATGGAGGGTTGTGTGCCAGCCATCCTGTACTTTCGCATACCCCGCCTGTTTAACTTCCCCAGATTTCTCCAGGTACCCATTTAGAGCTAAGTCAACTCTGGCTGAGCTTGCAGAGTAACATCACTGAACCCGGTTCCGAACCTAATAACCTGCTACACTAGGACTCAGACCATTGACCTCACGAACTAAGGATTTCAAGTCTAGCGTGCTAAGAGCTCGAATAGGACTTGAAGAACTCAGTCCTGGCTCGAAGAACATATCCCACCTGAACATTGCTGAGCATTCAAAAATAGTTTGACCAAAATGAAACTGTGAGGCGGTCATGACATGACCATTTGTCCTTGAATAACTTTAAAATATGCTATGACTACTCCACACTTATATTTTTTATCTTGTATTATTTTTTTTCTTGGCCATTCCGCATAAAAATAATTGTCAAAAAAACTTTGGAAGCAGCTCATTCGATTGGAAATAGAAAGTTCTAGTGTCCTTTTTGAGAGAAAAAAGTGTTGGGAGAGGGGTAACCGTACCCCCTCCTACACCTCTTTTAGTTGTCACTCTTCAAACCCGAAGGACTTCACAACAAAATTCCAAGACAGCTATTTTGTTCATAATATTCTGAAGATCCAATGACTATGCCTTCAGGCATGACATAACCCCAACAGCCCCAGGGGCAAGGGCTGTAAATATATAGATGTTGCACATTGTTTATACATAGCTTTTATTACTGGGAAAGGGAACATGTTTGATCCTGGGTGTCCAAAGAGGCGAATTTTACCAAGGTCAATCTTTAAGGGAATGTTCAGGGGGACGTTGCTTTAAATCAAAAGACATTACACTCATCCAGCTTGTCAAAAAGGAGCAGTTGCAAAATCTCAAGAACGACTAAGGATACTAACTTGAAACTTTCAGGGTATATTGAATTGAAACCCAAATAAAAAAACACTATGCAAATCCAGATTGTCAAAAGACTGTATCCATAACTAAATCATGAAGCACTATGTAAATACAGTTAGCCAAAAGGGCGCATCTGCAATCTTTCAAGAACAGTTAAGGGTATTAAGTTGAAACTTTCAGGGAATATTAAGCTAAATCCAGAGACATTATGTGCATGCAAGCTGTCAAAAGAAAGTGTCTGCAATATCTCAGGAACAGCTATGGATATTTAGTTGACACTTTAATGTCTATATAAAAGACATTACATTCATCCAGGTTGTCAAAAGGGAGCACTTGCAATATATCAAGAACTACTAAAGATACTAACTTGAAACTTTCAGAGTATATTAAAGCCTAAATCTAAAGACACTATGTACATCCAGCTTGACAAAAGATTGTATCCATAACTAAATCATAAGGCACTATGTAAATACAGGTAGTCAAAAGGGCTTATCTGCAATCTTTCAAGAACGGTTAAGGGTATTAAGTTGAAACCTTCAGAGAATATTAAGCTAAATCGAGAGACATTATGTGCATGCAGGCTGTCGAAACGAAGTGCCTGCAGTATCTCAAGAACTGCTATGGATATTAAGTTGAAACCTTAATGTCTATGTAAAAGAGATAGTTGAAAATGCTGAACTATATGAACATTCTGTATGCGTATTAAATATAAAAAAAACAAGTTTTTTCAACTGAAAGTAAGGAACAACATTAAAAATTGAAAAGAACAGAAATTATTACATATATGAGGGGTCCGTCCCCTCCCTAATACCTCGCTCTTTACGCTAAAGTTCGAATACTGTTCAAATTCTTTAAGAATAGCCCCAGAATCACAAGGGCCGTTTAATTAGAATAAACAGCTCTTTTGAAAGTACTGAAAGAACTTTGACGTAAAGAGCGAGGTATTAACAAGGGGGGGGATCCCTCATATATGTAATAATTTCTGTTCGTTTTAAGTTTTAATGTTGCTTTTTACTTTCAGCTGAAAAAACTTGTTTTTTATTTAATTAATTTAAAAAAAACTTTTTGCACAAGACAAGTTTTTCAAAGAAAGCAAAGTGCTGCATTAAACCTTCACTTTAAATCTTAATAAGGGCACTAGAACTTCTTATTACCAATCCAATGAGCCCCCTCCGAAGTATATACGATCGTCCTTTCTATATATACCATATATGCCCCACGGCATAACTTACAACCCTTGCCCTGAGGGCTCTACTCATTTGAGGATGCCCTAAGGGTCATCCTCAAACACATAATTTCCGGAACTTTCCACTACGTTGAACAAAATGGCTATCTACAAATTTTGATTGGATGAGTTTTGGGAAATGGTGGGCGTGGGAGGGGGCTAGTTGCCCTCCAATCACTTTCGACTATTTAAAAGGGCACTAGCCCTTTCAATGTCCAATCGAAAAAGATCTTTTCGAAATTTCTAAAACAACATATAGCCATCTCAAAATCAGATGCATTTCGGGAAAATACGAGCTGTGGGGGGGAGTATCCACCCTCTGATTAATCTAAATCTTAAAGAGGGGAGTAGAACATCTGATTTACAGTCAATTGAACCTATTTCTGAGTTTTTACGATCACCCTTTCTATATATACCATATATGCCCCATGGCATAACTTATAACCCTTGCCCTAAGGGCTGTTGTCATCCTCAAAGACATTATATCTGAACCTTTCAATTACGTTGAACAAACTGGCTACCTAAAACTTTGATTAGCTGTGTTTGGGGAAATAGTGGGCGTGGGAGGGGGGTTAGTTGCCCTCCGATCACTTTCGACTATTAAAAAGGAAACTATCCCTTTCAATTTTCAATCGAATAAGCTCTTTTTGAAGTTTCTACGACAACAAGTGTCAATCTCAAAATTTCTATCAGATGCATTTCGAGAAAATACGAGGCGTGGGGGGGGGGTATCCACCCTCTGATCACTCAATCTAAAAAAAGGCACTAAAACGTCTGATTAGCAATCCAATGAGCCCCCTCCAAATTTTATACGAATATAAACCTTAAATTCCCCAAGGGCATAACTTACAACCCTTGCTCTGAGGGCTGTGGGGGGTTGTCATTCTCAAAGATCTTTTAACTACGTTGAACAGTATCTCAAAATTTTTATTAAATGTGTTTTAGTAAATGGTGGGCGTGGGAGGGGGGTTAGTTGTCCTCCAATCACTCTGGACTATTAAAAAGGGCACTGGCCCTTTCCATTTCCAATCGAATGAGCCTTCTTCGAAGTTTCTACGACAACAAATGGCCATCTCAAAATTTCTATCAGATGTATTTCGCGAACCCTTGCCCTGAGGGCTCTGGGGGGAGGGGGTTTCATCCTCAAAGGCATAATTTTTGGACCTTTCATTTACGTTGAACGAAATGGCTATCTGAAAATTTTGATTGGGTGTGTTTGGGGAAATGGTGGGTGTGGAAGGGGTGTTAGTTGTCCTCCAATCACGTTCGACTATTAAAAAGGCCGCAAGCCGTTCCAATTTCCAAAAATGACCCCTTTTCGAAGTTTCTATGACAACTCCTTCATAAGAAGTGTCCTGGTCTAAAAAAAAATACAACAAAAAAATAAATAAATAATACATTGTGCCCACACCGCTCTTTACTTAGGCAGCTATAATGTGCTGCCTATGATTTCTGATCGTTTTTTAAATAATGCTGGGATATCCGGAGCCCCCTTCATGGAAAATTCTCTTCCTCCATATAAAATTCCTCCCACGTAACCTACTCCCCTGATCTCCTCCCCGCAGAACCCCCCCCCCCCAAAAAAAAAACCTGTATACTTCCCAATAACCAATTCTATATGCAAACAATGGGCAAAGTCCATAGCTTGCAGCCCTTCCCCCGGGGACCTTGGGGAATTCAGTCATCCTCAAAGACAAAGGTATTAGATTTTTCGACAATACTGAACAAAATGACTATCTCAAAATTTTGATCCGGTGACTTTGGGAAAAATGAGCGTGGGAGGGGACCTAGTTGCCCTCCAATTTTTTTCGTAACTTAAAAAAGGCACCTATAACTTTTAATTTCCGTTCGAATGAGCCCTCTCACAATATTATAGGACCACTGGGTTGATATGATCATCCCTGAAAAAAAGAACAAAAAAAAAAAAAAAAAAAAAAAAAACTAAACACGCATCCGTGATCTTTCTTCTGGTGAAAAATACCAAATTCCACATTTTGCAGATAAGACCTTGACCCCTCTACAGTTGAGTTCTGTGATACGCTGAACGTGATGGTGTAATTTTGATTAAGATTTTATGGCTTTTAGTGGATGTTTCCCCTTTTCGAAAATAAGGCAAATTTTCTCAGGCTCGTAACTTTTGATGGGTAAAGCTAAACATAATAAAACTTATATATTTGAAATCAGCGTAAACATTCAATTTCTTTGATGCATCTATTGGTATAAAAATTCCGTTTTTTAGAGTTTCGGTTACTATTGAGCCGGGTCGTTCCTTACTTACAGTTCGTTACCACGAACTGTTTGATTCTGTTAAAAGGACGCACGTGCAATATTCCAGGAGTGGTTAAGCACATTAAGCTGATCCCAATTAAGGTGAGTATGTCTCACCTCCTAGGCACTATATACAACTTCACAAGCGAAGGGGCGTCGTGAGGGGAGCACCGGACCCTCCTCCCAATTTTGTTGGAATTCGGTAAAATTTCCGCCGGAGACGAAGATTTCGGCAAAAATTTTGCCGAAAATTTTGGTAAAATCTGCGAGTTCGCACCCCCCACCCACAATGAAAGGAGGCTCGGGACTCCCCTGCACAAGCGTAACTAGAAATCACTGAAAGAACTATTTTTCAAACAATCAAAGAAGAAAACTTTTTTCTCAATTACTGCTCGTAAGCATTGCAAATTGTTTATTCGAAGAAAAAAATACCGGTTAAACTATCAACAAATTTTATTTCTTTTTTCCTGGCTGAGATACGAAAAACCAGGCGTTCCTTGCTTCAGCAGCAGTCTGTCGAACAATCCGTTTCTTATCATCAAGAGTCGAAATCAACCCACGGATAACCTGAAATAACAACCAAAAATAGATAAGTTAGAAAACAAATTTTCTTCTAGGATTTGAGAAGTCAAATTTAGTTATTTCAGCCAAAATTTCCTGTTACTCAATGAAAAATCTCTTCACGTGGGCGAGTATTTGGTTCTCTCGTGTTTTGGATCACGACTAAAAAAAGAATTGTGTGGTGGCCAGTAAAATTGTGCATTTTGTAAATATTTGTAATTGTTTCTCCACAAAATAATTGAATTAAACCAACAAGAAACACATGAGGATAGAAGCAAAGAAGAGAAACCTACACGCAGCTCCTTGTAAACTCATCCTGCATGAGGGCCAAAAAGAAACTAACTAGAAGTATAAAACAGATGGCCTGAGAACAATCATATGATGCTGGGCAATGGTCTGAGTCAGTCGGCTTTCGGACGCTCGCAGAAGAGCACACATTTTGTTTCTTTTTCATGCCAGAAGCTCAAAGACATGCGAACATATTCTCACAAAAGAGTATGCCCTGTTTTTGATCCGTCATTTTAATAAGCTTAAACCATCAAACTAGATTTAGTTAGCAAATCAGAGGCGGATTTAGGAGAGAGACATAAGTGGTACTTAAACCACAGGTAGAAATTATGGGGGGGGGGGCACAATTTCAAACAAACAATCTAATGGTTATAATCATTTTGAAAATTTTGAATTTTTTTTAAATAAAGTAGAGGAAGCAGTTAATAAATAAAAATAATAATAAACAATTATTAATCAATTAATAAATTTAAAATTATTTTTTTTAATAAATGAAAACTGTTAAAATTTGGTCTGAAAATTTTGTGGAAGACAGGACAGGGGTCGTTATTCAAGATTTTGCCCCGGGCACAAGAGGCCAGAACCACCAATGTAGCCGCTTCATCAGAATACCAGCTTGGTAATGAACTGCTTCACACAAGGCTAATGAAGATTGTATACCTAAGTCAATAGCCCCAAATGGGCCTAAGAAAACAGCCAGAAAATAATTTCACCGCACCACCTTTTATGGCATAATTCCAAAATTCCCGTTCCCGTTCCCCTTGCCCGTTCCAAAATTCCTTTGTGAATAAAGAATAAGGGACGAAGAAGCAAATATTTCACTGTAGGGGATTCAGAATTACTTTGACACCCTAGATTTTAAAGAATAAAGTTTTTTTTAATATGGATAAGAATAAAAAAGAAAGAATATTCTTGACACTGTTGGTCTATTGGGTAGACTCTGCTATAGTCAACATATAAAGTCTAATCATTTTGTCGTTTGCATTTTCTTTGCAGATATTATAACGAGACTTTATGGGTCATGCTACTGCAAATTTAAGACTGGAAGGAGATATATAGGATACTAGAGTATGCAGGAGCACTTATTTTGATTCAAAAATAAAAATCAGTAGCATCCAGAGTTAATATTTTATAATATAATATAATACACATAGTTAATAGAATACACAGTCAACTTAAAGCTGTCATTTGAAACAGCTGTAAGTTAACTACTCACAGTCAGTTATGACACTAACCTGGAGGATATGAATTTGAAAGAAACGTTCCAAGAACAAAGAAAACGAAACAGGTAACTTTTATAATCTTACAACATAGAAGCCAGATTAAGTGATTTTAGGAGGAAACTTAACGAAATAACAAAATATAATCTAGGGAGAAACGTTAGGCGACTAACTCAGGGAGGCACCGGGGGAGTTCTTTTCAGAGACAGGGACGAATAGTAAAAAAAAGTCGGATGAGGAGAAATAATAAAAAAAAGGTTTTGCTTGACAATTTAAATAGAGTTCCCGAAAATAAAAAAAAATTAAGCATTTGGCAGGTGAACTGCGCCCCGAGCCCCACAGTGTACGTCCATGGAGCAACCGGGAATGTTAGCCAAAAAGCTGAAGTCTCAATGGAAGACAGGAAGGGATGTCAAAAAAAACTTTTGAAAAGTTGCATAAGAGCTTTTTAAAAGAAAAAAGGGAATGTGAGAAGGCATTAAAGAGTGATTTAGAGAGATTTGGATCGGAGTATGGAGACAAATAAAAAATCTAAAGCCGAACTGACATACCATGACAAAATAAAGAAATAAATCTAGAGATTTCACTGATTGACTTCACTCTAAAATCAAGCTTTTAGTTGATTTTAGAGTGAATCCTGCTGCTGTGAAAATTATTCAGAGTTATTTAATAAATAGGTTCCAAATTTTAAAATATAAGAAGTCTTTTTCTGAGCCTGAGCCTGTTTTTGTGGTGTAAATTTTTGTGGTGGTAGCAAAGCTCAAATTTTAATTGATCATGTGAAGACTAAAACTTGCAGTTCAAATATGACAGTAAATGACAGTAAGTCTTCTATTTTAACTATTTCATTTTCAAATTCTTCTGAACCAAATTTTCTAACAACCATCTCTGATACTATTAAAGTCAGGAAGATTAAATTCTTGGGAGTTATTATTAACAGAGATTTAAAATTAGAAGCAAACACATTTAGTCTAGTAAAAAGGGGTAATGCTGGGCTGCAGATGTTCAAGCTTATATCGAAACATGGCGCCCCTCCAGATCGCCTCCTCCGAATATTTACATCTTTTATTCGCCCAATTGTGGAATATGCAGCTCCTGTATGGCATTTTGGACTGACGGCTGAACAAAGCACCAGGCTCAAAAGAGTTCGGAAAATAGCTCGAATAATAGTATCGAAGCAGGGAGAAATGTCGTATGAAGAGCTGCTGACAAAGTTTAAAATGCAAACTCTGAAAAAAAGAAGAAAGAAACTCTGCATGGATTTCGGAATAAAATCTCTGACCCACCCAATCCACAAAACCCTTTTTCCCCCTCAATCCACAGCAAAACGACTCCCGCGCAGGGTTGCAGTGCCTGTTGAGAAACTTCAGCCACTACACTGTGCCTATCAGCTGTTAGTGAAAAGTTTTATACCTGATTTTGTAAAAATATATAACGAAAACCAGGAGGATTGATTAGTGTTTTCATTTATTTGCTTATTAATGTGACTATACCAAAGAAATTTGGCGGTGCCATGAAAATTTTGGCGAAAATAAAAGTTTATCCATCTATCTATTAGAAGATAAACGGGTCTATGGCCAGTATGACGAAAAAGAAGATAAACGATCAAACGAATATTTCCTCTGTCTAAAGCAAAACGTCTTCTGCATTAATTGGAAAATGAAAAAAAAACAACTAAAGTCTTAAACGAAAAGAGCATTTATAGAAATAAAAATAAAACAAACAAACCAATATATATATATATATATATATATATATATATATATATATATATATATATATATATATATATATATATATATATATATATATATATATATATATATATATATATATATATATATATATATATATATATATATATATATATATATATATATATATATATATATATATATATATATATATATATATATATATATATATATATATATATATATATATATATATATATATATATATATATATATATATATATATATATATATATATATATATATATATATATATATATATATATATATATATATATATATATATATATATATATATATATATATATATATATATATATATATATATATATATATATATATATATATATATATATATTGTTTATTGGTTTTATTTTTTTACATATTCTTTTTGTTTTAATTTTTTTTTTCAAGCAAAAGACGTCTTGTTTTATATAGATGAAATGTCCATTTGATAATACAAGCCTGCAGTGTGCCAAGTCCCAGGGACCGAGCGAAAATCAAATTTCCCAAGATCGCTTCCCAGGAGAATACAAATCTTATAAATATTACGATTCCGTGAAGGATAAACAGGAAGGAGGTATTAAATTCACGCCAAATGCCACCCCACGAATTAAACACAAATAAGACGATAATTACGCTAATACGTAATTTGGATATTTCTGATACTTTTAAGCTTAGAAAATCGATCGTCACTAATACACAGGGGGAATTTTCTACGGGTAAGGGGTGTTTACCCCAGAGGAATTTTCAGCGGGGGGATTTTCGATCGAGGAGAATCTGCCACAGGAAATAATTTTCCAAAGGGGCAGGGTATCTATCTTGAATGTCCTTCCTTTTAAGATGACAGCAACGTATGCCGGGTTTTTAATATATAAAATACATATTTAAAGTTAGAGGCTTGCCATTCATTTGGCCAATAAAAGAAAGACAATCCAGAAAATGAAAAACAAGAACAAAAATGAAAAGAAAAATAAGATAAAGTAAAAGTTAAATAAAATAAAGTTTCATACCTCTTCTCTAACGGTTATAATTTCAGCCTCGGGAAGCGATGTCAATGACAAAATACATTGTAAAGCAACCCTTCGATCAATCTGAAAAAGGAAAATAAATATAGAAATAAATTTCTCATTGGCTTATATGCGAATCAACCATGGGAAAAGAAAACGTCAATATTGTCTTTGTTTTGTTTTTTTTCTTTTTGGTGAATATACGTATGATAGCTCTGCTTCATTAAACCATACTATAATTAATGAAAAACTTCATACGTATTTGAAGCTTAGACCATTTTATGAATAAACTTTATTTATGTTAGCATGTTTGTCCTTTCCATTTCTTTCAATCACATTTTGCTCTGCATCTAAGAAAAACAAGAAGATTGTGGAATATAAAATCCTTAGAATAGCTGTTTTTTCAACGAACGTAAATCAGGGTCTGAAGCGTATCATAAAATTGTCATCATACAAAATTTAACAAATTAAATATTAATAGTTTTAAGTTAAGTAAATTTAATTATAATTAAGCAATTACCAATATTTTTAATATTTTGAATGTTATACTCGTACATTTTAGTTTTCTAAAAAGTGAAAATAAATCAAAATTTAACTTTTGATTCAGTTATTCATTGCAGTCAATGTGAAACGTTATAGGTCATGATAAGCACCGTCACGGAATTGTCCACGAGCAACATGGTAAAGTTACCAGGAAATTCATTTTATTGCGTTAAAATGGAAAGATTAGGTTTGATCTTTATCCTTAATATAAATATATATATATATATATATATATATATATATATATATATATATATATATATATATATATATATATATATATATATATATATATATATATATATATATATATATATATATATATATATATATATATATATATATATATATATATAAAGCAAGTCCAATTTCTAACAACGATTACTAGGCTTCAAAATTTTGCTTTTATTTTTTAAGGTTTTTCAATTGTTGTAATCCCTTGTTAAAAATATACAAATATTTTTGCAATATCAGTTTTTTTGCTCTTTACGCAATTAAATTTGTTTTCATACTGCAGTCTATTCAAAGATATTTGATATCTGCGTGCACTCGGCTAGCAGCAGGCTTCTATATATGGATTCTCATTGTCGCTTGTCTTCTAACCGCAGACAATTTGTTGTATTTTCATACTGCAGTGTTTTCAAAGATATTTGATTATTAAAGTAGGCCAAATTTGTAAAAACGATTTCTACTAAGCTTCAAACTTTTGGTTTTATTTTTCAAGGTTTTTGAATTGTTGCAATGCATTGTTAAATTATATACAAATATTTTTTCAATTAACCAATTTTTTTTGCTCTTTTCTCAATTAAATGTCGTTTCATCACCAATCTATTCAAAGATATTTGATTATTACAGCATGTCCGATTTATAACAACGATTTCTACTAAGCTTTAAACTTTTGATTTTATTTTTTAAGGTTTTTGAATTGCTGTAATATCTTGTTAAAATATATACAAATATTTTTGTAATTACCCGTTTTTTGCTCTTTCCACAATTCAATGTATTTTCGTCTATTCAAAGATATTTTATTATTACAACAAGTCCGATTTCTTACAACGATTTCTACTAAGTTTGAAACTTTTGGTTTTCCTTTTTAAGGTTTTGGAATTGTTGCAATCCCTTGTTAAAATATATGCAAGTATTTTTGCAATTACCAGCATTTTGCTCTTTGCGCAATTTAATGTCTTTCTGTGTCTTTTCAAAGATATTTGATTATTAAGCAAGTCCAATTCGTAACACCATTTCTTCTAAGCTTCAAACTTTTGGTTTTATTTCTTAAGGTTTTTGAATTGTTGTTCCCTTGTTAAAAATATATACAAATATTTTTGCAATTACCAGTTTTTTGTTCTTTAGGCAATTTAGTGTCTTTTCATACTGAGTCTATTCAAAGATATTTGATTATTATAGTTTGTTTGTTTTTAAAATTAAGGTTTTTAACGAATTTTCCCATACTTCTTACCTATCTAGATCGTTTTTTATGCGAGAATATTCCAGGATACCAATTTTCCCGAAAAAATATGGAGCCGTTTTCGAGAAATAGAATATATACTTATTGCTCATATATAAAGATAGTATATATATATGTACTGACTGTGTATACATGACTGTGACTTCAAAAAATTCCTGTAACTGTAACTACCATGTAGTTTACTTCAAAAAACTAAATCTTCTTTCTTTAATATATATACCATTTTTTTTCATTTTTTGTTTTTTTTTTGTTTTGGGCGCTGAGGACAGCTTAAAACAAGCTGCCAAAATACTTACTTTGTCTTTTCTGTTTTGTTTTTTTTTCACTGGCTGGAAATCAATCTCGTTTGGTTTCTTATTTTTGTCGTTTTGTCGTTTTTTTTTGGTATAACAATTAACTTTTGAGCAATTCCGACCTTATTCGAATGAGTATTAGTGAAGACACAATTTCTCAGCCAATATAGCTAGACTGAGATTATGTAGAAACTTTTCGCATTTTCTTCCGCGGGGGGATTCACTACTTTTCTGAGCGCTGAGGACAGCTTAGCAGAAGCCTTTGCCAAAATACTTACTTTTTCTCTTCTTTTGTTTTCACTGGCTGAAAATCCCCTTCGTTTGGTTTCTTGAATTTTTTTTTTACATAATAATTAACTCTTTAGCAATTCGAAGCCTTTTTCGAACGAGTATTAGTACAGCTGCTGCAGGACTCTCCACCGGCAATGGGGGATTGAAGTTTTAGTTGTTCTGTAATAATAATGTCGAAATATCTGCCAGTTTTCGAATTTCTCTACCAAAAATCGCACTATATTTTAAATTTATACTTTTCTTTATACAAAAAGCACGTAGATGTTGCAAATTCCTTTCGAGAGCGCTTAAACAGCTTTTTATGATGTTAGAGTGCCCGACCTGTCAGCACTCATTACATTTTATTTGGAGCACTCTTAGGAGCACCATTTTATTTGACGCAGACGAACTATGAACATAGCATACCATACAGACGAACTAATCTGTTACCATACAGTAACAGATTACAATAAATGTATATGCACAAGAGAGAAATAAAGCGACCTTAGGATATTTGCCGATAAAATATGCAAAAATTTTGATTTCATTTCGCAGTTACGAGCAATCTTAGCAGAAAGTTTTCATTGGATATAACAAACATTATTGAAAAGCACTCATGAAAGTGGGAAAACTATTTAATTTGTAGCCATAATGATTTAAACAACCTCCCCTGAAAAGAAGTATAGATTGTCAAAGAAAATAAAGAGCCAGATTTATTTCTCAATATTTTTAATCCGTGTTGACAAAAAAGTGGGGAAAATAATGCTTTTTTCCCTTTTCTTTCGTCATAAAATTATAAACTGTATTTCGCTGAAAACAACATGTATTTTAAACACTTTAGCTTTTATAGGGTCATATCCAGAATTTTTTTTTCGGCCGAGCGGGTATGTTTTGTTCGAGGGGGTCGCAAAAAAAACTTTACAAGAGTCATTAAGATTTGTTTATTTGCACTTTTTTAGCGTTTTTTTATTTAACCTTTGGGTGAAGGAGGGAGGGCTGAAATCCGGTAATACCCTTCACTCTTGATAAAGCCTTGAGTTTTTATTTGACAAAACATCCTTTTTTTATTCTCCTTTCGCTTTGAAATCGCTTAAAACGTATATTACTCTCAGTAAAGCGCAAATGGTACTCGCGCTATAATCGGGGTACAAGGGGGACGACTTCCTAGTTCATATATCTAGTAATTTCCGTTTGCTTTGAGTTTGAGTGGAATATCATTTTTATTTTTGGTACATTATAAGTTCAGTATTGGTTTCATTTTTTACCAAGTCTTAGGTCTGTTTCATTTAACTTTAATATCTGTCTTTTAAGATTTTTTTAAAACTATATTGGGGTACCAGGGACGGGGGAGTTCTCACTTCATATATTTAGTAATTTCTGTTTGTTTTGAGTTTGGTTTGAGCATCAGATTTATTTTTGGTACATTAGAAGCTCATTATTGGTTTATATATGTTCTAACTTTTAGTTCATTTTTCATCATAATTTCTGTTATTTTTCTTGCTCTGCTAAAGGCATAGCTTCGCTCTTTACTTTTGTTGAAAAAACTTGTTTTCTTAAATTTAATATTAGAAAAAGATAATTAAAAAAAAGAACATAGCTTTACCGTCCGTTAGCTATATATGGCCTTATGGTATATACACCAAGTTTTCAATCAAGAGAAATCTTCTTTATAAATGGAAGATAACAACATCTTCAGCTGAATTAAAAGCTGCAGAGCTAGGTGTTAAAGTAAGCTAAAAAGTTGGACAGAACTAAATTAGCACTCGCTTGTATCGTCAATTGCTAAGTCCTGTTCCTTTTCTTGCAGCGTACACACTAAACTCGACCGTAAAAAAAAAAACCTGCCTAAATAAGCTCTTCAAAATGCAGACTGGAAATATCTTCAACTATAGAAAGAGATAGAAGAACAAGAGAAAGAGAAAGAAGAACTATAAAAAGAGAATGAGGAACTAGATAAAGAAAAACAGACTTACAGCACGATCCGCACTTTTAGCAACTTCTAGTAGTTTGGGCACAAGAGTGCCGACATAAGGAGACATTAAATCGGACGCTTCTTTTATCAAACTATCCAAAACTGACAAAATTGGCATTACTACACCAGTTGTCACCGCGGAGTTCTGCAGAGACGTGACAATCAACGGAAGAAGCTGAAAGAGAATAGCTAAACTATTGCAGCCTAAAAATAAATGGTCAGTAGTGTGCTTGGAGGGTCCAGGATAAGTGGCATTTCTATATATTAATATATATATATATATATATATATATATATATATATATATATATATATAGAAATCAAAACAACCACCCGTAGAAACATGCATACTCCCACCATTTAAACATTTGCCTCTCAATTACTTGGACTATCTGTCTTGGCTTTTCTCTGTCTACAATACGCCATGTGTTGATGCAACCTATGGAACCTACTGCAAAATACTTGATAACTTCAATTCAAATATCGAAGTTTCTAAGGCAACTCCTTCGGTAAAAAGTGTCCTGGTCTAAAAGAAAGAAACCCCCAAAAAAAATAAAACAATAATAATACATTGTGCCAACATCGTTTTTTTACGCTATTGAGCTGCCTATGAAAGCCACTTCAAATGTGCCTGATTTGCCTTTTGAGCCTACAAACTTACCTATGGAAACTCACTATGCAAACTCACTATGGAGACTGGAGCTACAAGAAATAGTTAAAAAATATAGATGACTTCGTTTAAAAACGTTGGTACTTACGTGTTACAGTGACCATACCAAAGAAGTGAAGTTCTTCTTTGGTAAGTGAAGTTCATACTTTGGTAGCAAAATTATGGAAAATACAAGAGAGAATTATGGAAAGCAGGCCGTCCAGAACGCATTATATTAAATACCTAGACTAACCACCTCTATATATCAAATATTTAATTATAAAAAATCTGTATAGTTACTGTTTATCTCGCTCAGGCTAATCTGATTATTTCCGAGTGAACACAGAAAACCGGTTTCATTACAGATCAAGAACAAAGTGCGGTCGCTATAATACGTATGTACCAAAATGTTTTTCAAAGAAAATTTAATAGTTATAATAAACTCAAGACTAGCATAAATAAAGTCCTATAATAATTCAAACTCAAACGACCAGAAATTACTATTAAAGAATAAATCAAACCCGAAAAGAACAGAAATTAAATAAACAACCATGAAACATACAGACAACAGGTACTAATATAATTAGTGAAATATATCTTAAACCAAGTAAAAATTAAATTGCATATTCAAAACAAGCTTAAAAGGAACAACAATAAATACAAACAGAAGTTTGGCTACTGCCCCTTCCCTAGCCGTGAAATTCTAAAGCCTATTGCGTCATTTGCGCTCTACTAAAAACGAATTATATTACAAATATTTCCTTTTTTATTTACAACATTGTAAATTAAGAAGAAAAATTAGAGAGAAATAAAATCTTGAATTGCTGAGTTTCCAGCAATTAATGGTTCTTTCCAAAAACTGTTCAAGACACATATACTTTTCAATAAAACGTAAATGACACGATAGGCTTTAGACTTTTATGGTTAGGACAGGGCCCTAACGACGGTGGTGAATATAACTCAAGCACAATTCTACCAACAATAAATAATAAAAATAGTACCGTAACTTAGAATTAGGTTAGGTTAAATGTTCCTTTTTAATAGCTCGATAGTATTCAATTAAGTCTGAGCATCGGATATTTGGGAACGATCAGATACGTATCGAAAAATTGGCAAACGTGAATTGCCCAATATCTAACACAAAACAAGAACAAGTAACCAACAGCCTATAGTCTACAGTACTTGATTCTGAACCAAACTGGAAAACACTGCATCGAAGAAAAAAATTAAGCATTTAATTCAAAGCTCAACATTAAAGCATTAAAATTTGTTTTGAAATATACAAACCATAGATCTATGCCATATTGTAGTATTAAGTATGTGTTCAGATAAAAACACATAAACAATATTTAAATTTATAAAAATATACGAAATCTGAAGTAGATGAAATAGCAAACCACCTGTAAAATTTAAAGTTGCAGCTTTTTAAGCATACGAGGTCTAATCAAAAAGTATCGAGACTGATAATATTAATTGTAAACCTGTTTGAGTATGAACTTGCACATGGGACATTATCTAACTTTAAATGTTGGGAAAATACATTAGACATCGATTAGATTAAAATTGTCTATGGCGTTCTAGGTGCGATTTTGTAAAGTGTGTTTTCACGTCCGGTCAGATTTCACTTTGAGCGAAAATATAGAACAACGAGTGGACATTAAACTGTCGAGTGGTCACCAAGTTGAGTGGTAGAGAGACTCGGGTATATGGCAACGATCCAGAAACAAAGGTACAATCTTCGCAGTGGAAGACACCTGATTCACGACGACCCAAAAAAGCTTGTCAAGTTCAGATTCAAGTGAAGGTTATGTTGACTTTTTTTCAACTACGAAGGTGTTGTTCGTCATGAGTTTGCTCCAAAAAGACATGCCATAACAAAGCAGTACTGCATTGATGTTCTTCGCCATCTACGAGACGCTGTACGAAGAAAAAGGCCCGAGTTTAAAGAGTTTGGTAGTTGGGAATGGCACCACGATAATCAGCCTATGTTGTGCAGCCCATTCAGCCTATGTTGTGCAGCAGTTTTCGGCCAAACATGATATCGGCCAAATATAGTTGTTTCTCAACCAAACCTAAGTCCATGTGATTTATTTTTATTCCCCAAATATAAAAAATGACCCTTAAGGGTAAATGTTTTCAAGATGTAGATGAAATAAAATAAAATGCGACGGAGCAGCTACGAAGAGTTTCTAAAAATGATTTCCAGAGGTGTTTTCAAAATGGCAGGAATATTAGAGAACATGTATAGACTCAGAAGGAGCATATTTTGAAGGAGATAGAATGCAGATAACGTGATCTAATACATATGTATATTTTTTTAACAGTCTCGTTACTTTTTAATTAGACCTCGCATATTTAGAACTTTAGCAAAAAGAGTGCAAGGGGGCTGGTTTAGGAGGGGTCGGCAACTCTCCTCGAATAGAGGATTTCTGCTCGTTTTGATTTTTAATGTCACCTTTTACTTTCATTTGAGGGTTCACAAGAAAAATATTTCTCCTGGGAAATGCCCCAAACAATTAAACACATACCCGTTATCAAAATTCTTGGGGAAAAAGTCAAACTTCGTGTCTTTGCACGTAGAAACTTTAAATCTCCGTAAAAGAGTTCTTTGACACGCCGAATATGAAGCTGCAATCTTCATCAAGATTGCGCCCCTTTCAGGTGGTATCCCTACTTTTTTCTTACATACTACCAATTTTCTCAGGCTCGTAACTTTTTATGGCTAATTTTAATTTTAGTAGATTTTATATATATGAATAATCACGAAAGGAGATTTATTTAACATATTTGTTATTAGCAAAATTACGTTTTTTAGAATTTCACTTTCTTTAGAAACATGTCGCTATTTACTTATAGTTGGTTACCCCAAACTGATTCTTCAACGAATTTTTGATTACCTTTGAAACACACTTCAGTATTTACGAAGAATTATAAATCGTTGTGCTATAAAACTTGAAAATAAAATTTGGCTACTTATAATTAATTAGTCTGCTGACAATTTTTCAAAGTGTCAAAATTTCTTTTAATAAAATTTAACTAAATTGAAATCAAATATAGTTGGGAATTTCCAAGTAGGCTAAATCCTAACTCAATGTCACAGCAATCAACAATTTTCCCAGAAAATGAAGGCCAAATCAGGAATTTAATGAAAGATTCACCGGAGCAATTTTTTCTATGAGCGTAAAGTGAGGTTGAATCGGAGATTTGTGGGAATAGCATTTTAAATTAGCTACAAATCCAAATCCTGATGCAGATTACAGTCAATAGATTATGAGCCACAATGAATGTTAATGATAAAATTAAATGTTAATATCTAAACAAAAAACTAGCAAAAGAGCAAGCTGGTCAACCTAAAAATAGCGTTCCCTAAGTAAAGGGCCATGTACTTCCTATGTATTATTTAATCGTTTTTTCCTGATACTTCATCTGGAAGGGATGGTCGTTGAAACTTCGAATACAAGTCATTGGATCGCAAAATGGAACTTTTAGTGTTCTTTCAACAGTTAAAACATGACTGGAGGGTAAGCAGGCCCCTTTCCCTGCCCTTTTTGACTTTCCGCTCCCGTAACCACCCATGATGTTGATCAAAATTTATAGATAAACATTTTATTACAATTACTGAAGGGCCAAATAAACACGCATCCAGTGATGAAATGACCCCCGTAGCCCCTGGGGCAAGGGCCATAAATCATGCAAAAAAATTATTTACAAATAGGTTTCAAAGTAGAAAAAAGGGGCATATTTAATCTTGTCTTCTTATTAGCTCCAAGCTCTCTTGGGTGTTTTCTTGGATTAAGATAAACACGCACTGTTTGGGGGGGGGGGGTCAGGGGTTAAGGGGTTTGGAAACGGATCATACAGTCACTTGCTCCTGATGAGTTTGAAGCCTACAGCCGGCCCAAGGTTCAAAAGAATTAAATTTTGGGTACGGGCCCCCAAAAATGGGGCCTGAGAAAGGTCAGGTTTATGGCTTGATTAATTTGAAACCTTCGATAATCACTGCCAAGGCTAATGGGACTACATATTTTGGCTTGGAGGGGAGGCTGCTAGGTGGCCCTGAAATGGGCCATAAAACTCTTTGCCCTTGGTCAGTTTCAAATTTACAACCGTAATTCCTTGGCCAAGAGAAAGTGAATGAAAAATAAAAATGTTGGGACAATTGACGCTCGAAAGAGGTCAAAAAACTATTTTTTCCCTAAACACAGATTTGAAAACCGTAGATATGCTTTTGCCAATCGACTTTAAAGTTACGAGGAGGAAGCACCAAGAGAACTATAACGAAAACGAAAAATTTTGAGAAAAAAAAAAATTAATTCTATCGATTTGTGACGTAAGATGAAAGGACCAATATTTTTCTTTCTCTGATAGGTTCCACCACCTGACCTATTACATCGCGTATATGGTCAAATGTTACTTGTTCTTGAAAGTCTCCATCAATACAAAATTCTAAACTTTGATGATTCCTTCAAGCAATGGGTTAAACAAATGTATTAGAACAAGTGGTAAATCTAAGTAAAGGGTCAGCAATATATCAGGAACTCAATGCTCCTAGTGCGGCAAAATAATCATACCATAGAAAATAATGTGTATTCTGCGAAAACAATTTTCAAAATAGGCAAAAAACTAGGGCGTTAGCTACAGCTTTATGGCAAGAATAAATTAACTCTTTTCTCGTATTCTCATAATAATCTCCCCACTTTTTAACCTCTGAATGTACGATGATGGTTGAGCTTTGTCATATCTCTTACTACTCATGAAAATCACCCTTTCCCCCTCATATCTTGGTATTTACTACATTAGTATTCAAAGACCTGCAGCACAGGCCAAGCATCGGATCCGCTGATTTATGCTTTGCCTCTTACCTCTTTGAGATGCGCTGCTAAAATTACATGTGGTACATGAGGTAGTTGATTAATCAGAGCTATGATGACATTTACTTTAACATCTCCTTCTGATTCATTATAGTTAGAAATCAGTTTTGGTAAAGTCATCTGAAATATCCTCTGCTTGTAGAGGAACCTATAAATATAAGCCAAATATTAGAATTCTTAAGGTATCATTTTTTTCATAATTTTGTTCCCAAGGTAGAATTATCAAAAGGATCTGCTCTGCCTAAACGACTCCTTTTTTTAAAGAATTAAGTGCTGTATGTTTTACACACAATTTATGTAGGTTTACTTCGTAGAAACCACATGAAAAATTTCTACCAGCAACGAGAGAAAGGTAGGGGGAGAGGGGGTGCCTAGAATGTTGGTGTTTCTTTTGCTTGCCAGATTCCAATTTAAGTCACAACTGCACAAAAGTAAATTACAACCAAGTTCAAGGGAAAGGAGCTACATTCCTGGATAGAACACTAGTTACAAGTTATAATTTGCTTCTAGGACTTTCTTTTCTATCAGAAAGAATCATTATCCAATCACAAATAATCACCATATAACAGTAACAATAGCAGTAACAATAACAATATCAACAATAACAGGAAGTGATAAAACATCTAAAAATAGTATATAACAATTAAACCCACACCACCGTTAGTCATAATTGTTTCAACAGGAAAGAGGACAGAATAAAAGAGCTGTTAAATAATTGAAAAAGTATTACACATTAGACTGAATTCCCACTAAAGCAGAAAATAACTTTTTGATTATATTCACCATACCATACCTATAAATGGACGTGTTTAGGGAATTATGTGGCTTTAGCACCCCCCAATCCCCGATTTCTTTCTATAATGTACAATGGATACAATTTATTTTCCAATAATCATTTAAATATATTGATTATCTAACTATCTGTATTGGTGATTATCTGTATTGATAATGGATGGTACCCACCATCTGTGTAAGTTTCATTTACGAAAACCCGCACATCCTCACATAGCACCTTTATAGTTGAAATTGAAAAAAAAATTTCTTTTTTCTAGCGAACTTCCTAAATCACTGATTTCATGATATATCACTATTTTGACCGAATTGGTACTTAGCTACATCTAGTCACGCCACAGCTAAGACAAGCAAGGTATAAGAACCTTTTACTTATTTTCACCTACCAAACAGTAATCATAGGCAGCATGATAGTGGTGCCTAAGTAAAGAGCGAAGTGGGCTTTATGCATTATCATTTTCTCACCAGGTTACTTCATATGGATGTTTCTGTCAAAAGAACTTCGAAGGGAGCTTAATCGGTTCTAGTGCCCTTTTTAAGAGTCAAAATTGAGGAAGGTAACCAGTCCTTCTCCCAAGTCCTTTTTGCTAACCCCCCCCCCCCATAAAAGACACCACATCAAAATTTTGAGACAGCCATATTGTTCAGCACAGTTAAAAGGCCCAATCCCTATACCTCTGGAGATGACATAACCCCCTAAAATCCTTGGGGCAAGGGTTGTAAGTTCTGTAATTTGCACGATTTTCAGATATTTGAGACAGGTCTAGGCGTTTTCATCACGGAAAACCCCCCCAGAAAATTCCCTCCCCCCCCCCACAGAAAATACTCTCTGATAATTTTGGACGTTCATTAGAGGACAAATTGAAAGTTCTACTCGCCTGTTTAAGTTGGAGGTAATGCTCCAGCGTTGCCTATAGTAAAGGGCCATAAGGGTTAAATGTATTATTATTTATTTATTTTCCCCCAGGGGCACTTCATATGGGGGGGCTGGTCGTATAAACGTCTGAGGGGGCTCATTTGATTACAAATTAAAAGTTCTAGCACCCTTTTTAAGAGTCAAAAGTGATTGAAGGGCAAGCAGCCACACCCACACCGTTTTTCCTCAAACGCATCCGATCATAATTTTGAGATATCAATTTTATTCAAAATAATCCAAAGGTGAAATAACCATACCTCTAGGTTTGACAAGCTCCCTTCCAGCCCCTAGGGCAAGGGCTGTAAGCTATGAAAGTTGTCATTTGCTAAGATATAAGGTTTTTATGGGAAGCGAAGTTGTATAAACTTTGGAGGAGGCTCATTCAATTGGAAATCGAAAGTTCGAGTGCCCTTTTTAAGGCTCAAAAGTGATCGGAAGGCAACCACCCCCCTCCTACGCCATTTTCACCCAAATGCATACAATCGGAATTTTGATTATTTCCTGTCTATGCTGTTATTATGAAAGTAAAGAGTAACATTAAACCCCAAAATTAGCGCAACTTATTTCGTATAAGAGGGCTGCTCCTCCCTCGTCCCCACCCCGCTCGTGGTCGTAGAAAATTTGAGGGATGCCCTTTCGATCGGGTATTGAGAGTTCAAGTCCTTTTTTATAAGTCGAAAAAAAAACTAAAACTGTTTTTGATATCGGATCCTTTTGTTACCCGTTAGGACAACTGATCGACATTTTGATGTACATATTTTGTGATTTCTTTGTGGCTGTTCAATTTTGCATTTGAGGGAATTTTCCATGGAGAAAATTTCCAGGGAGAGATTTTCAGCGGGGGGAATCCTCCGGAAGGGAATTTTCCACTGGAGGAAATATTCCAGGAGGGGGAAACGCCGGTTCCCCTTTGAGACATACAGACTATTGAGAACAGACGTCACATTCAGCGTTGCCATCGCGGCGGAGTTGTACCGTTGTTGGTACAATTTACAGGTCCTGGTACAATGCGGTACATTCGAAAATTTTTCGGTGCAATACAAATTTTCCAGTACATTTTGGCTTTACCTGCTCCTGTCTGACCCGGGTACCTGTTCAAGTTTTAGTTTATCGAAAAATTTCTTTTTGTTATGACAAGTTTTTAACCTGCTGTTCAGATGGTTCAAATTAATCTCTTGCGGTAGAATTTTATTCGGAAAACTGGAATATTTCATTTCGAAGCGTTGGCAACGCCAGTCACGTTGATCAGTCGCCCATGGGCTATGGTCAAGAAAGAAGTTCTCCTTATGTGAAGTGCGTCTTTGAATTAGGTTGATACAATACGAAAAGCAGCGGTGCACGATTAAATTTTATGTCTATGCGGGGAAAAAAGGTGCAGATACGCTAAA
The DNA here is from genome assembly GCF_049724085.1 of Artemia sp. Qi Xiang Cuo. Taxonomy (NCBI): domain Eukaryota; kingdom Metazoa; phylum Arthropoda; class Branchiopoda; order Anostraca; family Artemiidae; genus Artemia; species Artemia sp. Qi Xiang Cuo. Next base: position 8,475,536 of record NC_142799.1, read on the forward strand.
GACACTTCAATAAGCCTATGGTGAGGATGTTCTGTCCCAGAACTGAGCTTTTGAAAGACCAATATCTACCTGTATAATCAGCCCTGTATATGACTAAGAAAAATTCTTAGATTGTATGATAGATAGTCTATCATCCATCCATCCTAGGGCAGAACTAAGGTTGATAGACATGGAGTAAGGGCAATTCAAATAATCTATCAATCCTATGAGCCATTTGAAGGCAATTTGAGACCGACCCAAACAAATTCCTCCTCCCAAACCCCTATTTGCTGACCCAAAGAAATCATATCAAGATTTCGAGACAATCATTTTGTTCAGCATAGCTAAAAGGTCCAATCAATAAGCCTCTGTATAATCCACCTGTTATAATCAGCCCTGTAGCCTATATGAAAAATTCTTAGCATTGATAAGTGAGTAAATTCGCTTTTGTAGCTGAAATCATAAAAAAAGTAAATAGCCACTTGAGATCTTTCCAGTTATTAAAAACCTGTGCGGTAAAGCACGCAAAATTGTCTTCAGGATAAATTTTATGTGTTGCATATTTTCGGGAATCACGAACAATAATACAGATTTTACTACCTTATATGAGCATGACATTCTTTATTCAGGCATTCTACCGTATCTTCCATGATGACCTTGAAACCATTGGCAGCTACTCTTCCTAATTCTGAGTTCAATAACATAAGCAATCTTCCAACGGATCCAGTCATTAACTCATGCCCTCTCATTGCAAGGCCTTTTGTCACCCATGACAATAAAATAACTTCATTTTCAGTTTGAATTTGTCGTTTAATAAATAGATTTGCAGCGTCTAGGATAAGATGATCTTTCGTTTTGTTCAGCAGGGCACTGTAAAGTCGAGCCGCAGAAAGCTGCGCAAGGTTATCACTTGAGGTTAATGCTAACTTTCTTGCAAGTTCTATTACATAGCTGCAGTTGGGTATGTGTAGGTACGACCCAAAAGATGCTTCTAGTAAGAGTATCTGAAAATAAACACAATCTTAACATTATAATAATGATGAAGACCACATTGCCTTTCCATCATACGAAATTTTCCCTAGATGTAGCATGTGTTAGTGTGGAACATGCTTGCATAACCTCTGAGATGTGGATTTTGAAAATAATTTAAAGAAAATACTTAGTTAAAGACCAAAAAATTAATGATAATTTCAATTTGACAAAGCTTTTATTAATTTTTAAACTTTGAATATTAGTAATTTTTTGTTACTTTAATTAGATGAAGTGGTTGGACGTCCAGGGAGGAAGGGAGCAACCCGATCTTTTGACTTGATTCATTGAGAAGGCGTTTGGCTGCGCTGAAGAGCGAAGTGGGAGCCGTAGCGCATGTTAGGGAAGAATTTTTTACATTTATGAGTTTCAACATGTGTTTTGTCACAGAGCAGTATGTTTTAAGTTCATTTATTTTCACTTTTATCGAATAGATCCTATTGAATCTTTAAAAACAAGAAGTTTAGAATAATGAATTTTCTGAAGACAGTGATTAAAATAAAATTTACGCTAATATTTTGGCTATATGACTAACAGTTATCTTCAACGAAGTATAAGTCAAAAACTAAAACAAAAAAATAGTTAGAGATATAAATCACTTCAAAAACTCTACAATAAAATAAAAGATGAAAATAAAAATACAAAAAATAACAGAGACTTAGGTTCACCACACCACAAAAGTTCAGCTACGGCTTAATCTCACGAAGAATGAGATGAAGATACAGAGGGTTCTCCACTTGTCACCAATGGCGTCAATTCAAGAAAATTTTGGGATGAGGAATGTATTTTCAACATTCGTTAAAACAATATCTGTCGGGGATCTTCAACAATATTTGTCATTTTTTTTAAATACTCCAAAAGAAGGCAGTTTTTAAACAAAACGCCCCTCAAAAGAGATCTTTTTGCAAAATCTAGGGGTAAGGAAAAAACCCAGCAGACATTTGCCCTCCCTTCTCTTAATTGACGCCATTGCCGGCCACACCGCCTAACCCAGTACACATATGTAATGATAACATTGAGCTGTTAAAGATTTGTAGGTTCGAATGAGTCCCAAGAAAATATTTCCACAAAGAATGATCCAGAGAAAAAGACAGGTAGAATAAAATACAATAATATTGAATGCATGACAGATCTCAATTAACATTCAAAATTTTTTTCGTTTTCAGTTATTTTGTTGACTTTTAATTAAACATTTTAACGTTCAATTTACATTTTCAGTGAAATCTCTGAATTTGGTATTCAACAATACTTTTCAAGCTTAAAAACACTACTGTTATTTTACATCTGATACAAATTTTCCGCGGGGAGGGGGGGGGGCAATTTCATATGAAAATGAAATTTATTTGCATATCTTTTTTGACACTTTGCATATGCAATAAAAATAAATTAATTAAGTAGCTTAAATGTAGGACAAAGGACAACTTTATTCAGCCTGGGATTAACTCTATTGTGAAAAGTTTGAACTTTGAAAACAAATATCGATTTTCGTATTAATTGATTCAGTGCATAATTGCATTTTTTGATTTATTGAATTTTTCAACTTATGGACTTAATTCCCCAATAAATAGGAATTGTCGGGGGGAATTTTCTGGGAGCAGAATGGTTCGGGGGGGGGGGGTGGATCTTCCGGGAGCAGACAAGCCTCTAAAATATTAAAGCTCAACGTTCTGCACAAATGAAAAAAGAAAAAACGGAAAAAGAGAAACAGATTCTATATAGGTAACTACTTTCCGCTAACTCCAACTGTACCAAGAGAGACACCCAAAGAATTCCAAAAGAACCGTCAGGTACCCCTTGGATGTGCTACTGCCAAAATGTTTACCTTTATGATTAAAATATCGTGTGGATGTGCTTCAGGTCCCAATTGTAGGTACGAAGAAAAGTATTTTTCAGTCTTGCTCTCTTTGGTCTCCCTCTGACAAACATTCTTTGGCAAACAACTTGGAAGCCTATCCTACATCACATGGATAACATGCCCAAAGTAGCTCCATCTTCGTTGGCGCATTCCATCCATTAATAGTGGCTTGTGTGAAGTCAAGCAAAATATCTGGCTGGTAAAATGCTCCAGCTAATATTCAATATCCTGTGAATACAGTCGTCTTCGAAAGCTAAGGCCCTCTTTTTCTGCTGCTGGTTTAGATTTCTGCCTCGTCCAAACCTAGACCGCACGTTCTTCTTGCTGAATAGTGTTTGTTGGACAATGCTTCCAACAGATCTAAATTGTACCATACGCTCATGTGTTTTATCCCCGTATTTTACGCCCAGGGGTGAGTCGCTCAGTTGCCATTCTTTTGTTTTTAAAGCTGACCTTCAGTCCCGAAGTGCTTGTTTTCTCTCGAATTAGATGAGAAGATAAGAGACTATACTCGACTTCCATTAGGGTGACTTCGTCAGCTTGATCAAGATCTAATGACCATTTGCCACAGGTGTCAAATCCCGTGCAACCCCGGAGCACATAATCAAATACAATGACAAACAGTAGAAAAAATAGGAAACTTCCTTTTTTGACTCCGGGCAAAAAATATCGAATTTTTTGGGTTCGAACGTAGCTCTCAAGCTTGGTAGTAAAAATAATTAATATTTGAAAAAAAATTCATTTACCCAATTAGGTTGGATTGAGGTCCTGTACAAAAAAGAGCAATAGGCGGGAAAAAAAAAAACTATTTCCTTATCACCCTAACTGGCAGTTAATATCAATCCTTGCAATTCAGATAATTTCAACTAATCAAGACACTGGTTCTAGCCGGAACCTGCGAAACTGATGCGCGCACCTTGGAAAAATATTCCTGACCTTGGGAAGTAAATCCATGTCAATAAAGGGAAAAAACTTGTCTAACAATTTAAAATACATATCTGTTTTTCAACACTTCTTGCAGCCAGCAATTTATTGCGGACGAGATAAACTGTCGAGCCCACCAAGGAGAAGTCCCTGGGCACTGAGGCGGCCCTCTCTTCAGAAGAAATCCTCCCATCGAAGGGATTTCCAATTACAAAAAAGTCTCCTAAACCCAAAAAATTAGACATTTCTTTTCTATTTACGCTGAGAACGCCTTAATGATTATGCTGTTCAAATATTCACGGTGAATTTTTGTTCTGTGAGTTTGACGGGCCTGAACTATCCTTTCTCAGTTTATATTTTTATCTTTATTAGTCAGTGTCGGTTTGGCTTCCAATCTTTCATATGTGCACATGAATTACATCGAAATGAAGATTGAACTTGGAACTCTGCTAATTTTATTTTATAACAAAAAGTATATTTTACTTCTTTCTATTGCTTCTTTTCTTTCTGTTTCACTACACAAAATTTACAGCTTCTTTCTTTTATTTGCAGAGGCAGCGCATGGATACTCCAAATCTTTGAATACAAATTTACAAAAAGCAGGCCAAAATAACAGAAAATAGGTTATCAGAGGCAATGCTATAGCGTTGCCTATAGTAAAGGCCATACGACTCCAATGTTTTAATATTTATTATTATTTTTCCCCAGGGGCACTTCAAATGGAAGGAGTCGTCGCGTGAAGTTCAAAGGGGGCTCATTCGATTGGAAATCGAGGGTGGTAGTGCCCTTTTTAAGGGGCAAAAGTGAATGGAAAGCAACTAACACCCCTTCTACACCCGCCAATTCTCCAAACCCATCCAATCAAAATTTTGAGATAACCATTTGTCTCTACGTAGTTGATTTCCAAATAGAAATTACAATTTTGAGGGGGACAATCCCCCCCCCCATCGCCCTCAGGGCAAGGGTTGTAAGTTATGCCCTGGGGGCATATAAGGTTTTTATAGAAAGCTTTGTCGCAGAAATTTCAAAAGGGCTCATTCGATTGGAAATTCTAAGGGCTAGCGCCCTAAGATAGTCGAATACCCTTTTTAATAGTCGAAAGTGATTGGAGGGCAAGTAACCCCCCGCTCACGCCCCCCTTTTTACCTAATACATCCAATAAAAATGTTGAGATCGCCATTTTGTTCAACGTAGTTGAAAATTCTGGAAATTAGGTTTTTGAGGATGACAACCACCTATAGACCTCAGGAAAAGGGTTGCAAGTTATACCCTGGGGGCATAAGGTTTTTATATAAAGTATTTTAATTAATCATTTCAAAATAATAGATCCAAAACGTCTCTTTTCGGCTATTCTATCATTGAGCTAGTATCCAACTCGATTGATTTTCTCTATGCTTTATTGTTCAGTGAAATCCAACGCGAAAAGCTTCGGCTCTTAGTTTATTTCTTCTTTGGAATTTTCATCGATTTACCCGATTCCAATTATTATGGTCATCAATCCTCGATTCTGATTCATCATCATGTCAGCGGATTTTTGTTATGTTCTCAATAATTTATTGTATTTTTTTACATGAATTATCAGTTTTATTTTATTTCCTCGTTTTTCCCTTTTTTTCCGATATATTCCCTTTTTAGTTTTCTTCTCGAGCTTGGTCATAGTTCGCAAGTTTAGCTTTATGGCTTTCATAAGTAAAAACATATTATACCAACATTATACCAGAGTTCAAACAATGCTGCATTTTGTCACTACTGTTACTTAGACTGATAGTGGACTACATACTTTAGACCTACTGCAGTTATGACATTCACGTAGGAAACAGAAGAATGCCAGAACTTGACTCCGCCGAACATTTGCCTACATCATATCGTAAACTTTGACTAGATACAGCGAGTTGCGAACGTGACCATGAGAGGGCAGACACCGCAACCATTAATAACAGAAGTGACAAAATAACACGAATGGAGGTACCTAGATCACGCCATCTAAATACCAGAAACTCGACCTGATCTTTATGATTAGGTTAATGTTTGAATCTAAACGAAAAACGGCTCAACTTTGCAACCCTGACGAGAGTGTGGTTTTGTCCAAAAAACATCCATTTTGGAACAGGTAGCACAAAAATATTAGAGAATCAGCAACTTCAGGCATAAGTAGACTTGAGGTTACTTATGGTGCTTAAGGTACTTAAGCTTTTGGTGGTTGTTGTTTTTGTTAAAAAAAAAAAAAATGAAATATTACTTGTTTAAAACAACTTATAGAATATCGTAATTGCATACCATTCTAGACTTCGTAGCTGACGATTGAAAATTTAATCCATAATTTTGAAATGCTTCAATGAAAATAGCCGATTCTCTATTTATAGTTTCTTCGTTTAACTTCGACGAATAAATTCTTAGAAGAGAACTTAACTCTGTGAGTACTTTTGTAAAAGTTTCAAGATTACTATCATTTTCATAAGCGGAGCACAATTGAAGGCACCAGCTAGCACAATGGAAGCTATTCAAATTTATGTCAATAGAGCAACACACGGACTGTAAACACTTTATGTAAGCTGTTGGGTCTTTCACAGATACAGGGTCAAGGGATACAGTTTTGGTAAAGACTTCTAGGTTCTCTACTGACCTGCATACCGTAGATAACATTGCCAACAGTCGTTCCAGATTTTCTGTAATAAACAATTGATGAAACTAAGTTGAAATAATTACAAACGAGGAAAAAAGAGCGATAGGAAAATGTGTAAACAAACAGAAACGTGAAAAAGTGAGAAAAACTGCAAAAAACGTGTTCTCATGTGTTACAACGTCTAACTTGTGTCTTTCAGCACGTGTTGACAGGCGGGAGAATCAACTAGGAATTTATTCTACAACAAGCAAACATATGGGAACATATTATACCATATATTGGGAACCTATTATATTGACTTTGTAGCTTTGAAAATTTATATAATATATGTATATATTGGGAACATATTATATGGGAACATATTATAACATATGGGAGCAAACATATTATACCCTTAGTAGTAGCTACATGACAACGTCTAACTTGTGTCTTTCAGCACGTGTTGACAGGCGGGAGAATCAACTAGGAATTTATTCTACAACAAGCAAACATATGGGAACATATTATACCATATATTGGGAACCTATTATATTGACTTTGTAGCTTTGAAAATTTATATAATATATGTATATATTGGGAACATATTATATGGGAACATATTATAACATATGGGAGCAAACATATTATACCCTTAGTAGTAGCTACATGACATTCTCCTCAAGTATATGATGATAAATTTATCCTGTTAATAGGATTCATTTCGAGGGTGATAACATTTTCAAAGCGACAAAGTCAGTTACATTATTTAAAAATCACGAAAATTTTAATTACAAGTTTGTTAAAAAGGAGGAGAGCTTTATGTTTTGTGCCTAGTTCATTAATCAATGTCATCAATGGTTAAAGTGTATTACGCTTTTTCCACTTTTAATTTCTGTTTGTCCTGGCTGCTGTACTACAATTTATAATTGCTGTACTAAAATATAGTACAATTTACTAAAGTTATTATCGACAAAAACAAATACTTCTTGTTGGGACATCATTGAATGTTGTGCTTCATCGTTAAATATATTTGCTTTATTTTGTCTCTTTTCCCTCACAGAGAAGATCAAGAGGTGGGGTTCAGGGGGACAGTGACTATCCCTACCTTCTCCGTGTTTTCATTCCATTCCTCAAGAAAATGGATTACTGGACCTGAAAACATACTTTTTCGAATTTTTATGGGAACAAGTACACTTAACTTAATGTGTGATTATCTTAAAACCTAGATCCCGTAAACATGAAAAATTTTTCGAGTTTATAATTTACCAATTGGTGAGATTTAAAAAGTAACAAGCAAACGATATTAATACCTCCAGGACGCGTTATTAACCGTCAGATTCACTTTGAAAACAACATGGAAACTGGAAAAGGTTTGATGAGGTAACGAGTGAATAATTAAGCCATTTTCGATTGATCTAACTTTAAAAATCTGTAAAATCTAACTATTAAAAAAAGGTATTTATGGACGTGTCAGATTCACTTTGACCATAACGTCAGTATTTGCCATAAACTAGGGTGGCAGTGAGAAAGTCCTGTAAAATCTAACTAATTAAAAAATCTGGTAATATTATGAGAGCAAAAAGATGGATCAAATGAATCAGAAAGCATGTTCAAGTCATTTGAGAAATAGATTCTACTTGTAAGACCTTCACTGCATCCACCATATTAACTACTAATACTGCCTAGGTAAATGAGGCTATCTATTTGATCGATATTCACGTTACCCAATATCACCTCTTCACCTTCACTTCTCCTACTCTTAGCGACTTAAGTTTTCTTAAAATAAATTTTCAATTTTCTATTCCTATTCTAGCGCCCTGAGCTCTCCAAACATCGAAAAAATAATTCAGACCTGAAATTTTCATCTGGGATCAGCATAATTTAAGTCCAGGGGAGTTTTTCTTTTCCAATTTGACATCACACATATCACAATTTGCTCACACATAGCCTTTGCTGCGATCCTTTGAACACAGTTCATATAAATGATTTATATAAATGGGGATAGAAAACAACCCTACTTCGATACAAAAGTCCTGGTTCGATACAAGAGCAGTTACTAACCCTATTTACTACCTTAACCGGAGTAATGTTATTCTCATATATATCACTAATCACTTTAATGTGTCTGGTATACCATACAAGGATACGACCTTCGTTAAAGTTTTCCTATCAGTTGAACCAAACACTTGCTCATAATCTATAAAGCTGAGGATTAAAGGGGTTTGACTACTCAGACACTTCTCAATTATTAATCATAGAGTGAAAATTTGGTCCAAGCATCGTCTACCCTTCCAAAACTATAAAGCTCTTTTCTTGAAACTATATCTACAGCATCTCTAAGTCTAAAAAGTATCATCATATTAAATAACTTTCTTCCTATAGAAACCAGGCTATTGCCTCAATAACTATCACACTCACTATTATCATCTTTCTTATAGAGGCTGTAAGCAAAGCTTTCCTAAAATTGCCAGATACTTCCGTTACTTCACAATCATATTCATAATCTTCAGCAATTTATCTCTAACATCAAAGCCACTATTTAAAAAGAAAAAAATATTTACCACACTATCAACTTTTGGGGCCTTATTATTTTGTAATCCTTTTAGTACTGTTTCTAATTCTTCCTCGCAAAATGTTTCTTCATTCACATCCAAAGTGTCACAAACTTTTTTAATGTTTTCAATATTATTTCCTATAACTTTGTCACTGTTTAGCACATTCTCAAAATGTTCTGCCCATCTCTGTTTAACTCTATCTTTATCACTAATAGGGGCCCAGTTCTTATCTATAACTGGGATAAGTCAAGATTGACTATCTCCTCTCAGTGTTTGAAAATGCCAACAAAATATTTTATTATTATGCCGTCTGGCTGCATTTTCTGGATCTTCAGCAATTTTTTACTTGGATTCCATTTCACACCTCCTTAATTAATATTATAATGCTTTCCCTACTTCCCTTACATTCCTCTTATTATCATATGATCTAACACTATTACTTCTTCTATAAGCCCCTCCTCTTCTCTGTTAAACTTAATCACTTTCAAGCAAAATTCCTAGTTGCGTTTCTAACTTTCCTCCCTAAGACACCATCTGCTACTTCGAAAACTATTTTCCTAAAATTACTCCATATATCTTCTACACTGTCCAATTTTAGACTCTTTAGTTTCATATTTAACTGTTCCTGGAGAATTTCTCACAAATTCTTATCCTGGAGTCTACCAACGTCATAACTTCCCAGAATGTAGTTCCCAAATTTCAGCTTTGGATTATCCCTAGACACTACTAGATGGTGATGTTTACTTTTGAAATCTCTAGCATAACTTAGTATCCTGTATCAATCTTACCAGTCTTCTTTTTACAATAATATAATCAATAACGTTGGTCATTTTACCATTATGTGAGTATTATGTTAACTTATGGGCTATTTATGACCAAACACTGTATTGGTAATAACTAGACTGTCATACCTATGAAATTCCAATGGTCTATAACCGGTACTGTTTTCTTTTCCTACAAAATTTCTCTAGGATAGGATATCATTTATCCCTGTTTCTACCAGCCTGGGTGTTAAAATCCTTTAACAAAATACCATATTTCTACCTGGGATCCCGTCTATTTGTTCCTGTGGCTGTAAGTAAAATTCATCAAAGTCACTACTATCTCTATCAGTCATTTCTACAGTGGCATATGCTACTAAGACTGAGACATTGCACTTTTTAGCCACAAAATGAGCAGCCAGCAGTCTGTTATTAATACTTCCCCAACCTAAGCAAGACTTAGCACTAAATAAAACAACCATAAAAAGAGTTGTTACTTATACATTGACATTATTACTTTCGAAAACTACATTACTAACCCATTTACAAATTTCTTTCGACCCACGATCTAAAACTTAAAAGAAAGAAAAAGAGATTTCAAATTGTGGTCGTGGGATAGGAAATTCCAATGACAAATTTAAAATTTCTAAAAATTTACATAGTAATTCTATAAGTTTCAATTCGCCTGTTAATTAAAACCTCGTCCGAGGTCATAATTCAGCGCAACTAGCGAGTTGATTTAGATTAGCTACCCATACTGTCACCACCATTAATAATACTAACTACTCACTGCAGCAAAAACCACCTGAAGCAAACACAGCAATATACACTCCTCCTACATCTGATTTGTTCTAATTTTCCCTCTTTACACCCCCCAAGAAGTTCCCATTTCCCAGAAATCTTTCCTTTGCCCCATTCAGGAACAACCAGCTCTTTATTTGGCCCTAGATGGTTGGCCAATAAGAGCAATCTTTGGCAATCTTTCATCCTTCATCCACAGAATGTGCCCTAACCATCTTAACCTTTCTCAAACTATAAAAAGCGGGACTGAACCAAACATTTCGTACGGCTTACTGCTTGAGATACGGTCAGTCAGTCGGATACCCTTTACGATTCGTAGGCAATTTCCCTAGAAAACATCTAACAAATCCTCGTCCATCTTTCGGAGCGCCCAAGCCTTAGAACCATACTTGATCACTGTCATCACTGTAGCTTCCAATACTGTTGAATCTTGGTTCGCAAGCTCATCTTCTATTCATCCAAACTTTTTTTAAGTCTGAAAAAATACCCCGGGCCTTTGCTATTCTACTTTTCACATCTTAGCTGTATCCACCAATTTTGCTAATAATACTATAGCCAGTGATGATTATGAGAAATACAGGGAATCATGGGAATTTATCCACATTCCAGCGCTGAACTGATCAGAATTGCTACCAACACTACCAAAGCAAACCAGAAATCTGGAAAACTAGGCCCTGCGCATAGTGAAACTATAGAGATAGAAAAATATGGAAAAGATAGGTAAGGAGTACAAGTAGATCCTAGATAGTTGAAACAGGCGGAAATTACAAGAGAGAAATAATCTATAAAAATTAATATTCCTGTAACAGATATATTCAGTATTTTATGGGTAAACCGCCGCAATAGAATATCATTTCTTTGAAAACAGAAAAAGTGCAAATCTGTTTAACTGTTTTATGTAATCCATTTAAAAAAAAAGGAAAAAAACATCTGACCCTCAGCGGAGAGCAGAGTTCGCGAAGGTGGGTAGACACATAGTGCGACATACAACAGAAATAATACATATCATCATAATCATAGAAAAACGATTAAAAAAAAACAAAACAAACAACAAAACAACAAAAACATTAAAAGCAAAGAAATGAAAAAATACAAGGCAGGAGGGGCCTGTAATACATATAAAGGTTTTAACATGCTAGAACCAACAAACATTTAATAATATTGAATTTGGTAAGTAATGACAAATGAGATTTTCCTAAAGAATCATGCTACATAGAGGTTTTATTTCTTATTGCATGTTGAAAACTCATTGGAATTTAAGACTGAAGTGAAAAAAAAAAAAAAAAAGACTGAAGTGACAAATAAGCTCCATGCCAAAAATCATCAGTAGATTATAAGAGATAAAACTGGTGTGAGTGTCGGCAAACCCAAGCCATCAACGCCATCTAGCATTTGGCAGCATTTGGCATTTTTTCAAGGTTCGTAATCATTCCTCGGTCAAAAACTGATATCAGCCACTTATTAATGCACTAATTTTACCACCTACACAAACACAAATTAAATTGGCTATTCGTATTATTACACTGAAAAAAAATTACAAATGTTGCCAAACGCTAGATGACGTTGAGGGTTTTTTCGTCGACACTAACGCCAGTTGCCACTTATGTCAGTTACTCCTACTCTTTGCCGAATGCTTTCACTAACAGTAGTAAGAATGACTATGAATTGTATCTTAAAGTATGTCCAATAGGATACTTAAATTCACATTTCTTTTCTTAACCTGGTAAAAGAGAAAAACTGATGGTTATTTATTACTGCTCAGTACAATCGATTAAATAATGAATCTGAATAGCAAATGTAAAAATGTACAGAGTGACTAAATAACATATCTGAAAAATCTTAGGGTGGAGTCATACCTTCTTCAGCTGATCTAAGCTCCTTCATAACTGGAGAAAAAACATGAGAATATATCAAATCAGATGCAGCCTCTTCATGCGCAATCACTTTAAGAGACCGTAGGACTACCTCTCTGGAAGAAATTTATTATTAATCACACTAAATACAACAACCTTGTCGGTCAGCAATCATAGTTATAACAACATTACGAGGTCATTAAGCACGCATACACAGGATTACAGTATTAGAAGATGATTCACTATCGAGCGCACATTCCCGAAACAATTTTAACTCGGCAAGATTGATTAGTCAATTGAACTTTGAACTTGAGCTTAATTAAATAAATAAAGTAAACGTAATTCCAACTTTTAAGCAAAGGTAGAAATAGAGGTGGATTCAATGCATCTTCGGATTCTGCATTCTTCGATGCAGATTCGGCTGGTAAATGATTCTGGATACAATAACACAAGAGCCTGGACTGACCCCTTCAGCCCTCTGTGTCAGACCCAAATGCCGTATATACTTTTTTTTACGAAGAGAAAGTACTTAAAGTAAGACAATAATTGATGTAAGTAAAAAAAAGTAAAAACCAGTAAGTGTGACGGCAATCGACCCTTAAGGTCCAAACCAGCGGTGCTGATCTCCGTTTCGTGGCCCTTCAGCCAGGAAGTGCAACGGGGGGCTGGGGGCCAGCCATCCTGTGCTTTCGCACACCCTTCCTTCTTCCCCAGATTCCTCCAGGTACCCATTTAGAGCTGGGTAGACTCTGGCTAAGCTTACAGAGTCACACCACTGACCCGCGTCCCAAACCTAAATAACTGGCCACGCCAGGGATCGATCCCGTGCCCCTTGGACAAAGAATTCTCAACCCAGCACACGTTGCATCAATTGATGTAAGACAATGACTAGACTTGTTTGAAAGTTACGTTCATAGGCTAATTTCTCAAAAGGACATAAACGAGGGAGGAGGGGGCTCAAGATTGTATAAATAAAAATAGGAAAAAAGAAGGAGGTAAATAGAATCAACCACTCTAAGGCCAAATAAATTAAGCCCAAGAGCAAGCAACAAAGAAAATCTCCTTCATCACATGCAAAGAAGACTTTTCTCAAGTTGAGAAATAAGAACATGAAGAACAAAAAAAGCAAACTATTTGTAGGAATTATCTGAAGAGACTCACAAAAATATGTCGAGGCTCAAGCCACAACGGCTCATTGCCACCAAGGATAGGGGTGGATGTAGAGTTGGTAATCACCAATTAATTCAAAATGTATTCGAATGGCCGGCTGCTGTAGGCTGAAGAGTATTTGAACAATTTCTAAGAATTTGTTCAAAACTCAAAAATAATCCATAATTCAAGTTGGGATGTTGACTTGAGATGCTGTGATATACCTACATATTAAATTAAACTCCTTATTTAATCAGTTGATTAGTTATCTGGTAATAATCCAAAAAGTTGAGAAGTTGAATTGAGCAATTAATAAAAGCGGAAAAATGGAGAAGTAATGCTAAAATAGATAACAAGGGAATAAAGACAAAAAAAAGTAATAATAATAAGATAATACAAATACATATAAGACAATAACACCTTGCATATATTATACGTATATGATTATTAGATAATAAAAACATAAAATTAATTATTATTATTATTTATAGTTATATATTATCATTTATTTGATAATTAATTAAAAAAAACTTTTTCTACAAAATAAAGATTTTCAAAAAAAAGTAAAGAACTGTAATAAACCAAAAATTAACAAAAATAGAATCAAATAATCTACCAAGCATAAAGCTACCGCAAATCAGTATCGATAAATAAATGAAACCCAAAACGAACAGAAATTAAAATAAACCAGAGTCAAACTCAAAACGAGCAGAAATTAATATGAGTTGGGTTCAAAATCCCTATGCTTTCTAGAAGCAAGAATATAATTTGTACTTTGCTGAAAAAAATTCGAAAGAATGTGCATTGTCAGTTTAATATAGATATGCTGATATTAATTCCTCAAAATCTTAATTAATTTTTGATTTCTTAAAGCTATAAAATTGAAAACATTTAAAAAAAATTTTACAGTAAAAACCAAATCATATTCTTGCTTTTAGAAAGCATAGGGGTTTTGAACCCTACTCATATTAATTTCTGCTGTAAGCTATCAAATCCCTTTGACTCTTAAAAAGGGCACTATAGCTTCCAATTTCGAATCAAATAAGCACCATCTGATGTTTATACCACCACTCATCCAATAAAATCCTTATATGCCCTCATAAATAACTTACAACCTTATCCCCACGGCGCTTGGGGGTTGTGTCATCCCTAGAGACATTATTATATTTTTTTAGAACTGTTTTGAAAAAAATCACAATCCTTTAATTTCTATCTCATGCGCTTGGGGAAAAGAGGGGTTGTAAGAGAGGGGAGGGGGGGGGGCTAGAGTCCGTCCTTTTCTTTTGACGCTTGAGTAGGAGCCATAACTTCCAAGTATCAACCAAATGAGCCTCTTCTAAAGTTAAACTACCATCCCATCCATGAAAACCTTAAATACCCCCTCGGCATAACTTACAACCCTTGCCCCTAATCTCTGGGGTTTGTTTTAACCCCAAAAGCCTTGTTATATGATATTTAGACCATTTTAAATAGAATGATTATCTCAAAATTTCTATTAGATGCATTTTGGGACAATATGACGTGTGTGTGTGTTTGGGGGGGGGGGTAGCTGTCCTCCGATTACTTTGAATCTTAAAAAGAGCACTAGAACGTATGATTATCAATCCATGAGCCCCCTCTGAAAATCTATATGACCAAGCTTTCTATAAAAAACCATATATGCCCCTAGGGCATAATTTACAACCCTTGCCGTGAGGGCGGGGGGGGGGGGGTTTGTTATCCTCGAAGACGTCATTTCCAGACTTATCAAATACGTTGAACAAAATGGATATATTAAAATTTTGATTGGAAGTGTTTGGGGAAATGATGGGCGCGAGGAGCCATTTGCCCTTTGATTACTTTCGACTAATAAAAAAGGCACTAGTCCTCTCGATTTCCAATCAAATGAGCCCTTTTTGAAGCTTCTAAAAGCAAAAATTCTATAAAAAACCATATAACTTATGACCCTTGTCAAGAGGGCTATGGGGGGAGGGGTTGTCATCCTAAAAGACATCATTTCCAGACCTTTCAACTACGTTGAATAAAATGGCCATATCAGAATGTTGAACTAACAGTGTTTGGTGAAATGATGGGCGTGGAGGAAGGGGAGGATTCTTCCTCCAATTACTTTCGACTATTAAAACCGGCAATAGCCCTCTCATTTTCCAATCGAATGAGCCCTTTTTGAAGTTTTCACGACAAAGCTTTCTATAAAACCTTATATGCCCCCAGGGCATAACCTACAACCTTAGCCCTGAGGGCTTTGGGGGGGGGCGTCATACTCAAAGACATAATTTCCGGACCCTTCAACTACATTCAATAAAATGGCTATATCAAAATGTTGATCGGATGTGTTTGTAAAAATGATGGGCTTGAGGGGGGCGGGGCATTCGCCCTCCGATCGCTTTTGACTATTAGTAAGGGCACTAGCCCTTTCAATTCACAATTGAATGGGCCCTTTTTGAAGTTTCTACGACAACAGCTTTCTATAAGAACCTTATATGCCCCCAGGGCCGACTTACAACCTTTACCCTGGGGGATGGGGGTTGTCATCCTCAAAGACATAATTTCCGGACCTTTCAACTACGTTGAACAAAATGGCTATCCCAAAATTTTGGGGGATGTGTTTGGGGAAATGGTGGGCGTGAGAGGGGGGTCCGTTGCCCTCCAATTACTTTCGACTATTAAAAAAAGCACTAGCCCTTTCAATTTCCAATCAAGTGAGCCCTTTTTGAAGTTTCTACGACAACACTTTCTATAAAAACTTTATATGGCCCCAGGGAATAACTCACAACCCTTGCCCTGAGGGGTGCAGGTGTTTTATGATCCTCAAAGACCTAATTTCCAGTAGTTTCAACTATGTTGAACAAAATGTCCATCTCAAAAATTTTTATTGGATGTGTTTGGGGAAATGGTCGGTATGAGAGAAGGGTTAGTTGCCCTCCAATCACTTTCGACTATAAAAAAGGGCACTAGCCCATCCAATTTCCAATGCAATGAGGCCTTTCTGAAGTTTCTACGACAACGCTTTCTAAAGAAACCTTATATGCCCTCAGGGCATAACTTAAAACCCTTGTGCTTAGGGCTGTGGGGGGAGTGTCAACAAAGTGGCTATCTCAAAATTTTGATTGGATGTGTATGGGGAAATGATGGGCGTGAGGCGGGGGTTAGTTGCCCTCCGATCACTTTTCATTATTAAAAAGAGCACTAGCCCTTTCAATTTCCAATTGAATGAACCCATTTTGAAGTTTCCACGACAACGCATTCTAAAGAAACCTTATATGCCCCTCGGACATAATTTGCAACCCTTGCCCTGAGGGTTGTGAGGGGGTTGTCATCCTCAAAGACCTAATTTCTAGAACTTTCAAGTACGTTGAACAAAGTGACTAACTCAAAATGTTGATTGGGAGTATTTGGGGTAATGGTGGGCATGATACGAGAGGGGGGGGGGGTAGTTGCCCTCCAATCACTTTCGAATATTAAAAATGGCACTAGCCCTTTCAGTTTCCAATCAAATGATCCCATTTTGAAGTTTATACGACAACGCTTTCTATAAAAACCTTATATGCCCCTATGGCATAACTTTCAACCCTTGCCGTGACAGCCGTGGGGGGTGTCATCCTCAAAGACACAATTTCCGGGCTTTTCAACTACACCGAACAAATGGCTATCTCAAAATTTTGATACGAAGTGCCGTGGTATTGCGCTGCCTATGATAATAACGTACATAAGATAAAAATAACAGGATAATAAGAAATAGCTAAATAATGAAAATAACAAGAAAAAATAATAAGAAAGGACGGTATGAAAAAAAGAAATAATAATAATGATGGTAAAATAAAACTAACAGCATCACAGCTGTCTTTGTTGTGTACTGAATGTCAAAAATAATACAATTAATAAGAAAAGTTGGGCTTACCCCAACATAAGCTAAAGGAGTAGAGTAAAACGAGATATTTAATAAAACCCTGCTACACTCCCTGAATCCTGACTGTCATTATCTAAAAAAAATATCTGCTTGAATTGTTACTAGCCGCTTTCCCCCCACCCCTTTTACACTTACCAAACTATCTTCTACTAATTGTGCTGTGACCCTTCACCCCTAAATTGCTAATAGGACAAATTAATTAGTTACAAAAATAAATAATTTTCATTTTACATTTCCTATAAAGTTAATAGATTTGACGAATTTCCCAGTTGTTAGGAAACGGTGCCATCACCCACCAATCAAAGCAAAAGAAAAAAAAAACTAGTTTTGTAATTTACACTCCATTCTCTCTGAGGGAACATTTCAAAAAGCTTTCGTTTTCCAATGTCTGCCCGATACCCCTGGAGGCAATTTTTCCAAATTTTTATTGGAGCTTTTTGTGCAATTACCTCAAAGTTCAAATTAAAGCTAATATTCACAATACCTAAGTTTTTAAACTAATATTTAAGTTTATCCCCGATCAGTTCAATTTGAACTTCTTTGTATTTTTTTTCAATTAATTAATTACGGTTCCATAAAGACTGAAAGAATGCAATAAAGAATAAATCGACTTATAGATCAAGCAAACAAACTGACACATCTTGGTAATGCTGACAACGTAAGACACAAGAAATGTAAGAACAAGCTTAAGAATGTTGGGAACACAAGAAGTGTATCCAACCAAAAATTTAGGTACTAGCCTTATTGCTGACGAGTGGTTCACCCCAAGTTTAAAGAGGCGATCAACGAATGACTCTCTATCCATTTCATCTAGATCTTGAAAGCATATCGTCAGCCCTCTAATCACTCCACATACTAATCTTTCATCATCATCATGGACAAAGCTAAAGAAAAGACCAGTTATCTGACGCAGATACGCTTGAATTGCAGCACGACACTGGGAGACAAACAAAGACAGTATATCTGTTACCGTAAACCGCTCCTGCTGACTTGTTCTGTCGACGAAAAGACGACAAAGCAGAGGCACGGCCTACAAAATAAACTCTTTATTATTGCATCATTAAATCACGTTGTATTATCTTATTACTATTAGAGAAAGCAGAGAAAGAGTGGGAGGAAAGGGACAGGGAGACGTAAAGAGAGAGAAAGAGAGAGACAAAAAATCAAAGGCACGGCCTACAAAATAAACTCTTTATTATTGCATCATTAAATAACATTGTATTATCTTATTACTATTAGAGAAAGGAGAGAAAGAGTGGGAGGAAAGGGACAGGGAGACGGAAAGAGAGAGAAAAAGAGAGAGACAAAAAATCAAAGGCACGGCCTACAAAATAAACTCTTTATTATTGCATCATTAAATCACATTGTATTATCTTATTACTATTAGAGAAAGGAGAGAAAGAGTGGGAGGAAAGGGACAGGGAGACGGAAAGGGAGAAAGAAAGAGAGAGAAAAAGAGAGAGACAAAAAATCAAAGGCACGGCCTACAAAATAAACTCTTTATTATTGCATCATTAAATCACATTGTATTATCTTATTACTATTAGAGAAAGGAGAGAAAAAGGGGAAGGAAAGGGATAGGGAGACGGAAACAGAGAAAAAAGAGAGAGAACAAGAAAGAAAGAGAGAAAGAGAGAGAAAGAGAGACGACAAAGTTGAGGCACGGTCTACAAAATAAACGCTACATTATTACATCATTAAATCACATTGTATTATCTTATTACTATTATAGAAAGGAGAGAAAGAGTGGGAGGAAAGGGATAGAAAGACGGAAAGAGAGCGAAAGAGATAGAAAGAGAGAGAGAGCGAAAGAGAGAGAGAGAGAGAGAGAGAGGGAGAGAGACAGAAAGAGAGAGAGAGAAAGAGAGAGAGCGAGAGAGAGAGAGAGAGAGAGAGAGAGGGAGAGAGACAGAAAGAGAAAGAGAGACCACAAAGTTGACGCAGGGCCCATAAAATAAACTCTAAGGGAGAGAAAGGGAGAGAGCGAAGGAAGGAGAGAGAAAGACAGAGCGGATTTTTAAACTTGTATACTCGTGAACACTTTATGTCCTAACTTGAAGAATCAACCAAAATTGTTTCAATTGTTGACAGACGACCAAACCATTGGCAAATCGAATCATTTTTTTCAGTTCGACCGATGATTTTATTTCAAGACAAAAACTGACGGCACAGCATAATGTGAGTTGATTTTCTTTTTGAATTAATTTGATTTTATTGCAATTGTGAAGGTACTTTTTTCATCTATGAAGCATATATTTCATGCGAAAATCAGCAACTTCTTGGTAAATAGTTTATACATTTAGCAAGATAGGAAAGATTTGAATTCGACATTTTCTAAGAAGTGAAAACAGCTAAAAGCAAACATAGTTACCTTTGAGACGACTAACTTCATCAGAGATTCAGATGAAGAGGCTATAGCAAGAAGAGCATGCGCGCTTGGGTACATCAACTTGTGCTCAGGTTCACTTAGGTGATGCAAACATTCTAGAATAAAAACATCTGACACAAAACTTCACCAAGAAAGAAGAAAGAAGCATTACTAATAAGAAGTGCACTCCCACAACGTTGTCTTTAAATCTTATCCTTCCCAGATAGACCAAAGGACATGCCCAGTTGCCCTTAACCTATACGTAAATTATTCTACAGTCGGCTGTGGAGCCAAGCGAGGGTTTAAGGGGGGAAGGTGTCTGGGCTTGGGTAAAGTTTACATCTACAATTATATGAATCTGCCAAGCAAGCAAAGATCATCATAATTCCAGCCTATGAATCTGTGGACAAAGAAAACAAGGGCCTTCAGAAATTATAGCCTACATAGCTATCAAACAAAAGAAAGACATTTTTTTAATGTCTAGACAGCCATAGCCCTTCTCAAAAATCCTGGATGCACCTCTGTCCATACAAAGAAAGGAATAAATCCCTCCTCACAAATTAAGAAAATTGCATGAGGCCTCTTCTACGTTCGACTTCTTTAAACCCTGTAAAGCTCATTAAATAAAATATATATTTGTAAGACACACACAAGCTGGATTTTTTCTTTCTGAAGAAGTGATTAAGTTCGTCAAAACTCTAGGAAACAGGTATATTACATTGAAATCACACGAATGAATTATTAAAATGGACTTCTTGTAATTCTCCTACAAAAAAAAGGCTGAAGATTGCAACCAGTATGGCAATTTGATAAGAGAGCAAACTTTAACCTTTAATGCTTTCATTTAGGATTAATAGGAATAAAAAAATAATAGCTCAACTGACAGTGAAGTACTGAAAAAAAATTCAAAAGAAAAAAGCTTCAAAAAATCAAAAATTCCAAATCCGACCAAAATTTCTTGAAATTAGGCAGATACTTTTGTTTTAAACTCATTTTGTATTCAATACAAAATAATTGGAGCTAAGTTAGTATAAGGTAACTACAGGTTAAATTAGATAAACAGAATATGCTAACACAGACCTAGCGTGCCCTTAGGCAAAAGTTGTTCTTTTATATTCAGTCCAATGTAAAGAAAAGGAGAGAAACAGAGAAAAAAAAATGTAACTCATAGTTAATTTCCCGTTTAAAAATAAACTTAATGATTATGCTTGGCAATGCAGCATGGAGTTTTTTTTTCACCACAGAGGCGAACTTGAGTTTTCTCTGTTATCAATTTTACATATTCTTTGGCTTTGCTTTATGTTTTGTACATTTGTGCTATTGTCATAGGTTACTATTATATACTTTATTTTTTTTAGGTATTTTATTAAATGTTAAATTATTATCGTACATTTTATTATTATTTTATGTAGTTGTCACCGTGCCTCAAGTTAAGCTTAGAAGCAGAACATTGCTACAGATCAAGCACACACACAATAAATTACATTGGAGTTACTGCCCACCGTTTATAGGGTAATTTGGTAAGCGGTTGTTCATATGCAGTTTTTTAATCTGCGTCATGGAGTGCCATTCCAAAAATTTCGAGAATTTTCTTGAAATATCATCCCTGTTTCATCAAATGAGATTAAACAGCTCATCTATAGTAAGAAAAAAAATGCATCTGCTAGCGATTTTTGATCACTGGGGTTATCAGGTTTATTCTGAGATTGATACACAGCTGAAACAAAAATATATTCAAAACGGGTAAAATTTTCCGATGAGATAGTGAGAAATAAATGAAAAAAAAAATTAACACAAAAATCTGTCTTATTAAAACAATTTACCCGTTTTTAGTAAATTTTCCTTTCAATTGTAAATAAAAAAATCAGTGTGGCATAAAAAATAATCTACGTACTACCATTAGCCCAGCAGCCTACTAAGTCCCAAAATAACTGTGAACCTACTTTTTTTTAACTTTTGTTAACTGAGTAGCTAGCGTGACTCTTATCCAAAAACATGGTGAGGCTAATAACGCAAGACAATATAGGCTAATTTTGGTGCTTCCTGTCTTATCAAGTGATTTAAGAAAGTATGTTGCTGTTTGCCTTTACCCAATTTAGATTTTCGTAACGTGTAACAATCTGCCCAATTTGGATTCCGATATGGTCAGATAATGGAATAAGCTGTTGCCTGTTTAACAAGAGTAGTCAATGAAGCACTGAAGTAAGGTAGAAGGTTCTAGTAATATTGCTAGATATAATCAAGGCTTTTGACCCAGTCGACCACGATTTGGTGTTTAGGAAGAGTGAGTTTTATGGTGCAATAGATCCTGGACTTAGCTTTCAGTGAATTCTTAGCAGGACAGTAACAGTATGTTCAAATTGATTAAAAGCGGTCATCAAGCTTCCCCATTAGACGCTGAGCTTCACAAGATACTGCGCTTTGACCTTTATTATTTATAATTTTCGTACATGACCTAAGTCAGACCCTTTTAAACATTAATGTTTCTGTCATATTATAAGTGCGAGCGCCATTCGAATTTATTATTGACTATGACAGCTGGCAGAAATAAATTCTGAAATACATACTTCAAGTTCTCTAACATACAATAAAATCCAAATTTCACAGGACTACTAAAAAAATAAAAAAAAGCGTATTTTACCAATACTTTCACTTTAATTAGAAAAATGAATTGGGTTAATGCCATCAACACATCCCCCCCCCCTATGAAGTAGAAAACACTCCTCCATTCACTAGTTATTAAGCCAGCAAAAAAAAAAAACTGAGAAATTATGATAAATTAGAAAATTATGATATAACCCATTAATATTAAAGAAAATCGTGATAACTCATTAATATTATAGAAAATTGAAGAAAATTATGATATAACTCATTAGATCTTTATTTTGACTAACGCGGAACTCATGTCGAGTCAATAAAGTCAATAAACTTTTTGAAAAAATGCATACCATAAAATTTCTTCCCCTTACACGCAAACACCATCTTTACTTACATTTTGCTCTTTACATACAGCTCGATACTGCAAACTGTTTAATAGATATTAGTATGGGTCAGAGTTAAGCACAATATAGCTTTGATAAATTATCCAATGATTCATACTCGATTCATATTTATGAATGAACAGAGTAATGAATACCACGTAGAATGACGTAAAATAATGTTTTTAGAATATGTAGGATTAGGAATACTGCAACTTGCTGCCAAAACAGCTTTTTGAGGTTTTTTAAGCAGGTGCTGCAAACATTTTTTGTATTTATTTGTCAAATAAAATCATCTTGACTATCCTCACTTACGTTTAATTGCAACGGTAATGGCTTCTTTAAATGCAAACCGATTATCTGCAACTACTTCTAAATCCTCTCCATTTTGTACAACTTCAGTTCTCAAAGAAGCAACGCGTAGACATGCTGTTAAAGTCGACAACACCTTCTTTTCAAATTCTCCACCGAGAGCCCCAGTGAATAGTTCTCTTCTTATTGCTAACCATATGGGGTCTAGGAAAGAGTCAATATCCTTAGGCGAGTAATGTCCCACGGAATATTCCTGAAATTCAACAGATCAAAGAAATAAATCGATTACACACGATTTTAACAAATGTTAATAACCAACACAACAAGGCAAGCTTCTTGGGTCGAATAACTTTTTTACGTTTGTAATAGTGTTTTAGTATTAATAAAATAATTGATGATGATGATGATGATGAAAACGTATATCGACTATACACGTAGAATGGGAACCAAATCAGATAAGACCCAACAAAACCTGAACGAACCCACCTAGAAGAATTTTTGAGCACTTTTACATCCACTACAGCTTTACATCCACTACATTCTTCAGAACCAAATATGATCCTAAAGTACGGGCGCTGCAAAAAACGGAGGAAGATTTTCAAGATGTTTTCCAGAGAAATTGCCTACAGATTGTTTCCGGTACCCGACTGACTGATCGTATTTCGAACAGGAGGTTGTACGAACATTGTGGTTCAATCCCGCTTTCTAGGAATATAGTGAGAGAAAGGTTGAGATAGCTATGGCACTTTCTGCTGATGAAGGATGACAAATTGCCAAAGATTGTTTTTTTTTCAGCCGGCCTTCTAGGGCTAAACGGAAAGCAAGTCGTCCGCGGTTGTGTGGGAGGATGTAGTAAAGAAAGATTTGAGGGAAATTGGAGCTTCCTGAGATGGTGTAAAGAGGGAGGCTTTGAATAGATTGGGATTGAGGGGGAGTGCGCGTAGCAGTGCTGGCTTCAGGCAGCTTGGTGCTGCGGTGAGTTGTTAGTAGAAGCAGTAGCACTGCAGTTTTAAATTGGTATTCTTTGTGCACTATTTCGGTAAGTATGTATCTATTTCGGTAAGCATGGCAGCATAAGAGTTCAGTCTATCCCTGCAGTAGATAAAAAATATTGCAACAAAGAAAGTTCCAAGATGGATGGACTGATTTTAAGAAAATAGTTTGTGAAAAGTTTGCTATTTGAAATTTGTTGCTAGATTGTGGAGCACATCCTGCCTCATACCCAACCTGTCTTATGCCATTGCTGACTCTGTACCTATTTTGTTGTTTACATCAAAGTCAACTCAAGCCACCTCGTGAACTAAGGTCAGACAGATCCCTCCAATTCTCTGAATCAGAATCTGTTTCAGAGCAACTACTCATGCTCACTTATCACATAAATAGTATAAAAATCAAACATAAAATACTAGCAGATTCACTGTAACCTGACAACCTTAAATCTTCAGTGAAAGGGTTACTTGATGACCTCATATTGGCTAAGATCTCTAACCAGGTAGATGAGGCAGTGATTAAAATGAAAGAGGAACAGGCATTTATGCAACATGATATCTCTATCTCTTCAGATAAGTTGGATGCAATCAAGCAGGATGTGTATGCTAGCCTCAACCTAGTTCTTAGTAATCTAGTGAATAAAAGCTTTGAAAGCTATAAAAACGCAAATTTTCTCTTGAATCTTCTTTGACTACTTTAGAGTCATCCATGAAAGACCTTGAAAACTCTTTCAGGCCTATCAAGTCCAACCTGGCAAGACTAAATGACTGTTTTGAACAGCAGGCTTCGAGCAACCAAATTATTCTCTTTGGTTTGAAAGAAAATACCTCCATTGAGGACATTGAAAGTCGATTTATGTCACTATGTGCAGAAAAATTTCCTGGCATACCAATTACTCAGTCTGATGTTGTATCAGCCAAAAGAATTGGCAAACCATCTGCAAAATCCAGACCCTTAGTTGTAGAATTTTGCAACTTACGAGTTCGTCAACTACTTCTCAGACAAAAGAATGAAGCTCTTTCAGGCCTATCAAGAAGGATTTGAAAGGATCTGATACTATTCTCTGAATAGGATACTATTTTTTGAGATGCTTACAAAACCACGCTTAAAGCTTCTTTCATATGCCATGTCAAAGCTTGGCTTACGAAATATTTGGTCCAGTAAAGGCCATATCCCGTATAAAACACAATCTGGAAGGGCGGTTTAAGTTCAATGATCAGAATGAAATTGATTTGTGTGCTGCAAATGCAGAAAATTAAAGTGACGGATTTAAATTTATTTTGTTATAATAAATATACTCTCCATTTTGGGCTCTTTTATCTGATAAGATAAACGTACGGTGCGTTCTTGCTTCTTCCAGTTTTGTAAATTTCTCTTGCGAGTGCCTCCTTGGAAGTGTAACACAGCGATTAGTAACCATTACAATATACCCGACCCGTGCACGGTTGTTCAGAAAAGAGTAGAGAGCTTATATACGAGCTTAACGGGAAATGAAATTTATGATGCTCTGCAATATTAGTGTTTATTTGTTCTCCTATATATATATATATATATATATATATATATATATATATATATATATATGTATACTATATATATATATATATATATATATATATATATATATATATATATATATTTAAAAAAGTTCCTAGTGACAAAATATTTTTATACGGGAATAATTATAAATACTAATTATGTTTATCCCAATAATAAAGATAAAGTAAAAAAAAAAACACTTTTGGAAATCTCAATAAGGGCCTGGATTCCTGATTACCCCTAGGGAAAAGAAAAAAAAAGAAAAAAAAACAAATAAACACGCATCCGTGATCTTTCTTCTGGCAAAAAATGGAAAATTCCGAGCTCCTATCTTCAAAAAAGTGGAATATTGTACTATTCTGTTTTTTCCAAAACAAAAGGAAACATGTCAAACAAATAAAAGTAGTACGAAAAATGCCACAAGTAATCCCTACAATAATTTTTTTTTCTTTTTATACTACAAGATAGGGATTTTTCTTCAAGTCACAGTGTCTTTTTTGTTTACCTTTTAGTTGCCTTGAGTCAATATGACTAAAAAAGAATAACATCGAGACCTTTTTTTTTTGGTTTAGGACCATTGTAGAACCAGTAGGCTACACAAAATGTAAAGGCAGTAGAAAATGGAATGAACCGATAATATAAATGTAAAACTTGACATATTTGTTATGTATAGACCCAAGTATTTCGAAGCAAAAGTACCACCATTGTTACCTAATGACATGTCTGTAATTTGAAAAAAATTTTTTGGGGAGGTGTATTTACGTTAATAAAAGGGGGAAGGGCATTTACGCTAATAAAAGAAGACGTAACAAACGCTACAGTTACGGTATGCCGTCGGTAATACGCAAAATTATGGCAACCATTTGTTCGGGAGAACAAATTTTAGCGCCAATGGTGCACAAGGCTAAAGGGAGGGAAGATTGCAAACACCAGTACCTCACAATGCGAACCAACAGAATTCGTAATGAAATGAGTTTAAATCATTTCTAATGTAGTTTCCCAATCACTATTTCTTACATTTTTCGTAGTCAAGAATTTCATTTTCAAGTTAAATAGAATTGTAGAACGCATTCACTACTATACAGCTTCAGCCTTTTGTTGGATTTTGAAGAGACGACAATAACACAGAGACGACGCACACACAGAGACGCCGCACACACAAAGACGACACACACACACAGACGACACACACACACACAGACGACACACACACACAGATGACACACACACAGAGAGACGACTTCATTTCTTAAATGAAAAAAAAACAAACTTTGAGCCCCCGAAATGAAAAAAAAACGTGATTTGGTGCCTCTGGACAAAATATGGAAAAATTCTGCAGTTTTATTTGCTTTACTGAAAAAGTGGTGTTTTTAGCGGTATCGTTTTCGATTTTTTTTTCATTTAAAAATTCACAGCTTTGTTGGAAACACCTCTACTAACTTAAGGTAAAATAATATTACTGACAAATCTCTTTTCCTTAGATTCACAAAAGCTGTATTTTCCAACATAGAACAGCACCAAGTTCTCTACGTTGTGGAGGCGTGACAGGGCATAAATTAGATGCAAGAGGGTCAATTCGCCTGGACGTAAAAAGGGATAATAGAATTTTTCCGACAAATTTTTTTAAAGGGGGCTCAATAGATTGGAAGTTGACAGTTCTAGTGCCCTTTTTAAGAGTCAAAAGTAATCGGAGGGCAACAGGCCAACCAAGCCCTTTTTCCTCAAATACTAAAAAAATGGACTTTTCAGTGATTAACTTAGAAATATAGCTCTTAATATGGCTTTTCAGTGTGTTTTCCAACAGATTTTCCTCTAGTGTTTGATTTTACTTTTAATGGATTTTCACCTATTATAAAACAAGAACAATTAGGGATAAAAGATAAAAAAATATTTAAAATAACACAAAAAAATGCAAGGTATATTCGAAACGAAAAACATACCCCTTCAAAGTGGATCCAGGTGTCCAATAAGAACAGACCTTTGCTCAACACGCCAACTGTAAGAAGGCTATCCAAGCAAAGCAAAAGATACACAAGCGATGGGGGCAATAGCCGTTTTAATTTCCAATCGAATGAACCCTTTTTGGAGTTTCTGCGACAACCCTTTCTATAAAATCCTTATATTCCCCCCAGGGCTTAAAGTACAGTCTCTGTGTGTGTGTCGTCTCTGTGCGTGTGTCGTCTCACTATTTGTTTTGTCTCTGTGTGTGTGCTGTCTCTATGTGTTTGTCGTCTCTGTGTGGGTTTCGTCTGTGTGTAAACAAAAATATGCAAAATACGATGAAAATACGTTCCCATGATTCAAATTCGTATCCTTCAATTAGGGAGGTCAAGGCTTGGATAAAAAAATGGACTTGTCAGTGAAAAACTCACAAATATAGAATAAAAAGCTCAGGGTATCAGTTATAGTAGTATATGCCCCTGTAGGACCGAGTGACGGGATTAGTTGTCCTCCAATCATTTTAGACTATTAAAAAGGGCACTATCCCTTTCAATATCCAATTGAATGAGCCCTTTTGGAAGTTTCTACGACAACTCCTTCGATACGAAGTGCCCTGGTCTAAAACCCACCAAAAAATACATTGTGCCCACATTGCTCTTTACTTACGTAGGCAGCGCTAATGCGCTTCCTACGAAACCTTATATGCCCCCAGGGAATAACCTACAACCCTTGTCCTGAGGGCTGTAGGGGGGGGGGTGTCATCCTCAAATACATAATTTCTGGAACTTTCAACTACGTTAAAAAATGGCTATGTAAAAATTTTGATTGAATGTGTTTGGGGGGTGAGGATGTTGCCATCTTCAAAGACGAAATTTCCGGACCTTTCATTTACGTTGAACAAAATGGCTATCTCAAAATGGCTTTGATTTGATGTGTTTTGGTAAATGGTGGGCGTGGGAGGCAAGTTAGTTGCCCTTCAATCCCTTTCTACTATTAAAAAGGGCACTAGCCCTTTCAAATTCCAATTGAATAAGCCCTTTTGAAGTTTCTATGACAAATCCTTCGATACGAAGTGCCTGTTCTAAAACCAAAAAAAGTTTCTACGGCAACGCCTTCTATAAAAACCTTATATGCCCTCAGGCCATAACTTAAAACCCTTGCCCTGAGGGTTGTGGGGGAGTTTCCTCTTCAAAAACAAATTTTCTATTTGGAAATCAACTACGCTGAACAAAAAGGCTATCTCAAAACTTTGATTGGATGTATTTGGGGGAATGAGGGGCGTGGGGGGGGCGGCTAGTTGCCTACCAATAACTTTCGACTATTAAACAGGGCACTAGCCCTTTCAATTTCCAATCGAATGAGCCTTTTTTGAAGTTTCTACGACAACACCTTCTATAAAAACCTTATATTCCCCCAGGGCATAACTTAAAACCCTTGCCTTGTGGGTTGTGGGGGAGTGTCCACCTCAAAAACATATTTTCTATTTGTAAATCAACTGCGCTTAACAAAATGGCAATCTCAAAATTTTAATTGGACGTATTCGGGGGAATAATGGGCGTGGGGGGGGTAGTTGCCCTCCAATCACTTTCGACTATTAAAAAGGGCACTAGCCACTCCAGTACCTTGCCCTCCTCCTAGTTTATATGGTATAAAACCGTTACTGCAAATAACCTTTACAAACCAGAAAATAGATCAAAACCATAACAACATAAAAAAAAGACAAAACAAAGACAAAAATGACAAATGTGCAGCAGAAGTAGTTTTAGTTAGAGTTATAGTTTAGTTTAGTTTTATATATATATATATATATATATATATATATATATATATATATATATATATATATATATATATATATATATATATATATATATATATATATATATATATATATATATATATATATATATATATATATATATATATATATATATATATATATATATATATATATATATATATATATATATATATATATTGTGACCATTGATTATTGTGATAAAATTGGTAAATATATTGATTATTGTGATAAATATTGTGATAAAAATGGTAGCGTGATATCACTCTACCATTGAATATTGTGATATAATTATACCCTCACTGTCTTTAAATAGTAGATTCAATGTATTTTATTTGAATGTGCGTGGGATAAGAGATAAGTCGGATAGTCTGAAATCATATTTGTGGTCTGATAAATCTTGCCCTTTTGATGTAATGTGTTTAACAGAAACAAGGTTATCTGATGGTGAAAAAATAACAGCTTATGATATGCATGGTTATGTTGCTGTTCATATCCCTAGAATGGTAACAAAGTGCTCAGGGGGTATTTATTTATTTATAAAATCTGATGTTGAATTTAGTAGAAGGTCTGACCTTGAACCCTTGTTTACATCAATAACGTCAAATAGTAGGACAGTTTATTCTTAGTCATTGATCTGAAAAGCCAGTTTGCATTTGATACTATTTGTTTGTTTTATAAGCACCCTCCTTTTCCAACGCATCTGTTCTGCGATTTGCTTGATCAGCTTTCTTGTGTGGGGACTTTCTCTAAAAAACGCATTTGTGTTTTGGGAGATTTTAATTGTAATATGTTAAATATTGGATCAAGTGATGAATGTGACCATCTCTTTGATGTGCTTTCTTCTTCTGGTCTACTTCGTTCAATTTTTTTTCCTTCTCGTGTTGACCCTACAAGAAATTCTACCACTTTAATAGATAATATTGTCGTTTCTCATTCTCTTAATTTGAAGTTTATTTCTGGTCTTGTTTTCACTGATCTTTCTAATCACTTCCCTATTTTTCTATAATTTTTTGTGCCTTAAACTGAGATTGCTGTGGATGAGCGGGGTGAGTCTTCTTTTAGAACTCTCAAAGATAAAGAAATTTCGAATTTAATACATAGTCTTCAGAGTAATGATTGGTCTAGTGTTCTTGAAGCTAATGATGTTGAATGTCCATCAAGTTTATTTTGTGTCGTATTAATTAAAAAAACTTTTTCCACAAAATAAATTTTTCAAAGAAAAGTAAAGAACCCCATTAAACAAAAAATGAGCAAAAATAAAATAAAATAATCTACCAAGCTCGAAACTACCACAAATCAGCATCGATAAATAAATGAAACCCAAAACCGAAAAGAAATCAAAATAAATAACCAAGTCAAACTCAAAACGAGCAGAAATTAACATAAGTTGGGTGCGAAACCCCTATGCCTTCCCAAGGCCAGAACAAAATTTGAACTTTACTGAAAAAAATACAAATGAATGTGCATTGTCAGTTTAATATACATATACTTATATTTAGTAATCAAAATGTTAAAATTATTTGATTTATTAAAGTTATAAAAGTAAAAACATTTATATTTTTTTCAGTAAAGTGCAAATTTTGTTCTGGCCTCGGGAAGGCATGGGGGTTTGCGCCCAACTTATGTTAATTTCTGCCCTTTTTTAGTTTGACTCGGTTATTTATTGTAATTTCTCTTCGTTTTGGGTTTCATTTATTTATCGATGCTGATTTGTGGTAGTTTCGAGCTTGGTAGATTATTTTATTTTATTTTTGCTCATTTTTTGTTGGTTCTTTACTTTTCTTTGAAAAATTTATTTTGTGGAAAAAGTTTTTTTAATTAATACGACACAAAAATAAACTTGCTGCACATTCAGTTTGACTCGGTTATTTCTTTTAATTTCTCTTCGTTTTGGGTTTCATTTATTTATCGATGCTGATTTGTGGTAGTTTCGAGCTTGGTAGATTATTTTATTTTATTTTTGCTCATTTTTTGTTTAATGGGGTTCTTTTCTTTTCTCTGAAAAACTTTTTTTGAGAAAAAAGCTTTTTTAATTAATTTCTGTTCGTTTTATATTGACATAGTCTTTTCAGGGAAAAAGAAAATAACACTTTAAATCTTTTCGTTTTTAAGACTTTATAGTTTGGCCTGCTATTTGCATGTTGGAGAAAAATTTTCAGCAATTTTTAACAACATACACCCTTTTAAAAATCTGGACACAAATAGCACTGTTTAACTTAGTGTCATACCTCCTCTAGTTGACCTGAGATGAAAAACTTCATTCCATTTCCCAAAAAAATCTGTTTACTTTCTTTGAAAGCTTTGATACATTTACACTATTTTGAATTGGTTAAATTTAAGAGCAGAAGTAGCCTCGAAAGTTTGAATATAATACCCTCGGTCGTTCTTGGGATACTGCTGACATACCTTATTGGGAATTAGCATTATCACAGTGCATTTTTATTTAATCTTGCGGCAAAATTTATTTTTTAAACATAATGGGCAATTGGGAGGGTGGGAGTGGAAGGGGGATTAGTTGCCCTCCAGTCACATTCGACAATTAAAAAGGGCATCAGCCCTTTCTATTTTCCATCGAATGAGCCCCTTTCGAAGTTCCCATGACAACTCCTTCGATACGAAGTGCCCTGGTCTAAACAACAACAACAACAAAAATTATTACTAATCATTTCCGACTATTAAAAAGGGCACTAGCCCATTGAATTTCAAATCGAATGAGCCCTTTTCTGAAGTTTCTACGACGTCTTCTATAAAAAATTATATGCCCCAAGGGCATAACTTAAAACCCTTGCCCTGAGGGCTGTGGCGGAGTATCCTCCTCAAAAACATATTTCCTATCTGTAAGTCAACTACGCTGAACAAAATGGCTATCTCAAAATTTTTATTGGATGTGTTGGGGGAATGAGGGGCGTGGGGGGGGGGGCTAGTTGCCCTCCAATCACTTTCGACTATTAAAAAGCGCACTAGCCCATTGAATGTCCAATCGAATGAGCTTTTTTTGAAGTTTCTCCGACAACGCCTTCTATAAAAACATTATATGCCCCCTGGGCATAACTTAAAACCCTTGCCCTGAGGGTTGTGGGGGAATGCCCTCCTCAAAAACATATTTTCTATCTGGAAAACAACCCCGCTGAACAAAACGGTTAACTCAAAATTTTGATGGGATGTGTTGGGGTGAATGCGGGACGTGGGGGGGGGGCTAGTTGCCCTCCAATCACTTTCAACTATTAAAAAGGGCACTAGCCCTTTGAATTTCCAATCAAATGAGTCCCTTTTGAAGTTTCTATGACAACGCCTTCTATAGAAACCTTATATACCCCAAGATATAACTTAAAACCCATGCCCTGAGGGTTGTTGGGGAGTGTCCTCCTCAAAAACGAATTTTCTATTTGGAAATCAACTACGCTGAACAAAATGGCTATCTCAAAATTTTAATTGGATGTGTTTGGGAGAATGATGGGCGTAGGGGAGGGGCTAGTTCCACTCCAATCACTTTTGACTATTAAGAATGAAACTAGCCCTTTGAATTTCAAAATGAATGAGCCTGTTTTGAAGTTTCTACGACAACGCCTTCTATAAAAACCTTATATGCCCCCAGGCCATAACTTAAAACCCTTGCCCTGAGGGTTGTGGGGGAGTGTTCTCCTCAAAAACATATTTTCTATCTGGAAATCAACTACGCTGAAAAAAATGGCTATCTCAAAATTTTGATTGGATGTATTTGGGGGACTGATGGGCGTGGGGGGACTAGCTGCAGTCCAAGCACTTTCGACTATTAAAAAGAGTACTAGCCCTTTGAATTTCCAATCGAATGAGCCTGTTTTGAAGTTTCTACGACAACGCCTTCTATAAAAACCTTATATGCCCCTAGGGCATAACTTAAAACCCATGCCCTGAGGGTTATGGGGGAGTGTCCTCCTCAAAACTATATTCTCTATCTGGAAATCAACTATGCTGAACAAAATGGCTATCTAAAAATTTTTATTGGATGTGTGTGGGTGAATGATGGACGTGGGGGGGGGGCTAGTTGCCCTCCAATCACTTTCAACTATTAAAAAGGGCACTAGCCCTTTGGATTTTCAATCAAATGAGTCCCTTTTGAAGTTTCTATGACAACGCCTTCTATAAAAACCTTATATACCCCAGGATATAACTTAAAACCCATGCCCTGAGGGTGGTTGGGGAGTGTCCTCCTCAAAAACGTATTTTCTATCTGGAAATCAACTACGCTGAAAAAAATGGCTATCTTAAAATTTTAATTAGATGTGTTTGGGAGAATGATGGGCGTGGGGGAGGGGCTAGTTCCACTCCAATCACTTTCGACTATTAAGAATGGAACTAGCAGTTTGAATTTCCCTTTGAAATCAACTACGCTGAACAAAATGGCTATCTCAAATTTTTTATTGGATGCGTTTGGGGGAATGATGGGCGTGGGGACGGCTAGTTATCCTCCAATCGCTTTCGGCTATTAAAAAGGGCACTAGCCCGTTGAATTTCCAATCGAATAAGCTTTTTGAAGTTTCTACGACAACGCCTTCTATGAAAACATTAAATGCCCCCTGGGCATAACTTAAAACCCTTGCCCTGAGGGTTGTGGGGGAGTTTCCTCCTCAAAAGCATATTTTCTATCTAGAAATCTATTACGCTGAACAAAATGGCTATTTCAAAATTTTGATGGGATGTATTTGGGGGAATGTTGTGTGTGGGAGGGGGGGGCTAGTTGCCCTCCAATCACTTTGGACTATTAAAAAGGGCACTAGCCCTTTAATTTCTAATCGAATGAGCCTTTTTTGAGGTTTCTAAAGCAACACCTTCTATAAAAACCTTATATGCCCACAGGGCATAACTTAAAACCCTTGCCCCTGAGGGTTGCGGGGGAGTGTCCTCCTCAAAAACATACTTTCTACCTGGAAACCAACTATGCTGAACAAAATAGCTATCTCAAGATTTTGATTGGATGTGTTTCGGGGAATGATGGGCGTGGGGAGGGGGTAGTTACCCTCCAATCACTTTCGACTATTAGAAAGGACACTAGCCACTCCCATTTCCAATCGAATGAGCCCTTTTCGAAGTTTCTACGACGATTCCTTCGATACGAAGTGCCTTGGTATGGAGAAAAAAAAACTCAAAAACCAACACATTGTGCCCACATCGTTCTTTACTTACGCAGCGCTACGCTGCCTATGAAAAGGTGGGCGTCAGAGAGGGATTAGTTACGGTCAAATCACTTTCAACTATTAAAAAGGACACTAGCCCTTTGAATTCCCAATCAAATGAGCCTTTTTTAAAGTTTCTATGACAACACTTTCTATAAAAACCTTATTTGCCCCCAGGCCAAAACTTAAAACCCTTGCCCTGAGGGTTGTGGGGGAGTGTCCTCCTCGAAAACATATTTTCTATCTGGAAAACAACTACGCTGAATAAAATGGCCATCTCAAAATTTTAATTGGATGTGTTTGGGGGAATGATGGGCGTGGAGGGGCTAGTTGCCCTCCAATCCTTTTCGACTATTAAAAAGGGCACTAGCCACTCCAATTTCCAATTGAATGAGCCCTTTTGGAGGTTTCTAAGACAACTCCTTCGATACGAAGTGCCCGGGTGGAGAAAAAACACATTGTGCCCACATCGTTCTTTACTTAGGCAGCGCTAGCGCGCTGCCTATGATGGGAGCTCTGTTGGATAAGTATTTTCCTCTTAGAAAGAGGCCAAGGAATTCCACACCCAAATACCGATGGGTGTCTAGAGGTCTGATCAATGCTACACATATGGAGGCGTCTCTGTTCAAGGCTACATGTAAAAGTAAGACACAGGATGATCTTTTGAAGTATAAACATTATAAAAATATGCTTACTTCTTCAGTACGTGTAGCCAAAAAGCTCTAGTTTTCGCGTCGAATTGATGAGTGTAAGGGGTATTTGCAAAAGGTTTGGACTGTAGTTAATGAAGCTCTTTCC
Source organism: Artemia sp. Qi Xiang Cuo (assembly GCF_049724085.1). Classification (NCBI taxonomy): domain Eukaryota; kingdom Metazoa; phylum Arthropoda; class Branchiopoda; order Anostraca; family Artemiidae; genus Artemia; species Artemia sp. Qi Xiang Cuo. The sequence continues at coordinate 8,510,831 of NC_142799.1, forward strand.
CGCAAGAAACTCAAAGAGTCCCTTCCATGTCACTACAGGAAAGCTGATGGATTTAATATGGACAAAAATTCTACAGCGAGTGCCTTTAATTCGTATTTCACCACACTTCCTTCGGTTCCTATTCCACCCCAGAGCAGAGTAAGTAGTTTTCCCTTAGCAAAAAAGTAATTTTTCCCTTCCCCATGCAGTGATACCAAAATTTCTAGTATTATTCCTCAGCTTCCAAGTAGCCGTTCAGTTGATGGTTTTGGTTTGAGTAATAATGTCCTTTAAAATATTGGTCAGTTTGTTTCTAAGCCAATCTCCCATATAACTAACCTCTCTCTTTCTTCTGATGTTTTCCCTCATTTATTTAAAGTTCACGTTGTACCTTTGTATAAAAAAGGTGATTCATCTCTAATTTTAAACTATAGACCCATTTCTCTTCTTCCTGTCATCTCTAAGGTTGTTGAAAAAGTAGTGTATCGTAGTCTCTCTTCATTTGTATTTAGTACTAATACGACTGCAGGAAATTCTTTCATAACTAGCCATCAGTATGGCTTTCGTCCCAGTTTTTCTACCATGCATGCACTTTCAGATGCAACAGAGTTTGTGCGTGTTAATTTGGACAAGGGCTTGTGTGTTTTGGGTCTATTTCTTGACATTTCAAAGGCATTTGATATGGTCAATCACTCTGTTATTTTGTCTAAATTATCTTTATTTGAGTGCATGGAGTCCCACTTGAATGGTTTAGGTCTTACCACTCAGGGAGATCTCAGTATATTTCGGTTAATGGTACTTCTTCCCCTACTTTGCCTGTTTTGAAGGTGTCCCACAGGGCTCTGTGCTTGGACCCCTTTTGTTTTTAATTTATATTAATGATCTTGTTGATGGTCTTCATCCCCTTGTGTATCCTATTCTTTTTCCTGACGACAGTAACTTTTCCATTGCTGCAGTGGACCTGCCATCTGCCACTTCCGTAGCTCAAGGTCTTCTTGATAAAGTAAAAGATTGGTGCTGGTCAAATGGTATGGCTCTCAACAGCCAAAAAAGCGCCATTGTACACTTCAGGACCGAATATGAGACGTACAGGAGCCAATCATTTTGTCTTATGTGAATGATTTTGTACCGCAAGCTACTATGGTGAAATTTCTTGGTGTGTATCTTGACTGTTTTCTTTCTTTTAAACCCCATATAACTCATACCCACTCCCTTGTCCTCCGCCACTCTTCAATGTTACACAGGGTTAACTCATCTCTTCCCCCAGGTGTTATGCTTTCTCTTTATTATGCTTTATTTTTCTTTAATTTTCTTATTGCTGTTCTGTCTGGAGTAGTACTAATAAATCTCTTCTCTGCACACTTCAAAGAGCCTAAAATAGGGCAGTGAAGGCTACTTTTTTTCTACCTTGGTTCTACCCTTCCTCTGATCTTTATAATGATACTGGAATAGCTCCGCTGGATCGTATTGTGGGTAAAATTAATCTTTATTTAGCGAATTCTGCTTTTCTAGGTACACTTCCACCACCTCTGCAGCGGTTTTTCTTACGGACAGGTCCAGGTAGGTACTCTTCTTCTTTACATAGTTCTTCTCGCAGATTTATTTTACCCAAACGATCATCAACAGCAGCTCAGAGGTCTCCTGTTTATCAATCAGTTCTACTATGGAACTCCATCCCTGCTGAGGTACCTCTATATCTTTCTGTAAAGGCAGTTTCTCGTCGGGTGTTTCCATTTTAGAATTTTTTTTTTTATTCTATCCTAATTTATATGTTTCTCTTCTCTTCATTTAATATATTTTTCAGGTTGTAAACTCTTTTTTTATTCTGTCTCAATTTTTTATGTCTTTTCTTCATTTAAATATTTTTCAGTTATATGTTAAGTTTCCTTCTAAACCCCCTATTTGATAAATGTCCTTATCTTGTTCCAGTTTTGTTTTTTGTTTTGTCTTTTTTTTGTTTGTTTTTTTGTGCTTGTAAGTGTATGCGCTTTATTGTCTGTGCTTTTTTTATGTGCTTTATAAAAGCGTTTTATTTTTGGTTTGTTGGTCCATTACAAGTTACGCTTCTTGGGCTTAGTAATTACTTTACGTTTTGTAATTGTTTTCTTTTAATTTTAATGAATTGAAAAAAAAAAAATGCTGAAAAAAAGTAGCAGATGGTGTTATCTGTAGGAAAGTTCGAAACACATCTAAGAATATTAGTAATAATGATTTAAATTTATTACTTAAAATTAAACTTCATGAGAGTATTAATGAGCAATTAAAGGACAAGAGCATTGCCGCGTCCCTCGTTTAACAGTCAAAATCTATGACACGGCATGATATCTCAATGAAATTGCAGTTCCACGACAACTGCAGGCAATAACAATAATTCAATGACTTAAGCTAGCTCATCTCTGGAAAGCAGTTCTGGAAAGTTCTGGAAAGATCAGTTCAGGGAAGCAGCAATTCACAGAGGACCTATCTAGAAACATCAACTGCAAGATCAAGAAAGGAATCGAAGAGATTTATCTTCGATGTCAAAAATCAATGTCATTAAATCGTTAAATAATAATGAATTAAGTTTATAACAATAAGAAGATAAACAAACAAGAGCCTTGGAAGAACATGCATATTTTATTCAAGTAAGGTAAAGGATTATACCGGAGTGTGCGACCGCCTCCAGCCTCTTAAGAAAGCACAGAAAAATTAGTGACTTGGTAGATAATTGCATCACAGAGAAAATGACAATCTAGAGTGTAGTGTTACAATGAATTACAAGCAGCGGTTATTAAAATGTTGAGTTAGCAACAGTTAGTTAGATAGCAACATGTAGTTAGGTATAAGAGAGAAATCATAGACGTTCTGTTCAAAATGACCTTTGTTAAGTTCAACCCATAATTGGGTCGTTGGGGGGTCAACCATCCTATGCTTTCGCACACCCTTCCTGTTTACCTTCCCCAGATTTCTCCAGGTACCCATTTAAAGATGGTTCGACTCTAGCTGAGCTTACAGAGTCACGCCACTGACCCCCGTCCCAAACCAAATAATTGGGTACACTAGGATTCGAACCCTCGTCCTCTCGGACAAAGGATCCTTAATTAAAGAAGTTAAAGAAGAACTGTTAGGGTTAAAAGCCTCTAGGATTGAAAACAAGGACTAGACGGGGTTGAAAAATATAGGTTGTAAGTACAAGGACTAGGGTCGAAAGTTATTCTAGAACACTTTTTCTTATTTACCAGAATACGTTTTCTAAAAGGTAGAACCCTTTTAGAAAACGTTCAAATCCCGTGGTTAAACATCTCGATGATGGGTATTGGATATCTAGATAAATGGACACTTCTTGTAGCAGCAATTCTCAGTCTGAAATAACACTAAATTTTTTACAAATTAAAAAGGGATGGTATAATCCTGATTTTCAACAAGGCGTACAATGTTCGCCTTTCAACTATATATTTAAGAAAGAAATGTTTCAAAAGAGTTATTTGTACCGCTTGAGGCTGTTGCTCCTGAGCACCGATTATGTGACCCCGCAAGGATGTTTGAGGAGAAAAATTAAAGAACACGGGTAACTTATAAGAGGAGAAATTTAAGTTCGTGTCTAAGGAAATTCATCTCTGCTAATTACAGAAATGTAGAGGAGAGGGAAGAGGGTGAGGAAAGGATTCTTTTAAAAGAGATAAAAACATTTTTTTTCAAAATCTAGCGGGGAGGGGAGGGGGGTTGTAAAACTAAGTCTCTTTCCAATTGGCATCCCTTGAAAAAATATATGAGATATACCCATCAAAACCACAAAATTTAATATAAAACATATTAAAAAAATAATAGTTACAAAAAAATTTTGTTTTCTCTGTTTTTTTTTTTTTTTTTTTTTTTTTTAATGTTGAAGGTAGAAGAGCCATTTTTGTTAAAACTGTGCATCAGGTTTATTTGGTTATATATATATATATATATATATATATATATATATATATATATATATATATATATATATATATATATATATATATATATATATATATATATATATATATATATATATATATATATATATATATATATATATATATATATATGTGTAGTGTGTGTGTGTGATATATATATATATATATATATATATATATATATATATATATATATATATATATATATATATATATATATATATATATATATATATATATATATATATATATATATATATATATATATATATATATATATATATATATATATATATATATATATATATATATATATATATATATATATGTATATATGTATATATGTATATATATATATATATATATATATATATATATATATATATATATATATATATATATATATATATATATATATATATATATATATATATATATATATATATATATAACTAGCTTATATCCTACTGAGTCACCAAGCCATGACTATTTTATAATCCAGATTTATAAGCTCAATAGGCGGATTAACTTCAAGAAATATCAGATCGGTTCAAAATAAATTTAGAAAAAGCAGATTATAATAAATGAAAATTAAGCTTGAATTGTACTTGAATCAACCTCCTGTTTCAACAGAGTAAGGCTCTATTGGCAGTGCCCTAGTTGTCTTAAACTAAAATCCGGGTTACAGCGGTAGCTAGCAACCTATTAAGAGACGAAATGGGAAGAATGAAACATAAAAGGACACTTACGAGGAGACTAAAGGAATCCAACTTCGCGTCGGCATGCTCCGAGTCTAGTTTCTCAATAATTAAATTCAAGTTGTACTCGGCAAAAGCAGGGGTAGAGCCAAGAGCTGTTTGAAGCGCCTCTCTTAACTGATCTCTAGTAACCCCAAATGGATCATTTGGTGGCTGTAAAAGATATAAGTAATTAAAAAGAATAGAGCCGTCTAAAACGAAGACACAAAATTAAAACACGAAGTTATTGACGTGTGACGATAGAAAACTAAAATGTATTAATCTAAAAAACTTTGTTTGTTATTACCCATGTTGAGGTACCCTCTCGTACCCACTTGCCCAGCATTTACAATAGAATTTTTCGTTCAAACGTATTAAAATACAACAAATATATAAATACTTGCAATTACCCTTGAACTAAATTTGTTTCACTCCTGCATACTTTCAAAATACCCCTATAAAATTTTAGTGTAAAGATTGAAACTATTTTTTTATCTTATTTTATAATTTTTTTGGGGCTTCTAAATTTTATTTTAACTGGCATATATTCTTGCATCAATATATGCGTCTCACGTCTATTCAGAAATATACTAATATGGATTAATGGACACGGATAATGATAACAAATAATGTGCTTCAAAAAATAAGCGAACAGGAAAGGACATCACCATGAGTAGTAACCTAGGTGCTGATTCTAAACTTACATGAAAACTTACATTGAATTTCACAAGAAAACCCACGCCTTTGACACTATATTTAGACATGGACATTTTAAAAAGCTGGCACGCTATAATGCATGTTATGAAACAATTGGGGAGAGTATCCTTTCACACCTATACTTCCTTGGCACCTTTTCAGAGCATGTACTCGTGGATACCTTTCCAAGCAACGTGATTAAACACGCTTTTACAATCGGAATTGTTTGATTGACATTTGCAAAAAAGGGATAAGGAATTCGCAAATTGGACTCTATGAACGATATTAATTAATGTTTGAATAATAGGAGTGTGATTGATTCTAATTACTGATTGGATAATTTTTTAACATGAAATCTCTGAATAAAATATTTTTGGAGGGATGGGATGATGGGAGCGAGGTGTCTTAGAGTACTTATAATGGTGCTATTTGGGGAGATTACGTTCCTTGGCACCTTTTCAGAGCATGTACTTATGGATACCTTTCCAACCAACGTGATTAAACGCGCTGTTACAATCGGAATTGTTTGATTTACATTTGCAAAAAGGGATAAGGAATTCGAAAATTGGACTCTATGAACGATATTAATTAATGTTTGAATAATAGGAGTGTGATTGATTCTAATTAGTGATTGGATAATTTTTTAACAAGAAATCTCTGAATAAAATATTTTTGGAGGGGTTGTCTTATTCTGTGTGTTTTTTTTCTTTACTTGGTGGTCATTCAAAAAGCGAGGATTTCTGTTAAATAAATAATTCTTATACCTTTTAAAGTAGCTTTACGGGGTTTGAGAGACTCTGTTGTCTTATTCCGTGTGTTTTTTTTTCTTTAATTGGTGGTCATTCATTAAGCGATGATTTCTGTTAAATAAATAATTCTTGTACCTTTTAAAATAGCTTTACGGGGTTTGAGAGACTCTGTTGTCTTATTCCGTGTGATTTTTTCTTTACTTGGTGGTCATTCAAAAAGCAAGGATTTCTGTTAAATAAATAATTCTTGTACCTTTTAAAATAGCTTTACGGGGTTTGAGAGACTCTGTTGTCTTATTCTGTGATTTTTGCTTTACTTGGTAGTAATTCAAAAAGCAATGATTTCTGTTAAATAAATTATTCTTGTACCTTTTAAAATAGTTTTAGGGGGTTTGAGAGACTCTGTTGTATTATTGTGCGCGTTTTTTTCTTTACTTGGTGATCATTCAAAAACCGAGGATTTCTGTTAAATAAGTAATTCTTGTATCTTTTAAAATAGTTTTACGGGGTTTGAGAGACTCAGTTGTCTTATTCCATGTCATTTTTTCTTTACTTGATGGTCATTCAAAAAGCTAGTATTTTTGTTAAATAAATAATTTTAGTACCTTTTAAAATATCTTTACGGGGTTTTAGAGACTCAGTTGTCTTATTCAGTGTGTTTTTTTTCTTTACTTGGTGGTCCTCCAAAAAGCAAGTTTTTCTGTTAAATAACTAATTAGTATACATTATAAAATAGATTTACGTGTTTTGAGAGACTCTGTTGTCTTATCCCGTGTGATTTTTTCTTTAATTGGTAGTCATTCAAAAAGCGAGTATTTCTGTTAAATAAATTATTCTTGTGCCTTTTAAAATAGCTTTACGGGGTTTGAGAGACTCTGTTGTTTTATTGTGTGTGTTTTTTTCTTTACTTGGTGCTCATTCAAAAAGCGAGGATTTCTGTTAAATAAATAATTCTTGTACCTTTTAAAATAGCTTTACGGAGTTTGAGAGACTCTGTTGTTTTATTCTGTGTGATTTTTTCTTTACTTGGTGATCATTCAAAAAGCGAGGATTTCTGTTAAATAAATAATTCTTGCACCTTTTAAAATAGCTTTACGGGGTTTGAGAGACTCTGTTGTTTTATTCTGTGTGATTTTTTCTTTACTTGGTGATCATTCAAAAAGCGAGGAATTCTGTTAAATAAATAATTCTTGTACCTTTTAAAATAGCTTTACGGGGTTTGAGAGACTCTGTTGTTTTATTCTGTGTGATATTTTCTTTACTTGGTGATCATTCAAAAAGCGAGGATTTCTGTTAAATAAATAATTCAAAAACCTTTTAAAATAGCTTTACGGGGTTTGAGAGACTCTGTTGTTTTATTCTGTGTGTTTTTTTTCTTTACTTGGTGGTCATTCAAAAAACAAGGATTTCTGTTAAAAAAATAATTCTTATACCATCTCAAAGAGCTTGACGCTGATTTAGACTGTTAGGTTTCTATTTCTGTGGGTTATTTTCTTAACTTGGGAATCATTAAAACACAAATGCTTACCGTTCAATCAGATCTACTAGTACCTGTTCAAAAAGCTTCACGTGTTGTGTGAGACGCTTTGGTTGTATTCTGTGTTTTTTTTCTTTACTTGGTGGTCATTTAAAAAGTGAGGATTTATGTTAAATAAATAATTATTGTACCTTTTAAAATAGCTTTACGGGGTTTGAGAGACTCTGTTGGTTAGTTCTGTGTGATATTTTCTTTACTTGGTGATCATTCAAAAACCGATGATTTCTGTTAAATAAATAATTCTTGTACCTTTTAAAATAGTTTTACGGGGTTTGAGAGACTCTGTTGTTTTATTCTTTTTATTTTTTTTCTTTACTTGGTGCTCATCCAAAAATCGCGGATTTCTTTTAAATAACTCATTGTTGTACCTTTTAAAATAGCTTTACGGGGTTTGAGAGACTCTGTTGTTTCATTCTGTGTGATTTTTTCTTTACTTGGTGATCATTCAAAAAGCGAGGATTTCTGTTAAATAAATAATTCTTGTACCTTTTAAAATAGCTTTACGGGGTTTGAGAGACTCTGTTGTTTTATTCTGTGTGATTTTTTCTTTACTTGGTGATCATTCAAAAAGCGAGGATTTCTGTTAAATAAATAATTATTGTACCTTTTAAAATAGCTTTACGGGGTTTGAGAGACTCTGTTGTCTTATTACGTGTGATTTTTTCTTTACTTGGTGGTCATTCAAAAGCGAGGATTTCTGTTAAATAAATAATTCTTGTACCTTTTAAAATAGCTTTACGGGGTTTGAGAGACTCTGTTGTCTTATTCTGTGTGTTTTTTTCTTTACTTGGTGGTCATTCAAAAAGCGAGGATTTTTGTTAAATAAATAATTCTTGTACCTTTTAAAATAGCTTTACGTGGTTTGAGAGACTCTGTTGTTTTATTCTGTGTGATTTTTTCTTTACTTGGTGGTCAATCAAAAAGAGAGGATTTCTGTTAAATAAATAATTCTTTTACCTTTTAAAATAGCTTTACGGGATTTGAGAGACTCTGTTGTTTTATTCCGTGTGATTTTTTCTTTACTTGTTGGCCATTAAAAAAGCAAGGATTTCTCTTAAATAAATAATTCTTGTACATTTTGAAATAGCTTTACTGGGTTTGAGAGACTCTGTTGTCTAATTCTGTATGATTTTTCTTTACTTTATGATCATTGAAAAAGCGAGGATTTCTGTTAAATAAATAATTCTTGTACCTTTTAAAATAGCTTTACGGGGTTTGAGAGACTCTGTTGTTTTATTCCGTGCGATTTTTTCTTTACTGGGTGGTCATTCAAAAAGCGAGGATTTCTGTTAAATAAATAATTCTTATACCTTTTAAAATAGCTTTACGGGGTTTGAGAGACTCTGTTGTCTTATTCCGTTTGATTTTTTCTTTACTTGGTGGTCATTCGAAAAGCGAGGATTTTTGTTAAATAAATAATTCTTGTACCTTTTAAAATAGCTTTACGGGGTTTGAGAGACTCTGTTGTTTTATTCCGTGTGATTTTTTCTTTACTTGGTGGTCATTCAAAAAGCGAGGATTTTTGTTAAATAAATAATTCTTGTACCTTTTAAAATAGCTTTACGGGGTTTGAGAGACTCTGTTGTTTTATTCTGTGTGATTTTTTCTTTACTTGGTGATCATTCAAAAAGCGATGATTTCTGTTAAATAAATAGTTCTTGTACCTTTTAAAATAGCTTTACAGGGTTTGAGAGACTCTGTTGCTTTGTTCTGTGTGATTTTTTCTTTACTTGGTGATGATTCAAAAAGCGAGGATTTCTGTTAAATAAATAATTCTTGTACCTTTTAAAATAGCTTTACGGGGTTTGAGAGACTCTGTTGTTTTATTCTGTGTGTTTTTTTCTTTACTTGTTGCTCATTCAAAAAGCGAGGATTTCTTTTAAATAAATAATTCTTTTGCCTTTTAAAATAGCTTTACGGGGTTTGAGAGACTCTGTTGTTTTATTCTGTGTGATTTTTTCTTTACTTGGTGGTCATTCAAAAAGCGAGGACTTCTGTTAAATAAATAATTCTTGTACCTTTTAAAATAGCTTTACGGGGTTTGAGAGAGTGTGTTGTCTTATTCCGTGTTATTTTATGTTTACTTGTTAGTCATTCAAAAATCGATGATTTCTGTTAAATAAATAATTCTTGTACCTTTTAAAATATCTTTAGGGGGGTTGAGAGATTCTGTTGTGTTATTCTGTTTTATGTTTTCGTTACTTGGTGGTCAATCAAAAAGCGATGATTTCTGTTAAAAAAATAATTCTTATACCTTTTAAAATAGTTTTACGGGGTTTGAGAGACTCTGTTGTTTTATTCTGTGTGATTTTTTCTTTACTTGGTGGTCAATCAAAAAGCGAGGATTTCTGTTAAATAAATAATTCTTCTACCTTTTAAAATAGCTTTACGGGCTTTGAGAGACTTTGTTGTTTTATTCAGTATGATTTTTTCTTTACTTGGTAGTCATTCAAAAAGCGAGGATTTCTGTTAAATAAATAATTCTTGTACCTTTTAAAATAGCTTTACGGGGTTTGAGAGACTCTGTTGTTTTATTCTGTGTTATTTTTTCGTTCCTTGGTGGTCATTCAAAAAGCGAGGATTTCTGTTAAATAAATAATTCTTGTACATTTTAAAATAGCTTTACGGGGTTTGAGAGACTCTGTTGTTTTATTCTGTGTGATTTTTCTTTACTTGGTGGTCATTCAAAAAGCGAGGATTTCTATGAAATAAATAATTCTTGTACCTTTTAAAATAGCTTTACGGGGTTTGAGAGACTCTGTTGTTTTATTCCGTGTGATTTTTTCTTTACTTGGTGGTCATTCAAAAAGCGAGGATTTCTGTTAAACAAATAATTCTTGTACCTTTTAAAATAGCTTTACGGGGTTTGAGAGACTCAGTTGTCTTATTCCGTGTGATTTTTTCTTTACTTGGTGGTCATTCAAAAAGCGAGGATTTCTGTTAAATAAATAATTCTTGTACCTTTTAAAATAGCTTTACGGTGTTTGAGAGACTCTGTTGTTTTATTCTGTGTGTTGTTTTTTTCTTTACTTGATGGTCATTCAAAAAGCGAGGATTTCTGTTAAATAAATAATTCTTGTACCTTTTAAAATAGCTTTACGGGGTTTGAGAGACTCTGTTGTCTTATTCCGTGTGATTTTTTTTTACTTGGTGGTCATTCAAACAGCGAGGATTTCTGTTAAATAAATAATTCTTGTACCTTTTAAAATAGCTTTACGGGGTTTGAGAGACTCTGTTGTCCCCAGCGATCAGAAATTAAATTATAAAGAAGTTTCTTCACCTCAAGTACAAGTGGTAGCACTATAGGAAATGTATGCATGCGTTGTCACGACAGTAAGGAATTAAATTTCTTTGGAATACCGAAAAGATTCCGTTGTCCAAATGGTGGATATGCGAGATTGAGATCTCCAGATATGATTGCACTCAAAGAGAATGCCAACATAAAGATAATCGTTGATGATAGAGGACAACTCCTTGCTACTGTTGCAGGTAACACATTACCTACTGATACATCCAATCGTCATCTTTTAGGTATTAGCATTCAACGGAAGGTCAATAAATGAAAGGCCTACTTTTCTACTAATATCGTAAACCATATCTTGGCTACGTGCCGAAACTATTACCTGTGTAAAAATAATGTGATAATAGACAGTGAAATTGCCAGAAAAATAAAAAGGGCATTGTCAGAAAATATCACTATTGAATATCAAGATGAATTGATGAAAAACAAAGTGCCAGCTAACGTTACTAACATTAATCAAACAGTCGATGAATCAACTAATAACAAAGATGAAAAGTATATTGAACCTGTTGGTGACACACCAGTAAATATTGTGTATCACTCAAAATGGAATAATGATTATTCTACCGATTACGAGTTAACAGAAGACAATAGCTACAATATCAATAGACAACATGGTAGACTATTTTATGGAGCAGATATTTTATGGAACCCCGTCTAAAAATTTTTTTTTTCATAATTTCCTGAATTAAATTTCTGTATTGTGTATCCAAGAGGTGAATTCAAGAAAGAGTTTGTTACTTACTCACTTGCCTACTTACTCACTTACTTACTTACAATTTTTTCATAATGACATTATGACACATCCAACAACGAATGTTGATAAAGAATTTATTCATTCTGATACCTAGATTTTGTCAATGGTATTCCCATGCACCTGAGAAATGGATGTTGATATAGAATTTAATCAATCTGATACTTAGATTTTCTCAATTTTACCCAATATTTTATTCTATGTATCCGAAAAGAGGATGTTGATATGGAATTTACTTACTCTGATGCTTAGATTTGGTCAATTTATCCGACATATCCCATAAAAGTTGTCGTTAAAGCGTTTACTCATTCTGAAATTTAGATTTCGTGATTTTTCATAGTTGATTTTTCATAGTTGATGCATCTGACAAAGGATGTTGATAAAAGAAAAAATTATTCACTCTGACACTTAGATTCTGTCAATTTTATATGATGTATCTGACAAAAGATGTTGATAAATAAAAGTTATTCACTCTATCCCATGTGTCAGACAATAGATGTATGCGAATTCCTTTTCTTACATCTCCAATGTTTTAATAGACACTCTAAACGTTTGATATGCTAGCTTACTCTAAAACTAATGAACACATAACAATGTAATGCATAATATATTTTTAATGAAATAATGCCATGTAGAATATTAATACAAAAATATATTATGATACATTATTAATATCAATGATCAACTTTGGACATTTTAAATCTGTTCCATAAAATAGTTCACCATGTTCTCTCTTGATATTGTAGCTATTGTCTTCTCTTAACTCGTAATCGGTAGAATAATCATTATTCCATTTTGAGTCATACACAATATTTACTGGTGTGTCACCGACAGGTTCAATATACGTTTCATCTTTGGTATTATTTGATTCATCGACTGTTTGATTAATGGTAGTAACGTTTGCTGGCAGTTTGTTTTTCATCAATTCATCTTGATATTCCATAGTGATATTTTCTGAAAATGCCCTTTTTATTTTTCTGGCAACTTCACTGTCTATTATCACATTATTTTTACACAGGTAACAGTTTCGGCACGTAGCCAAGATATGGTTTACGATATTAGTAGAAGAGTAGGCCTCTCTTTTATTGACCTTCCGTTGAATGCTAATACCTAAAAGATGACGGTTGGATGTATCAGTAGGTAATGTGATACCTGCAACAGTATCAAAGAATTGTCCTCTATCATCAACAATTTTCTTTATGTTGGCATTCTCTTTGAGTGCAATCATCTCCGGAGATCTTAGTCTCGCATATCCACCATTTGTACAACGAACTCTTTTCGGTATTCCAAAGAAATTTAATTCCTTACTGTCATGATAATGCATGCATACATTTCCAATAGTGCTACCACTTGTACTTGTTTCATAGTTTAAATACTTCTCCTTGTTGGCATTCAATGCTACAATAACATTGTCATGTGAACACACTTTATTAAAAAGCTCCATCTTCACTTTTTTTTTAAAGACACGACTTATGTGTTTATCGTTCCACTGCGTAAAAAATACTGATTTAATACATGCAATAAACCAGGTAGTGTCGATAACCAGCAATAGAGTACCAGTGGGAAAGCCGCATCGTGTCTCTGAGAAATCATAGAGTACAATTGTTAGAGCCGTAAGCATATTTTGTCATTTTAAGATACGTACAAAAAAAAATAAAGTTGAATAATTTCGAAGTTTAAAAAAAATAGTATGTTTTTATGAAAAAAAATATTGAATTAGAATCATCAGTCCTCATCATTATGACTATCCAAAACTGGACTTAAGTTTCACATTTGAACTAGAGAATTGTATTTTCCATAATTTTCTTACATGAAAGTTGAAAAAAATTTCGGTATTATGTATTCAAGAGGTGAAGAAACTTTTTTATAATTTAATTTCTGATCGCTGGGGACAACAGAGTCTCTCAAACCCCGTAAAGCTATTTTAAAAGGTACAAGAACTATTTATTTAACAAAAATCATCGCTTTTTGAATGACCACCAAGTAAAGAAAAAAAAAACACACAGAATAAAACAACAGTCTCTCAAACCCCGTAAAGCTATTTTAAAAGGTACAAGAATTATTTATTTAACAAAATCCTCGCTTTTTGAATGACCATCAAGTAAAGAAAAAAAAAACAGAATAAAACAACAGAGTCTCTCAAACCCCGTAAAGTTATTTTAAAATTTAAAAGAATTATTTATTTAACAAAAAGCATCTCTTTTTTAATGATCATCAAGTAAAGAATAAATCAAACGGAATAAGACAATAAAGTCTCTCAAAGCCCTTAAAGCTATTTTAAAAGGTACAATAATTATTTATTTAACATACAACCTCGCTTTCTGAATGACCATCACGTAAAGAAAAAAAAACACACAGAATAAAACAACAGAGTCCCTCAAACCCCGTACAACTATTTTGAAATGTATAAGAATTATTTATTTAACATAAATCCTCGCTTTTTGAATGATCACCAAGTAAAGAAAAAATAACACGGAATAAGACAACAGAGTCTCTCAAACCCCGTAAAGCTATTTTAAAAGGTATAAGAATTATTTATTTCACATAAATCATCGCTTTTTGAATGACCACCAAGTAAAGAAAAAATCACACTGAATAAAACAACAGAGTCTCTCAAACCCCGTAAAGGTATTTTAAAAGGTACAAGAATCATTTATTTAATAGAAATCCTCGCTTTTTTAATGACCACCAAGTAAAGAAAAAATCATACGGAATAAGACAACAAAGTCTCTCAAACCCCGTAAAGCTATTTTAAAAGGTACAAGAATTATTTATTTAACATAAATCCTCGCTTTTTGAATGACCACCAAATAAAGAAAAAAACACACGGAATAAGACAACAAAGTCTCTCAAACCCCGTAAAGCTATTTTAAAAGGTACAAGAATGATTTATTTAACAGAAATCCTCGCTTTTTGAATGAGCACCAAGTAAAGAATAAAAAACACACAGAATAAGACAACAGAGTCTCTCAATCCTCGTAAAGCTATTCTAAAAGGTACAAGAATTATTTATTTAACAGAAATCCTTGCTTTTTGAATGACCACCAAGTAACGAAAACATCACACAGAATAAAACAACAGAGTCTCTCAAACCCCGTAAAACTATTTTAAAAGATACAAGAATTATTTATTTAACAGAAATCCTCGCTTTTTGAATGACCACCAAGTAAAGAAAAAATCACACGGAATAAGACAACAGAGTCTCTCAAACCCCGTAAAGCTATTTTAAAAGGTACAAGAATTATTTATTTAACAGAAATCCTTGCTTTTTGAATGATCACCAAGTAAAGAAAAAATCACACAAAATAAAACAACAGAGTCTCTCAAACCCCGTAAAGCTATTTTAAAAGGTAAAAGAATTATTTATTTAACTGAAATCCTCGCTTTTTGAATGAGCACCAAGTAAAGAAAAAATCACACAGAATAAAACAACAGAGTCTCTCAAACCCCGTAAAGCTATTTTAAAAGGTACAAGAATTATTTATTTAAAAGAAATCCTCGCTTTTTGAATGATCACCAAGTAAAGAAAAAATCACACAGAATAAAACAACAGAGTACCTCAAACTCCGTAAATCTATTTTAAAAGGTACAAGAATTATTTATTTAACAGAAATCCTCGCTTTTTGAATGATCACCAAGTAAAGAAAAAAACACACAGAATAAAACAACAGAGTCTCTCAAACCCCGTAAAGCTATTTTAAAAGGTACAAGAATTATTTATTTAACAGAAATCCTCGCTATTTGAATGACCACCATGTATAGTTAAAATTAAACGGAATAAGACAACAGAGTCTCTCAAACTCCTTAGATCTATTTTAAAAGGTACAAGAATAATTTATTTAATAAAAATCCTTGCTTTTTCAATAATAATCAAGTATAGAAAAAATCACAAAGAATTGAACAACAGAGTCTCTCAAACCCCTTAAAGCTATTTTAAAAGGTACAAGAATCATTTATTTAAAAGAAATCCTTGCTTTTTGAATGATCACCAAGTAAAGAAAAAATCACAAATAATAAAACAACAGAGTCTCTCAAACCCCGTAAAGCTATTTTAAAAGGTACAAGAATTATTTATTTAACAGAAATCCTCGCTTTTTGAATGATCACCAATTAAATAAAAAAACACACAGAATGAAACAACAGAGTCCCTCAAACCCCGTAAAGCTATTTTAAAAGGTACAAGAATTATTTATTTAACAGAAATCCTCGCTTTTTGAATGATCACCAAGTAAAGAAAAAATCACACAGAATAATACAACAGAGTACCTCAAACTCCGTAAATCTATTTTAAAAGGTACAATAATTATTTATTTAAAAGAAATCCTCACTTTTTAAATGACCACCAATTAAAGAAAAAAAACACAGAATAAAACAACAGAGTCTCTCAATCCCCGTAAATCTATTTTAATAGGTATAAGAATTATTTATTTAACATAAATCCTCGCTTTTTGAATGATCACCAAGTAAAGAAAAAAACACACGGAATAAGACAACAGAGTCTCTCAAACCCCGTAAAGCTATTTTAAAAGGTACAAGAATTATTTATTTAACAGAAATCCTCACTTTTTGAAAGATCACCAAGTAAAGAAAAAAAAAACTCAGAATAAGACAACAGAGTCTCTCAAACCCCGTAAAGCTATTTTAAAAGGTACAAGAATTATTTATTTAACAGAAATCCTCGCTTTTTGAATGACCACCAAGTAAAGATAAAATCACACGGAATAAGACAACAGAGTCTCTCAAGGCCCTTAAAGCTATTTTAAAAGGTAGAAGAATTATTTATTTAACAGGAATCCTCTCTTTTTGAATGACCACCAAGTAAAGAAAAAAACACACAGAATAAAACAACAGAGTCTCTCAAACCCCGTAAAGCTATTTTAAAAGGTACAAGAATTATTTATTTAACAGAAATCCTCGCTTTTTGAATGACCATCAAGTAAAGAAAAAATCACACGGAATAAGACAACAGAGTCTCTCAAACTCCGTAAAGCTATTTTAAAAGGTACAAGAATTATTTATTTAACAGAAATCCTCGCTTTTTGAATGAACACCAAGTAAAGATAAAACCACACGGAATAAGACAACAGAGTCTCTCAAACCCCTTAGAGCTCTTTTAAAAGGTACAAGAATTATTTATTTAACAAATATCCTCACTTCTTTAATGACCACCTAGTATAAAAAAAACACACAGAATAAGACAACAGAGTCTCTCAAACCCCTTAAAGCTATTTTAAAAGGTACAAGAATCATTTATTTAACAAAAATCCTCGCTTTTTTAATGACCACCAAGTAAATAAAAAAAACACACAGAATAAGACAACAGAGTCTCTCAAACCCCGTAAAGCTATTTTAAAAGGTATAAGAATTATTTATTTAACAGAAATCCTCGCTTTTTGAATGAACACCAAGTAAAGAAAAAAAACACACAGAATAAGACAACCGCTCCAAAAATATTTTATTCAGAGATTTCTTGTTAACAAATTATCCAATCACTAAGTAGAATCAATCACACACCTATTATTCAAAAAATAATTAATATCGTTCATAGAGTCCAATTTGCGAATTCCTTATCCCTCTTTGCAAATGTAAATCAAACAATTCCGATTGTAACAGCGTGTTTAATCACGTTGGTTGGAAAGGTATCCATAAGTACATGCTCTGAAAAGGTGCCAAGGAACGTAATCTCCCCAAATAACACCATTAAATGTACTCTAAGACACGTCTCTCCCATCACCCCATCCCTCAAAAAATTTTTTATTCAGATGTTTCTTGTGAAAAAACTATCCAATCAGTAGTGAGTATCAATAACACTCCTATTATTCAGACAATAATTAATATCATTCATATAGTTCATTTTATAAATTGCTTACCCATTTTTTACAAATGTCAATCAAACCATTCCAATTGTAAAAGCGTGTGTAATCATGTTGCTTGGATAGGTATCCCCGAGTACATGCTCTGAAAAGGTGCCAAGGAAGTATAGGTGTGAGAGGATACTCACTCTCTTTGAACGTAATCTCCCCAATTGTTTCATAACATGCATTATAGCGTGCCAGCTTTTTAAAATGTCCATGTCTAAATATAGTGTCAAAGGCGTGGGTTTTCTTGTGAAATTCAATGTAAGTTTTCATGTAAGTTTAGAATCAGCACCTAGGTTACTACTACCATGGTCCAATCTATTTAAATCAAATCTAAGTAACCACATTTTTCCACATAACATGGAAAAATTTGCAGGCTCCCAACTTCTTCCTTCATGTCTCCCCATGTCTCCAAAATTGTTTGTTTATTAAAATGCATGCAATAAAATTTATTATCTTAAAGGAACAAGTATATATGCCAGATATGAAAACAAAAACATAATTTAATCCGTTAAAAATTGTATAAGTTGATGGGTGGAAGGAAAACTTTGCACCTCACCGCCTCTCGGACCTTCTTCGCCTAGTAGAAGACCGTGAAGCGCACAAAAGGCACATCTACGCCACTATGAAGAAAGAGGCCCCAAGACGAGCTTCAAGGACGGACGGGACTTAAGTCAAGTAAGTCAAGTCAAGTTGATAGTACTCTAACTTCTAAATAGTCACAATGAACAACTAGTAGGAAAGTATGGTGGCTCCGGAAAAAAAATCAAAATTTAATGATAGGGTGGATCTGAACGAAGGGAAATAGAAAAAAAACATATGAAAATAGGTAGATAATTTGTAAACATAATGTATTGCCAAAAATCCATAAGCCCTGAGATTTTGGGCGTACCTATCCTTTTACAAAATGTCAGTTAAATACCTAAAATTATTTAGGAAGAATCGTTTGAATCGTTTTTCCTAAAAATGTTACAAACAAAGTGTGCAAGTAGTGATCTCAATTTCTTGATCCCAATCTCAACTTCCGACTGCCTATATTAATACCTGTGGCCGGCGTTAACCCCCTCCCCGGAAAATACCACCCGCCCCGTAAAAATACCTCCCTGAAAAAATAAGTATGGAAAATAAGGCTTTCCAAATTTGAAAATTCTGTTTGAGTTTTTTTTTCGTAGGGGGAAGAAATTTTGCTATTAGTATATTATACGCCACTCATTCAAGTTTACGCTGTGTAAAACTCGAGAACAAACTTGTTTCTTCGTTAGTTTCTTTCAGCTTAACGTGAGACAAGACAAAGACAAGTGACAGAATAAATAGGAAACAGAATTTGGGCTATATATTTACACATAAAGGGGGGGGGGTAAAGTATTTGGACAGTTTGGAGTCAGAAAACCGGTTTGTTCTCGAGTTTTACACATCGTAAACTTGAGTGAGTGGCGTATGATACACAAGTATCGGAATTTTTCACGAAGAGAGAACCGGAATTCCCGGCATTATTTAAAAACGATCTGAAATTGAAAAAAACATGGTTTTTCAACCGAACATAAGGAACAATATTAAAGCTCAAAACGAAGAGGAATTGTTCCATGTATGAAGGAAGATACTCCCTCCTCAAGACTTTGCTCTTTACGATAAAAGTGGGACTTTTTGTTCTAATTATTTAAGAACGATTCCCGAAACATAATGACCGCTTAATTAGAATAATAAGCATTGTTTTAAAATTCTAGCAAAAAAAAAACTTTAGCGTAAAGAGCGAGGTCTTGAGGAGCAGGCAACCCCTTTCATACACGTAATAATTTCTGTTCGTTTTAAGTTAATATAGTTAATATAGCCGAAATTATATATTTCCCATCTATTCTGTCACCTGTCTTTGTCTTGTTTCAGGCTAAACTGAAAGAAACTAACGAAGAAACTGGTTTGTTCTCGAGTTTTACACAGTGTAAGCTTCAGTGAATGGCGTATCATACACAAATAACAAAATTCCTTCTCCCTGTGGAAAAAAAAACAAAGGTCAATGAAAATTTTCAAATTTGGAAAGCTTTATTTTCCACGGGGGGGGGGGGGGATTTTCCGAGGTGTATTTTCTCGGGGGGTATTTTCGCGCGAGGGCTATTTTCCGGAGGGTATTTCCCGCACGGGGGGGGTATTTCGGGGGGAAACGCCAGAGGGGTAAATGCCTTGGGGCAAGCGCCTAGAACCATTAATGCCTAGGCATTGGCAGATCTAACGAGGTTGGGGGGACCCCGCTACCAAGATTTTTTCTGATACTCTCATTCCTTGTTTTTTTTTCTGTTTTTCACTCTTTTTTAAATAAACTTGTCAATATGGTCAATTACTGGCACCCTTGTCACATTGGCTTCCCCCAAAGATTTTGCTCTAGATCCACCCCTGTATCTGAGTCTTAATAAGTATGTCATTCTAGCTAATATATCACAATAATTGATAATATGCTTCTTTTTAAAACAGTTGATTATCGATTTGTTAAGCAATCAATATGTAAATAGTCAATCGTTCATTATATGTGCTTGACTACTCTCGCTCCATGGAAAATGACATCTAACTATTACGCCAATGCTGCCACTCAATAAATCGTAGTCAATAACTGTACACTCATAAGTCACAGCTTGTTTTTGCACATTGGTTTTCACTTGAATGACTTTGGTGTGCTCATCCATGCCAGGATAGGTTTCAGCCTGGCCCTATTGTAGGTTTGACTGTAAGTAACAATTTTAGAATTCGACAAACGTGGATTTTATACCTTCAAAGCTGTTTAATTAAAGTTTATGCTATGAAATAGGCTTTAAAATGCTTAAAGATTTTTCTTTATCTTTTATATGGTTTTCCAAGCAACTAATTGCAAGTAACCAAAATTCCTTTATTACCAACTTTGCCGATTTTATTTAACGTGTTTTATTTTATGGTAATTTCAAAGTGGCCATTCTGATCAGGCTATTGACAAAACGGTAATTCAACCTAAACATTCAAATTTCAGCTTGACAACACTCATTTTAAAACTCACTTCCTAAATTCTTACATTACTACTTATTAACGTCTCTATCTGATACTAATCAAATTCTAATTTTATTGCTTTTTAAAATTTGTTGTTACCGTCATGGATCCGGCTAGTGTTAGAATTGGAGATTTGTTCCTCGCCAAATTTGCGGGTTATCCCCTTTGGCCGATTCGAATCCTAGAAATTATGAAGACAAATACCAGAGACAGCAAATTTGCTGTTTTTTGCTATCGCAAAAACATGACCGTCAGGTTTTATCAGTCACGAGTTTACTTAGTTTTGATGGCAATGAGAAGGAAGCATCAACAAAGAAAACTAAGGGTGTTAATCATGCGTTTGCAGAGCTAAAAAATCATCCTGATGTTTACCGACGGTTCCTAAAAATAGGGCAACATTTGGTAACGGATAACATACTCTCAGACCCCACTGCTGATCTACGTACACCAGTAGTGGCTACATAGAATGAACTTGCGGCTACAAAACAAAATCTAACTAAAGAAATCTAGATAAAATTAACGAAAAGCTGAAAAAATCAACTTTGCAGACTACAGCTAATTTTAATGCTAAGTTTCCAGTTGAAATAATTGTTTCTGAAATCTATGATGCAATACGTGTTGAGTTTTATCTTAAATTTGAACGTTGGTTCTGCCAATTTGAAGCTTTGTTATCCTGATGTTGTGGCCTTTCCTCGTTCTGACCTTCTTCCATTGGTGAGTGTTATAAAGTATCAGTTGAACAGACCAAAGGAAAAGAAAATAAAGAAAAGGTTAATCAAAAAAGGAAATCTTCAAAAGTTTGTGGAGGGGGTTAGTGTTATCGATTGGACCCCTGTGTTTTTTGAAGAAGAATCCCCTACGAGAGCACTTGATAATTTAATGTCTGTTATTATACCCATTTATGATAGTGCGTGTCATACTAACAGAAACAGGAACCCCATAAGCCATTGATAACGAGTGAAATACTGGAAGATAGAAAGCTAAGGATTGAGCTTTATCAAAGATATCTAGATGAGAAAAGTGATGTTTCGTATAAATTGTTCAAAAAAAAAAAAAATACGTCGCAAAGCTATGGCTGAATATTACGATAAAAAGTTTTAAAATAGTAAAGGAAATAGAAAAGAAACATGGAAACTGGTAAAAGAAGTGACCAATGGGAATGCTGAAATTGGAAGGAATGAAGTACAATTTGAAGGGTTCACCCCTGATGATAAGTCTGGAATTACAAATGAGTTCGGTAAGTTTTCCTCCAATATTGGTATTAAAGTGCTAAATAGTGTTAAAAAACAGATGTCAACAGGTTCAAGAATACATTAAATTTGATAATAGAGGTGGGAGTTTCGAACTAGCCTTTGATCCGTGTACAAGTGATGAACTGCTTAAAATAATAAAATCTCTGAAATCAAATTCTGCGGGAGCGGACGGCTTATCTCTTCGAGCGTTTAAGGCAATAATACTTTTTATTATAAACCTGTCACTTGAAAAGGGCATTTTTTCCTGATCAACTAAAAGTTGCGAAACTGATACCACTTCATAAAGGTGGCCCTAAAAAGGAAATTGAGAATTGGAGAGCGATTTTTATCCTTTCATTGTTTTCGAAATTATTAGAAAAAGTTGTTCATAAGTGTCTATATAGTTTCTACAGGCTAGTGGTTTGCTGAGTTAGACCCAATTCGGATCTTGCAAAGGGCACTCGATGACGAATGCTTTGCAAGAAGTTATGGAATCAATTAACAGTGGTATGGACAGAGGTGAAACATCTTTGTCTATATCTATAGATATTTGCAAAGTAATCGATACAGTTGATTTTCAAACTCTGCTAAGTCGGATGGAGTCGTTAGGTGTCCGCGGAAAGTGCTTAAAGTGGTTTTAAAGTTATCTAACAGGGGGATCCCTCAAAGTAGTGTTGAATGATGTGCGCTCAGCAGCATTTCCAGTGAGGTGTGGGGTAACGCAAGGACCAGTGTTATGTCTGCTACTTTACCTCGTCTATGTTGATCTCATTCGTTTTTATTTGAAAGATGTGCGTCTTACCTCGTTTGCTGACGATATGCTACCGTTTTAACTGTGTTTGCCTCATCTGTAAAGGACCTGATGAAAAATGGGAATCTCTTATCGGAAAGGCTGGAGATTTTTACTTCATTAAGTCTATTGTGTGAAAATGTTCGCAAGACATTTTTAATGACGTTCTGTAGAGTTGGTACATCACTGGATGTGTCTGCCCGGGTAACCTTATGTGGTAATCTAGTTCAGCAAGTTGATCATCTCTGCTACCTTGGTTTTTATCTTGATTGCCATCTGGCATGGAAGTGTCACAGTGACGCAATTTCATCAAAAATTGCCCGTGGGGTAAGAATATTTCGACGTCTGCAGCACTTTCTCCCACAAATAATTCTTTTAACTATATGTTATTCGTTAGTTTATCCATTTATCTCCTAAGGTTGCCTCCTATGGAGCAGTAACTTCTTATGCAACTATAGAAGAGTGCAAGTTCTACAAAATAAAGCTGTTAGAACAATCGGTAGGTATGTTCAGCATGTACATGAAACATGTGCTTGTTTTAGGTCCCTGAAGCTCCTTATTGTAGGTCAGATAAGAGATTACCAAGCTGCAGTATTTGTTTTTCAGTGTAAGAATGGTTTAACCCCCGATGTGTTTAAGAATTTTTACAAAATTAATAGTGACCTACATAATTATGGAACTAGGCAAAGTGATAATATAGTTGTTGGTTTGTGTCGTGGTACCAGGTCTTCACTTTCAAAGAAATACCTGGATCTATCAGCATGGAATGAGCTACCATTGAGCATTAGAGCGGTGGACATGTACCTCAATTTGAAAAGAATTTAAAGGATTTTTTTTGGGGGGGGGGATGTGTTAAATTTTATTATGGCTGGTAGGTTGGGTAGGGTAGGAAGAGGAGCTGGAGAGGTAAGGGTGGGGGATTGAGGGGGAGTTGAGTATAATGAGTGATAGAGACCAGATTTGTTATTATTATTTTTCTTTTATATTTTATTCATCTATTATTATTTTTAATATTTATTTTTCTATATATTTTTTGTTATTATTTTTGTATATATAGGTTATAGTTTATCTATTTTTGGTTTATTTATAATAGTTTTAATTAAATAGTTGAGGTTTATGTAAATGGTTGAGTTAATAGGTAAGTAGTTACGTGGACTTTCGCGTGATCGCAAACCTTCTTAGGTTTTCTCCAGCATGAAAGTGTTGTTTAATTTATTTATTTGTTTATGAATGTGGATTAATAAACTTATGAACTTATAACAGTAACTTGCTTCGAAAAGTCCTTTTCCTTCCGAAATTAACTGTCGCCACCCGAGCAAAGTGTCAACTGCAAGAAAGAATTCCATGAACTTTCTTCTAGGGTCCGTAATGGGTCCGCAAGTATTGCTCTATAAACATTATAGGAGGGAATTAAACTGTCATACTATCCAGAAAGAACCTAATATGAATGTCTTTAATTGGCCTACCACTGTTAATGCTTAAGACACGTTTCGTGAACCATGAATGTTTGGTGTTTGTTTTAAATGTGCTCAATTGTTAACATGCTTAATTTGTTGTGAAAAATGTTCAAAAACGAAACAAAAGTAAAACTGGAAAAAAGAATAAGCCAAAACCATATCTGTACCTTTAGTTTACTTTGAAATCACCATTTTGTGTTGTATTTACGTATAAAACTGGAAACAAATATTGAGTATATCCCCCATCTTAAACGTATTTTTCCATCTTCAGTTTTAAGAATAATTTATCACTTTCTTGGTTGTATCTTATTTAAATTACTGTACCATTACATATCTAAATGCATTTGGACGCATTAAAAAGCACTATAAATGCTCCAAATAAAGCAGTGAGAATAATCGAGGATTTTTACAGCGACATCCTAACTAAAAATTATCAGAGACCAAAACAATATTTTTCCCTCTTGAGTATTTTAGCCGTCCTAGCTGAGTGGTTAGCACGCAGGACTTGAAATCCTAAGGACAGGGGTTCGCGTCCTGGTTATTTGGTTTGAGATGGGGTCAGTGGTGTGACTCTATAAGCACAGCTAGAGTCCACCAAGCTCTAAATGGGTAACCGAAGAAAATTAGGGGGAAAAACGGGAAGCGTCGGATGATTACACCCAAACACGTATTGCACATCCGACCGAAGGGAGCAAATCAGAGGATCGGTACATGCGCAACGCAGATTACTGATCAGCATCCAAAAAGTTTTTTTTAAATGAATACTTCAGCCACGAAACTTATAAGAATGTAAACACTGTGAATACAGCAAAAAAAAGTAATTTATTTTTCTCTGTTCTTCGTTAAGAATGTGAGAACCAGTTACTAAAATCAGTTAAAGCGTCGAACTTAAACATATTGAATCACAAATGCCTGATGATCTTACTCTTATGTTCGTTAAACCCAACAACTACAAGCCCAGTTTTCCGTTGGAGGTGTATTATTTTGTTGCAATACTAAATCGTATCTATTAGTTAATTCAGTAAACTGATTCATTCATTCATGTACTAGCAGAGGGTGGGGTCCTTAGCTCCTTTACGCGTAGCACAGTCAGCACAGCAGAATCTGTTACTCTCATACTACCAGGAAAGAAGGTAAGACACGTGTATTGTAAATTATATTCCGCTGTTAGTGTCTATGCCATTTTTTGTAAAACCTAGCCTGCGAAGCTTTTGAGTTTTAAATATACTATCCTATTACTTACATCCTGTTTAAAGTAAAAATCTCAAAAATGAATAAATGTAAGGTTGAGCTGAAA
Source organism: Artemia sp. Qi Xiang Cuo (assembly GCF_049724085.1). NCBI lineage: Eukaryota > Metazoa > Arthropoda > Branchiopoda > Anostraca > Artemiidae > Artemia > Artemia sp. Qi Xiang Cuo. The sequence goes on from NC_142799.1 coordinate 8,536,147, forward strand.
ACAAAGAATAAGTCAACAATGTATCTGCGTCTTTAATTTGCTATGAAACCAGGCCCGTAAGCAGGATAAGATCCTTTACGTCCTCAAGTATAGCATTGTCAATGTTATAGACATGTTTATTCCTGCTGTAACAACCAAAGAGAAGCTAAAGAGAAAACGGTTTATTCCTGCTGTAACAACCAAAGAAAAGCTAAATAGAAAACGGTTTATTACTGCTGTAACAACCAAAGAGAAGCTAAAAAGAAAACGGTTTAATACTGGATAAATATCAAGTATAGCATTGTCAATGTTATAGACAAGTTTATTCCTGTTGTAAAAACCAAACCGAAGCTAAATAGAAAACGATTTGATACCAAACAAATATAAAGTATAGCATTGTCAATGTTATAGACAAGTTTATTCCTGTTGAAACAACCAAAGAGAAGCTAAATGGAATGCGGTTTGATACCGAATAAATAGCAAGTATATGAGCTCTGCATCCCGCCAACAGAAAAATTTACAAAAGTCTATAATCAATTGGTATTATAATAAAGAACCTTAACGCAGCCAAAACTAAAAAAGAGAGAAGAAGAAAAAAAGCTTACGGGAGTGAATTCAATCGGAAAGTAACAAGCTAAAACTTCAAATAGATCTTCTGCCAGCGGACCAAGTGGAAAGTAAGTCGTGATAACAGGAATCAAATTAAAAATGATAATTAAATTGCGAGGATCTTTTTCCCCCTCAACTGATTGTATGAAGCCAGTTAAAAAGTCAAAACCAAGAATTTTCAGCTCTGAAAAAAAACAAACAATTATTTCGGAGGAGTTGATTAAACAACAAAACACAAACATAAATACGAAATTAGTAGCACAAATAAAAAAGATAAACGAAGAAAATATAAAACGAAAACAAAATAACAAGCATAGACACCATAAAGTCTACATAGGACATACAAATTATTTAAGTTTACATTATATACAGACCAGAGCCATGGATATTAAATCATGCACCTACATTAAATCGAGAATCTAATTTTTTACCTTCATAGGCTTTTTAAGAAGTCAGAATGAAGCAAAAGAAACAGATACAATGATGTTAAAAACAAATACTATTACTACTAGCAATTCACAGCAGTACTAGGCCGTCTAAGGTCAACATAACTGCACAGCTGCACCGTCCCAATCTATTTAAGAATCACTCTTTAACCTCTCCCACAAAATTCCAATCTCCTTTAAATTATTTTAAAACCTCTTTCCAACCCATTCAGGGATGACTACCGTTTTCTTTGGCCCCAGACGGATAACCAAAACTTCAGTCTTTGGCAATCAGTCATCCTTCGTCCATAATACGTGATACAGCCATCTTAACCTTTCTATCATGATGGCCCTAAAAAGTTGAGAAGAAGCTCTAGAAGTGAGATTATAAACCTGGAAAATGAAGCAAAACCATTTAATAAATCTAGGCCTGGACTTTGGTCCGTACACAACAGCCATGGGGGGAGGGGTCCAATGCCCATAAGCCCCTTTCAGGCTTGCGTTTTGGGTAAATTAGTTATACAGATGAGTACACAATTAAAAACGAATGATTTTACAATAAGGCCTTGAATGGAACATTTTAAATACGAGCTATTGTCAAAGAAGGAAAATAAAAACGGTAAAACAAATAAGTCCCTAGTAAAAAAATTATAGATAAAATAAAGGGGAGCTTCTAAAATTTGTGAGATCATCCGCGTCTGAATATAGGGCGTAAAAACACACAGTAAAACACACTAACTTGCATTTACAACACTCAATCTCCTCTCACAGAGTAAGTTGGTAAAATTGACAAAACGAGGTGAAAAAGTATAAGTAAAGTAGAAAAAAAAAATATTTGTCAATAAATGAGATTCGAGGCTTGTTGTGAATAAAGATACTTGAACTATAATAACTAGGCCCTTAAAGAAGGAGAGGAGATTCAAAATATTGACCAAAAAGACATATTTCAACCATTATGCTGAATTTCTACTTTGAGTACTTCTGACATTTTGGCGATTAGACTATATATCATGTTTGGTTAGCTATATTTTAACCCTTTTTTGACCCTGTATCACCTAACTGTTATTATTTCTGTGAACTATTTCACTCACCATAATTCAGTCGCAGTTACACCTCGGTTTCACCCCCAACCAAATCAAATGCACAAAACAATGCTAGTTTTGCTTTCAAGAACAACAATAAGGAAGCAGAAAAAAAAACCTTAAACCGGTATGCATAGCTAAGCAATAAAAGTCAAAAATAGGTCCTTACTGTTGCCCAGTCTATGGATACGGAGAGGATGACTTAATTCATTTTTTGGGGTTTTGTAGGGAAATAAATGATCTGAGGGAGGGAATTTTTCAGAAGTGGTATAGGCCTACTACGAAGGAATAGGTGAACGTTTTTTAAGTGACAGAAGTTTTAGGGGATTAAGAAGTTGAAAATTTTCTTTGGTACAGGTACTCGTATAACACATAGGGACCATTTTCTGTAACTTATTTACAAATAAATTTGGATTTAAGGTTGTGTCTTAGTTTATATTTTTTATGTTGGTGTATTTTGGTATTAACCATGGCCCATAAAGGTGTTCAGTGTAAGTAAATATCATGTCCGTATATTATAGTTAATTAATAGACAAAATAACTTTGGTATCCTTTCCACTTACCTTCAACATCTCTCCTTAACAAATTTCTCAGTATAGTGAAAAACTTTTGTCTATCTGTCTGCTGTTGGGACTGGCAAGATATCTCTGTAAACAATGTACGAACAAGATTTGTGGAGCCAGGCGATGGCAATTCCAATGTGCTCTGAAACATTGATATCTTAGTAAAAAGAGAATGGGAAACGTGCACAGAATTTGATGTTAAGCGACTTAACATGGGAAGACAGAGACTAACGCCATTTACAGTGTATGGTCTGGGGACTTGGACATTTGAAAAGTGGATAGAAGAAAGATGGACATTCAATATTACAAATCTAGGATGAAATGTCTCTGCAAGTGACAATTCATTAGCATTACTTTCAATAATTATTTAAAGTCAAAATCCAGTCTACACAAAATGGGCCAGCTTGGGAAAATACAGGCAGGTTAAGCAGCCTCACTTTAAGCTGGTAGTCTTACTGGGAAAGAATTCTCCTTTTTTCCCACCCTGGAACTTTGAAGAAACTAAAAAGACAAGTATGCAGCACTTTTGGAAAAAAAAGAAAACACCAAATACTAGATGACGCTGGTAATTTTTGCTTTTGACAATGTTGTTTCTCCAATCTTAAAATGTTCCCATATTCTTTGGTTTCGTTTATTTCTGAATCAGTTAATGAAAATATGTGTGCAAATGCATAAGAAGTTGTTGAAAAAAATAGACAAGCAACAAATATTCAATCAAATTTACAAGAAAAAAAAATACATCATTAAAATGAATGATAATAAGGTTTTAAATGACATGGTATGAAACCCCCAAATTCATACATTTCTTCTTATGTTAACTGTGAATACAGGTTTAGCTTACCTATTGAAATAAAAAAAAGAAACAAGTGTTCTTTCAAGCATAATTAAGAACAACGTTAAGCCTAAAATGAACATAATTCATCCTCCGATGAGGGGGCCTGGCCGTCCTGGCCGGACGGCCAGGCTGATGTCCCCTCATCCTCAGAGTCTTTACGTTAAAGTTTAATTCGTAATTAACTAAAAGCATTTTAGAGTGCAAAAAACTATCCAGTTGTTAATTGCAGTTATTTCATTTACCAATTGCATTTCAAAACGCTTACATTGAAATTTTAAATGCAAATAGATAAACCAAAAACAAAGAAATAAATATGAAGATGACAAATGGGTCAATGGCCAATAAATGACAACAAAGAGAAAAAAAATCAAACCATTATTTCGCCCGTATACAACAATGCGTCTTCAGCGTAGAGAAAAAAAAACTAGAAACTAAAACTAAAAAATGCACATAAAACTAAAATAAACTGACATAAAATATATAATATTCAATTGCTTACATTTACAATTGGCAGCTACTTTCATGAAACCACAAAAGTAACTAAAAGTTGAGTTACTTTTGTGGTTCCGTGAAGGTAGCTGCCAATTGTATATGTAAGCAAGTGTATATTATATATTTTATGTTAGTCTATTTTAGTTTTATGTATAATTTTTAGTTTTAGTTTATAGTTTTTTTTTCTTTATCTGCGCTGAAGACGCCTTGTTGTATACGGGCAAAATAATGGTTTGATTTGTTGTTTCTCTTCGTTTTCATTTACTGGCCATAGACCCGTTTGTCATCTTCACATTCACTTTTTTGACCTTGTCATAGCTGGCAAGTTCGGATTTAGATCGTTTGTGAAACAGTTCGTGGTAACGAACTGTAAGTAAGGAGCGACCCGGCTAAATAGTAACCGAAACTTTAAGAAACGGAATTTTGATACCAATATGTGAATTCCGTCGGGCCCTTAAAACCCTTTGTCTCCGTAGGTATGAATTTGTTTAAAGGGTGGTATAGCTGAGTCACTCTCAGGTTAGCCCGGAACCCGTTTTTCCCGTTTTTCCTATATATTTTTATTTTTTTATTTTTTTTTGTTTTGTTTATTTATTATTTATGGGATGGCGGCGGGAAGTTTTGGAGTTTTGGAGTATGTGAAGTATTGATTTTTGGTTATTGCGACCAGGAGCCGAGTGAGTGTAAGATTTTCATTTTTTCTTCTTTTTTTCTCTTTCTTTCTTTCTTCTTTTTCTCTTTTTTTTAGTATGTTATTATAAGTGTTAATTTTAAGAGGGTTAATACTTCCTAACAAGCGTTAGCTTATGGAAGGTCATTTGTTTTTTTTTGTGTTGTGTTGTTTTTTGGAATAAACCCTTATCTTATCTTATCTTAATAGAAGTATCAACCGAATCGGATTTTTACGCTGATTTTAAATATAAAATTTTTATTAAGTTAGTTACGCCCATCAAAGGTTACGAGCCTGAGAGGAATTTGCCTGATTTAAAAAAAAAGCAGAGACCCCCTAAAATTCATATAATGTTAATGAAAATCACACCACCAGATTCTAGACAACCCTACAACAGTACAACAACACTACTGAGGTAAATATGACGTATGTATGCTTTTCGATGTGTTCATAAATACGACGTCACTTACATAAATATTTTTTTCAAAAATTAACGATTTAACAAATTTTCTCAAACTTTTGACCTATATAGATCCAAAATATCCCAGGATACTAATTTTCCGAAAAAATATGGAGCCATTTTCGAGTAAAAATAAATAAATGAATAAATGCACAATTATTCCTCGTTATAAAGATAGAATATAATTACTGTTTATTTGATAAAACCTAGAAAAGATAACAGTGATCCCTGGGGTGGAGTTTACAGAGTCCCATATCCCTGTGGGAATTCTTTGCAGAATCCGTCAACAACTGGGAGAAAAACTACACGACCACAAGTAACAAGAGAAGCAGCAAGTTTTTTTTTAACATTAACAAACTTTCTCTTCGAAGTAACAACTTTTTCCTTAATATCGAAAAAATATAAAAAAAAATTGTTACTTCTTAGAGAAATTTGTTATCTTTGACGGAAAACTTGCTGCTATTAGAAAAAAAAAATGGTTACTATTAAGAAAAACCCTGTTACTTCTAAGAAATATTTGTTAGTATTAAGTAAATTTTTGTGAGTATTAAGGAAAAAGTTGTTACCTCGAAGAGAAAATTTGTTAGTGTTAAGAAAAACTTGCTACTTCTAACGGAAAACTTGTTATCATAGACAAAAAAATGTTAAAATTGAGAAATTTGTTATATTTGACGGAAAACTTGCTGCTATTAGAAAAAAAATGTTACAATTAAGAGTAACCTGCTACTCCCAAGATAAATTTAGTAATATTAAAACAAAGTTTGTCACCACTAAGAGAAATATTAGTTACTTTGAAGAGAAAATTTGTTAGTGTTAAGAAAAACTTCCTACTTCTAACAGAAAACAGCTCGTTTAAAGAATATGATTTTTAGTCTTCCTTTACCTCTGCAAACCATGATTATGCTTTATTGTCAAGAAATATTAAACCAAAGAAAGGCTGGTGTTCCAGGAAAAAAAAATCATAATCCCTGACGTTCTTACAATTCCAGAACAGACAAAGGCGACTCATGTATAGAATATAAGTTTTAGTCTTCTTTTTACCTCCGATTATGCCTTATCGCCATGAAACATTAAAGCCAAGAAAGGCAGTGCGTTCCAAGAAAAATCATAAGGTGCTTATCAACACGACAGAGTCAATAAATAAAAGTTCAAATAGGGATAAAATCATTATAATAGACAGTGTTTCACAAACAGTGACAGGAATTCACAAAAATACCAGATATTTCAAACCTAGAACGGACCAAACCATAGAAATCAAGACCATGCCAATGAAATCATGATCAAAATGTAGAAATCATGGTCAACCTATAAAAAAATCATTACCAAAACAATGAAACCCTGACGAATTCATACAAATCAAGACCAATCTATAGAAATCAGGGGCAACCCTAGAAATCAAGACCATCGTAGAAATTAATGGCAAAATGTAGAAATCATGGTCAACATTTTAAAATCATTACCAAAACAAAGAAATCCTGACAAATTCATAAAAATCAAGAGCAAACTATAGAAAACAGGGCCAACCCTAGAAATCAAGACCATCGTAGAAATTAATCGCAAAATGTAGAAATCATGGTCAACCTTTAAAAATCATTACCAAAACAAACAAATCCAGACCATTTCAAAAAAGTCAAGAGCAAGCTGTAGAAATAAGAGTCTATCCTAGAAATCCAGACCAATCTGTATCATTCAATAGCAAACTTAAAAAAATAAGGCTAATCTCTAGGATATTCTGACTAATACATAGTAATCCTTACTAATTCATAAAGATTGTAGACAATACATAGAAATCTGGAAGAATTAATAGAAATCACAAGTGTTGTATGGAAATCCTCACAAATTTGTAAAACAAAATCAGGATCAAACGCAAAAGAATCTAGACAAAACCAGGGATATCAAGACAAAACTGTAAAACACGTAACCAGTCCGTAGAAATCTAGAAAAATCCCCTAGAAATCATAATCAATGCAAGAAATTCAGGAACAATTCATAAAGATCGTAACCAATGCTTAGAAATCGAGAGTGAACTGTAGATATCGGGACCTATCCTAGAAATCCAGACCAAACCATAAAAAACAGGAGTAAACTGTAGAAATCGATAGCAAACTTTAAAAATTAAGCCCAATCTCTAAATAATCCTGACTAATACATAGAAATCCTTACGAATTCATAAAAATCATATCCAATACATAGAAATCTGGTGGAATTAATAGAAATCATAAGTGTTGTATGAAAATCCTCACAAATTTGTAAAAAAACAAGACCTATCCAAAGAATCCAGACCAATCGAGAGACATCATGACAATACCATAGAAAACATAACTGGTCCGTAGAAATTCAGAAAAATCCCCTACAAATCATAATAAATGCAAGAATACTCAGAAGGAATTCATAGAAATCGTAAGCAATGCTTAGAAATTCATACGAATTCATAAAAATCAGGGGTATCCCTAGAAATCCAGACCAAACCATGGAATTCCAGATCAAACCAAAGATATCAAGACTTTTTGCTTACTTTTTGGCTAAAATTCTATTTAAATTTGCTTAAATTCGGTCTACTTCCTTTCGAACAAAAAACAACAAGTATCATGTTTCACGACGAAAAAAAACAACAACATGTAATAAGTTCTACAAAGAAAAAATATCATGAAAAATTAAGTTCCACGAAAAAACAATCATCAAAGAATAATAAAAATCATATGTAAAAACGGCAATTCTACTCAAAAGAAGGGTCAAAAGTTATTGCATGAAAATTCCAAGATGGCTAATCTAGTCGAAAATCTATACCCATTTTATGCCTCGAGTTTCAGAGGCAGTAATACCGTACGATTGCAAATTCGTTTCTAAAGGTGCAGGTAGTCCTATAAAATAAGGGTTAACATATACATTTATTTCAATCCAAAAAGTATGCCCCTCAGTAAAGCGGTGTTTACAAGCGATTTGTGGCACAAAACGATAACTTTAGCTATAAAAAAAAGCTCAAAAGGCTATTGCGTGAAAATTCTGAGATAGTTAATCTATTTAAAAATCTATATTCATTTTATGCCTCGATTTTCAGAGGTGACAATGCCGTATCAGGCACGTTCATTTCTAAAATGTGTCATTGGCTTGAAACTGTGAAAAAGTAATATCAAGAAAAAAAATCGATAAAATATGTAATTAAATCGTATGTCTTGTAGTCCTTTGAAATGCTTGAAACGTCTTGAAACAACTTGTCGGTGAAATAGCTTGCTAGGGGTCTCGTTGGAATTGCTCTCTGGGGTCCTCCGATGGTTAGGTTAGGGGCCTTCGTTGGAATTACTCACCTGGGCTCTGGTTGAATTGTTTGATTGGGTCCTGATTGAATTGCTTCCTAGGACCCTCCCCCTCCTATCTTTTTTTAATTTATGCATGTTTGTGTTTATATTTCATCCTTTTATTAGCCTTTTCAAGTTTTGTTTTTTCCATTCGCGTAGTCATGCCTAACAAAACGCTGTATTTCGTTAAAGGCTCTCGGAAATACGTCAATAGAACGTAAAAACTTTACCTCTGATAGCACTCCCCCCCCCTCCTCTGGAATTGCATGCTAGGACTTTCTCCAAATGTGGTGTTAAAAGAATTTTTTCCGTGGTGGGAATGGGGGACAAAAAATAATATAACATGCACTCAAAGAATTTAGCCCTAGATTTAGCTCTGATATGAGTCCGTCCTCTGAAAATGATTGCTAAGAGGTTGGGAGGGGGGCAGTCGTATATTGTCATGATGGCTTGAAAGATTCATAGTCTTGCCTCAAAAACACTGTATTTCCAGTATGGGCTCTCGGAAATACCTCCATTGTAAATATAAATTTCTGTGTTTTAATATTGTTTGGAAATTTGCTTGAATTAATAAAACTTTTATAACAATAAGCGTAATCCTTTAAATGTATTGTTTCGATCGACCAAAATGTTTACACAATTTAAGCATTCCTTCCGTCTTTATCGCTAAAAATACAATTGAGCAATTTTCTCTGAAAATAAGTGATCCCTCTGCACGCTTTACATCATCGAGGTTACATCTGACCAGGAAGGGGAAGACCAGCACAAGTTCGAAATTCTGCCATTTCTTTTATGGAACGAAAAGAGATGTTTCGTGTGACGTCAAGGGAATATGTTAAGTTTAAAAAGTTCTGAGTAGGGCGGATTACGGGGAATGGCTTGTTAGTGCTAATGGTTGGAGCGCTGTCCCATTGGAAGGAAATTGACCTTTCAAGTTCTAACGAGGTCAAAGAAAAAATATTAAAAAAATGCGTTGAAAGTTTCGGGCGAAAAATAAAATGTAAAAAAACTTATTATGTGGCAGTAATGTATGCATTGCCATTGTGTAAGATGAGCGCCGTCATTACGCAGCAACCACGTGTGCGCCGTGCTCGGTTACAATCCAGGATTCTCCTTGGACCCTGACGCAAGGTAACATAAAATTGGGTCATCTATAATACACTTGTCCGTTTAAAACGGGGGTAAGTCGAGTGACGTCATTGGAGTGCACGGGGGTGTGTCGTGGAAATCACGCCAGCTGTGTTTCCTTTAATAGAACACCTGGAAACAGGGACAAGTTGCGGGAATCTCGCCATCTGAAATAAGATTGCGTCAAGCATACGACACCTGGAAACAGGTTCCGCATTGCAAAGGTGCGACAGCTTGAGGGACTAGTAGCTCCATTTATAGACTCCCTCTCTGACATTTTAAAATCCCATGCTAATATCCCTATCTGACCGTTTAAAAGGTAAGGGTGTGTTGCTAGTTGTGTTCTCTATATTGAAACAAATGGGCTAGTAGCCCTTATGATTACTACTTGTGTATTATAGCGACCATACTCCAATTACTAATATATAAAAAATATTGGAACACCTGGAATCCCGGGAATCTTGCCAGGGCATGTTGTCGGAATCTTGCCAGGTCTGTCGTGACGTCAGAGGGCTGTTGTCGGAATCTTGCGAGGGCATGTTGTAGGAATCTTGCCAGGGATGTTGTGACATCAGAGGACTCTCATAGGAATCCGGCGGAGGGCTGTTGTCGAAATCCTATATTAATTTCCTAGGGATGTTGTCAGAAGCCTGCCAGCCGACCTGTAGAAACAGGTGCGAGGGACTAGAACTCCACTTATAGACTCCCTATGCTAATTCCCTATTATTGCTACTTGTTAAGTATCCCAACCACGCTCCGATTAATCATACTGAAACAATATTGCGTCACTTGAAACACCTGGGCAGGACCGCTAGAAACCAGGACCGGTTGAAACCGGGGCCGCTTGTATTCCGGGGGTACTGGCCACTTGAAATCCCATGTTAATCACCTATTGGGCCGCTTGAATATATTATGGCCCCACAATTAATGACTCCGAACAAGTAAAGCAAAAGGCATGGAACAACCGAAAGCGAGAGTCACACTGAATCGCAAACGAAAATGTTTCAGTTCGAAACCTGCGGTTAGAAGAAAAATCAAAATTACAATGAAATAAAGGAATTGTTATTTTAGAGTTATTCAACAAGAAGTAAGTGATATTAATGCTGAGACTGTCGATCGCCTCCAAGGATAATATAGATCCTATAAAAGCTATGCTTCTGAGAAGGATAAACAGGAAGGAATAATTGATTCAGGCCAGAATTTCTTAATCCAAGTTGGAATTACTGATTTGCAACCCTGTGACTTAAAACTACAAAATAACACAATAATTATGCTAGCCCATAATTTAGATATTTCAGAGGGTATGCAAATTTGAACGTGCATTGGTGCAACTGAGTTATATAACAAAGTAATCAAAGCAAAAGCAGGTGAAGACGTTTTTTGGCATCTATGAAGTCATCTGGAATTATACAAGATGATGAATGAATCCGAATAGCTAAAGCAAAAGGCATGGAAAAAATATCTAAGGTAATGATGAACGAAAATGAAGTACAGGGAGATCTGGGTTAGAAGACACGTATGTTAGAAGACACGCAACAATAAAGAGCAACTTATATAAATTTTTTTACCAGTGGTGACTGTATCGTTTTTGGTATATATGATGCAGGCAAAAATATGCCAGATGAAGAAACTCCAAACAGCTACAGCGAAGGCATGGAACAAACGACAGCGAGAGTTACATTGAATCACAAACGAAATATTACATACTGACATTTGTGGTTAGAAGAAAAACCAAGATTACAATGGAATAAAGGGGCGTGTTATTCTAGCACTGCTAAAAAAAAAGTAAGTAAAATTAACGCTGAAATTATTGAACACCTCCTAGGAGAATATAAATCCTATAAAAGATATGTCTCTGAGAAGGATGAAAAGGAAGGAGGAATAGAAATTACGTCAAGAGTTTCTTAATTCAAATGAAAATGTTGATTTGCAACCATATGAGTTAAAACTAATGAATAACACAACATCTATGCTAATGTGTAATTTATGTAATTCAGAGGGCATGTGCAATGGTATATGCCTTTTTTTTATTGAACTATATTACAGTCCCTTTTTTGAGCAACATGTTGCTCAAGTAATTTTCAGAGAGTGAAAATAGTTAGTTTCTTTGAAGGAAAATCACTTTTTCGCATGGGAAGCTGCGACGTGCCATTTTTTATTTTTCTGTTTTTTGTATTTTTTTAGTCACCGCTAGTGGAGTGCTGAAACATCGTAGAGAGATGGTTAAGGGCTCACTTGAAAAGAAATTGCTATATCTAGTTTTTTTCTGCAAGTATTAAAAACATGACATCAAAATAGAATGCAGTTTTTGACGAAAGCAGCATCTTTATATACAAGATGATGCAGCACACGTATCTTTGCAGAAGATAAAATTAAATACATATCTTTTCTTTGAGTTCCTTCTCTGGAGTATGATGTCATTTTAAGGTACTCTGCTGCCTGATTCCCAGGGGTTCTTTCTTTACCAGACAGTTGCAATCAAAGCAGTACTAGCAATAGTGGACTTGAATGTGTCAAGTTGATACCCTCAGCCAATCCTAAGATATGGCTGATAGATCCTTTTGATAACCTGGATACACATGGTGTCTTTTGATTTGGTTTAACATCCCCCTCTAACATTCCCCAAAGTTTCACTTCGATACCCCTAACATTTCCTTCATGATCAAACATTCCCAGCCCCTTTTCAAATGATAAATCCTGTATGTGGACAATGGGTAAAGGGCAGAACTTACAACCCTTTCCTCGGGGCTTTGTGGGGCATGACATCCCCAGATACATAGTTATTACACCTATTGACTATTTTTTTTTAACGAAGTGGCTATTTCATCATTTTAATCAGTGCTGGGGGGGGGGCATAAATAGGATAATCGGGGCCCTTTGCCCTCCACATACGGTTCAAAATAAACTGAGTTTCAACTTAATGCCCACAGCAATTCCTGAGATATTGCTGGTTTGCCCTTTTGACGACCAGCATGCACATAAAATTCCAAGTAAAAACGAGACTTAAGGGGATACAACTTGTAAACCAGCATTTTCCATACGATTTCTCCTTTCTCTTCTCCTGGTAAATTCCCCCCTCCTGTACCCATTGTATCCCTCTGCGTGTGGCTCCATCAGGGCTCTTGCAGCTTTCAGTTTGTTGGCAAGCTACTTTAATTTGTAAATGAATTATGTACCAAACTAGCCAAAAAAGCATGTCAGACAACAGGTATGAAAAAAATCGTTATGCAGACAATTAACAGTTCTTCTGACAACAATTCGTCTTTTTGCCTCTTTATCTCCCAAACTTAGTGATTCTTTATCTATTTACAGATTAAGAAGCTGATAAAAATACCACTCTATGGATACTATCTAATCCAGGCGTATGAGAGATTGACAGTATTTTAACTTTGCTGAGAATATTTCTAACGACAACTCACCATTGGTTAATGAATCTGCTTTCTGGTCCTCTATCATAGGGTAGTAAAAGTGAACTTTGACTGAATATTTTATTAAAGGGCAGAAACTAATGAAAATACCAATATAGGGGTTAAGTCAACAGAAGGGGGGATGAAAGGTTGTGGTCTTTCAGCTTTGTCAAGAAGAATTCTGACAAGATCTGCAACTAATCATTGGTTAAACGATACTATTTTCTAGCTCTTTACCTTCAAGACTCTTTGATTCTTTATCAAAGGTTGATTAAAATGAACTTTGACCTAGGATTTTTTAAAGGGCAGAAATCAAAATACCAATAGAAGGATTCCATCAAGGGTAGGTGGGATGAGAGTGTGATGGTCTTTCAACTTTGCCAAGAAGAATTCCGACATAACCAGCAGCTCATCATTGGTTAAGGACTCTCTTCTTTGGGTCTTAGTCTTCAAAGCTTCTACCAGTTCAGATATGGCCTCAGATCTTTCTTCTTTTGAGAAAGAGTTCAGTTTCAACCCAAGGTCTTCCACGCATTTTAACAGTGATGTTTGTCCATCAGCTACATCTAAAAAGGATATTTGTGAATAATTTAACCTCCGCCACTGATGTGTTTTGTTTCACTTTTTCTTCTTTTTTTGTCTTTCAAAGCAAATTAGATTAAGAGACCTACTAGAAAAACTATATTACTAATACAAGACAAATTTAAATCTTATATTTAAAATGTTACTAAATACTACAAAATGATACTGTTTACCACCATGAACATGAAATTGTCATAAGTTATGCTATTAAAATATAATGCTATTGAAAAATACTACTACAAATATCAAGATAATTAGGTAAAAACAAAGCTAACTAGTAAGAGTATTTGGTTAACTAAATTTTTTTATTTCCCCGAAATCGAGGAGTATATAAAATACTTAAATGAAATTGTAAAAGGAAAACGAAATACTTCAACAAACGAAACAAAACATTGATGTAAAATAGGCTTAATAACATAACTGAATAAATTGCATAAGAAAAACACAACAACATAAAGAGAGAAAAAAACATAAGAGAAAATTTTCAGATTTATGATAAAATTAACCCTCTTAATCCTAGCTAATTCCAACGGCTTTTAATTTTAAATCTAAAAAATAATTCAGTGTTACAAAAACAAATTGGAAAACCAAGTAAAAATTACAATATTTAAAATAGCAAACGCAAATTGAAGGCAAATCACAGATTTTAAATTCTGATAAAGAAGTACAGGATGGAGAACAAGCGGGAGGGCAACTGCATTAAATATCAGTATATGTATATTAAACTGAAAATGCACATTATATTTGTATTTTTTTCAGTAAAGTGCAAATTATCTTCTGGCCTTGGGAAGGCATTGCACATTCAAAAATGAATGTGCATTGCCAGTTTAATATACATATACTGATATTTAGTAATCAAAATGATAATATTATTTGATTTATTAAAGTTATAAAAGTAAAAACATTTATATTTTTTAAGTAATGTGCAAATTTTGTTCTGGCCTTGGGAAGGCATCGGGGTTTTGCGCCCAACATATGTTAATTTCTGCTCGTTTTGAGTTTGACTCGGTTATTTATTCTAATTTCTGTTCGTTTTGGGTTTCATTTATTTATAGATGCTGATTTGTGGTAGTTTCACGCTTGGTAGATTATTTGATTTTACTTTTGCTCATTTTTTGTTTAATGGAGTTCTTTACTTTTCTTTGGAAAGCATATTCTGTAGAAACAGTTTTTTTAATTAATTTTTGATCGTTTTATATTGATATTGTCTTCTCAGGGAAAAAGACAATAGTACTTTAAATCTTTTCGTTTTTTAAGACGTTTTTTAAGACAGACGTTTTTTTAAGGCAGTTTGGCCTGCTATTTGTATGCTGGAGAAAAATTTTCAGCAATTTTTAACAGCATACCCCCTTTTAAAAATCTGGACACAAATAGTACTGTTTAATTTAGTTTCATACCCCCTCTAGTTGACCTGAAATGGAAAACTTGATACCATTCACAAAAAAATCTGTTTACTTTCTTTGATAGCTTGGATACACTTACGCTATTTTGATATGGCTAAATTTTAAGAGCAGAAGTAGCCCCAAAAGTTTGAACATAATACCCTCAGTAGTTCTTGGGACACTGCTGAAATACCTTAATGAGAATTGGCATTATCACAGTTCATTTTGATTTTACCTTAAGGCAACATTTAGTTTTTAAACATAATGGGCAAATGGGAGGGTGAGCGTGGGAGGGTGGGAGTGAAAGGAGGATTAGTTGCCCTCCAATCACTTTCAACTATTAAAAAGGGCATCAGCCCTTTCTATTTTAAATCGAATGAGCCCTTTTCGAAGTTCCCACGACAACTCCTTCGATACGAAGTGACCTAGTCTAAGCAACAACAACAACAAAAGACAATACATTGTACCCAAATCGATCTTTAGTATAAAAATGTCAAGCCTTCAAATCACTTTCGAGTATCAAATAGGGCACTAGGCCTTTTAATTTCCAATCGAATGAGCCCTTTTGGAAACGACAACGCTTTCTTTAAAAACTTTATATGCCCCCAGGGAATAAACTAAAACCCTTACCTTAAGGTCTGTTAGGGTGGTTGTCATCCTCTAAGAGCCAATTTACAGAACTTTCAACTACGTTAAACAAAATGGCTATCTCAAAATTTTGATTGAATGTGTTTGGGGAAATGGAGGGCGTGAGAGGCGCGGTAGTCGCTCTCCAATCACTTTCAACTATTAAAAATGGCACTAGCCCTTATAATTTCCAATTGAATGAGCCTTTTGAAGTTTCTACGACAACGCTTTCAATAGAAACTTTATATATGCTCCAGGGCATAACTTACAACCCTTGCACTGAGGGCTCTGAGGGGGTTATCATCCTAAAGGACAAAATTTCCAGAACTTTCAACTACGTTGAACAAAATGGATATCTCAAAATTTTAATTCGATGTGTTTGGGAAAATGGTGGGCATGATAGGGGCGTTAGTCAATATCCAATCACTTTTAACTATTAAAAAAGGCACTAGCAATTTCAATTTCCAATTGAATGAGCCCTTTTGAAGTTTCTACGACAACTCTTTCAATAAAAACTTTATATACCCTCAGGGAATAACTTACAATCCTTGCCCTGAGGGCTATGGGGGGAGGAGTTGTCATCCTGAAAGACCTAATTTCCAAAACTTTCAACTACGTTGAATAAAATAGCTATCTAAAAATTTTGATTGGACGTGTTTGGGGGAATGATGGGCGTGGGGAGGGGGGCTAGTTGCCCTTCAATCACTTTAGACTATGAAGAAGGCCACTAACTCTTTCAATTTCCAATCGAATTAGACCCTTTTGAAGTATCTACGACAACACTTTCTAAAAAAAACCTTATATTTTCCCGGGGAATAACTTAAAACCCCTGCCCTGAGGGTTGTGGGGGAGTATCCTCCTCAAAAACATATTTTCTATGTGGAAATCAACTACGCTCAACAAAATGGCTATCTCAAAATTTTGTTTGGATGTGTTTGGGGGAATGAGGGGCGTGGGAGGGGGGGCTCGTTTCCCTCCAATCACTTTCGACTATTGAAAAGGGTGCTAGCCCTTTGAATTTCCAATCGAATGAGCCTTTTCTGAAGTTTCTACGACAACTTCTTCTATAAAAACCTTATGTGCCCCAAGGGCATAGCTTACCACCTGTGTCCTCAGGGCTTTGAGGGAGTATCCTCCTCAAAAAATATATTTTCTATCCAGAAATCAACTATACAGAACAAAATGCCTGACTCAAAATTTTGACTGGGCATGTTTGGGGGATGATGGGCGTCGGGGGGGGGGGGGCTAGTTGCCCTCCCAACACTTTCGACTATTAAAAAGGGCACTAGATCTCTCAATTTCCAATCGAATGAACCCTTTTTGAAGTTTCTACGACGACCCCTTCCATATGAAGTACCCTGCTCTAAAGGAAAAAATAATAAATAGTAGCCTACATTGTGCCAACATCGTTCTCATATATCCTCAGGGCATAACTGAAAACCCTTGCCCTGAAGATTGTGGGGGAGTGTCCTCCTCAAAAACATATTGTCTATCTGGAAATCAACAACGCTGACCAAAATGGCTATCTCAAAATTTGATCGGATGTGTTTGGGGGAATGATGGGCGTGGGTGGAGTGGGGCTAGTTACCCTCCAATCACTTTCGACTATTAAAATGGGCACTAGCCACTCCAATTTCCAATCGAATGAGCCCTTTTCGAAGTTTCTACGACAACTCCTTCGATACGAAGTGCCCGGGTATGGAGAAAAAAACACACATTGTGCCCACACAGTTCTTTACTCAGGCAGCGCTAGCGTGCTGCCTATGATAGGCTGGATACAATTACGCTATTTTGACTTGGTTAAATTTTAAAAGCAGAAGTGGCCCCGAAAGTTTGAACATAATACCCTAAGTCGTTCTTAGGATACTGCTGAGATGCCTTATTGGGAATTAGCATTAACATAGTGCATTTTGATTTAATCTTAAGGCAACATTTAGTTTTTAAACATAAAGGCAAATGGGAGGGTGGGGGTGGGAGGGGATCTAGTTTCCCCCCAATCACTTTTGACTATTAAAAAGGGCATCAGCCCTTCTATTTTCAACCAAATGAGCCCTTTTCGAAGTTCCTACGACAACTCCTTCGATACGAAGTGCCCTGGTCTAAACAACAACAACAACAAAAAATCATACATTATACCCACATCGATCTTTACTATACAAATTTCAAGCCTTCCAATCACTTTCAACTATTAAAAAGGGCACTAGGCCTTTCGATTTCCAATCGAATGAGCCCTTTTTGAGTTTATACCATAACGCTGCCTATGAATACCTTAAATACCTCTAGGGCATAAATTTCAACCCTTACCCTAAGGGTTGTGATGGTGGTTGACATCCTCTAATACATAATTTTCAGAACTTTCAACTACGTTAAACAAAATGGTTATCTGAAAATTTTGATTGGATGGGTTTGGGAAAATGGTTAGTCGCTCACCAATCACTTTCAACTATAAAAAAAGGCACTAGCGCTTTCAATTTCCAATCAAATGAGCCCTTTTGAAGTTTCTACGAAAATTCTTTCAATAAAACCTTATATGCCCCCGGGGCATAAATTACGACCCTTGCTCTAAAGGTTGGGGGGGGGGTTATCAACCTCAAAGATCTGATTTCCAAAACTTTTTGCTTCTTTGAACACAATGACTATCTGAAAATTTTCCTTGGATGTGTTTAGTGGAATGGTGCGCGTGTTTAGTTACCCTCCAACCACTTTTGACTATTAAAAGGGGCACTAGCCCTCTCGATTCCCAATTGAGTGATCCCCTTTTGAGGTTTTTACGACAACTCCAACTATAAAAACCTTATATGCCCCCAGGGCATAATTTATAACCTTTGCCCCGAGAGCTCAAGGGGGTTTTTTATCCTCAAATAAACAATTTTAAGAGTTTTCAACAACATTGAACAACATGGCTATCTTTAAATTTGATTCAATGTGTTTGGGGAAATGGTGGGCGTGGGAGGGGGGTCAATTACTCTCAACTCACTTTCGAGTATTAAAAAGGGCAATTTCAATTTCCAAACAAATGAGCCCTTCTTGAAATTTCTACAACCATTTAGGTATATAATATAAATAATTATATATAATATAATTCGGTATATAATATAATTATTTTATATTATATGTATATAATATTATATTTTATATTATATTTTATATTATAAGTATTTAGGTATATAATATAATTCCATTTAGGTATATTATTTATATATAAAGACATAATTTCCAGACCTTTTGACTAAGTTGAAGAAAATTGCTATTTCAAATCTTTGATTGGATGCGTTTGGGGAAATGGTGGGTTTAAGAGGGCGGTTTGTTTCCCTTCAATCACTTTCGACTATTAAAAGGGCACTAGCCCCTTCAATTTCCAATTGAATGAGCCCTTTTTGATGTTTTTACAACATTGCTTCCTAAAAAAACCTTACATGCCCCTAGGGCATAACTTCGAATCCTTGCCCTGAGGGTTGTGCGGGAGGGTTTGTCATCCTTGAAGACCCAATTTCCAAAACTTTAAACTACGTTGAATTAAATAGATATCTAAAAATTTTGATTGGATGTGTTTGGGTAAATGGTGAACGTGAGAGGGGGTTATTTTCCCTAAAATCACTTTCGACTATTAAAAAGGGTACAACCCCTTTGAATTTCCAATCGAAAAATCTTTTTTTCAAGTTTCTACGACAAAGATTTCAATAAAAACTTATATATCCACAGGGCATAACTTATAACCTTTGCCCTGAAGACTGTGGGGGGGGGGGGAGTGTCCTGCTCAAAGGTATCATTTCCTGAAATTTAAACTGCGAGAAACAAAATGGCTATCTAAAAATTTTGATTGGATATGTTTGGGGAAATGGTGGGCGTGGCAGGGGTGTTAGTTGCCTTCCAATCACTTTCGACTATTAAAAAGGGAACTAGCCATTCCGATTTCCAATCGAATGAGCCTTTTTGAAGTTTCTACGACAACGCGTTCTATAAAAACCTTATATGCCCCCAGGGCATAACTTACAACCCTTGCCCTGAGGGCTGTGGGGGAGTTCCCTCCTCAAAAACATTATTTCTATCTGGAAAGCAACTACGCTGAACAAAATGGCTATCTAAAAAAATTGTGATTGGATGTGTTTGGGGAAAAGGTAGGCGTGAGAGGGGGGTTAGTTGCCCTCAAACCACTTTCGACTATCAAAAAGGGCACTAGACCTTTGAATTTCCAATAGAATGAGCCCTTTTTGAAGTTTCTACGACAAAGATTTCAATAAAAACTTATATGCCCACAGGGCATAACTTATAACCCTTGGCCTGAAGACTGGGGGGGGGGGTATCCTGCTCAAAGGTATAATTTCCTGAAATTTAAACTGCGTGGAACACAATGGCTATCTCAAAATTTTGATAGGATGTGTTTGGGCAAATGGTGGGAGTGGAAGGGTGTTAGTTACCTTTCCATTACTTTCCACTGTAAAAAAAGGCACTAGCCATTCCATTTTCAAGTCAAATGAGTCCTTTTTGAAGTTTCTACAGCCACGCGTTCCATAAAAATCTTATATGCTTCCAGGGCATAACTTACAACCCTTGCCCTGAGGGCTGCTGGGGGGTTGTCATCCTCAAAGACCTAATTTCCAGAACTTAAAAAACGTTGAATAAAATGGCTATCAAAATTTTGATTAGATGTGTTTGGGGGAAAGGTGGGCGTGAGAGGGGGATAAGTTGCCCTCCAATCACTTCTGACTATCAAAAAGGGCACTAGCCCTTTAAATTTCCAATCGAATGAGCCTTTTTTGAAGTTTCTACGACAACCCTTCAATAAAAACCTTATATGCCCCCAGGGCATAACTTACAACCCTTGCCTTGAAGGCTGTGGGGGAGTGTCCTCTTCAAAAACATAATTTCTATCTGGAAATCAACTACGCTGAACAAAAGTTCTATCTCAAAATTTTGATTGGGAAATGTGTTTCGAAAAATGGTGGGCGTGGAATGGGTGTTAGTTGCCTTCCAATCACTTTCGACTATTAAAAAGGGCACAAGCCATTCCAATTTCAAATTGAGTGAGCCCTTTTCGAAGTTTTTACGACAACTTCTTCGATACGAAGTGCCCTGCTCTAAAGGAAAAAAATAATAAATAATACATTGTGCCAACATCGTACTTATATGCCCACAGGGCATAACTTAAAACCCTTGCCCTGAGGGTTGTGGGGGAGTGTCCTCCTCAAAAACATATTTCCTATCTGGAAATCAACTACGCTGAACAAAATGGCTATCTAAAAATTTTGATTGGATATGTTTGGGGAAATAATGGGCGTGGGGGGCCCTAGTTACCTTCCTATCACTTTTGAATATTAAAAAGGGCACTAGCCATTTCAATTTCCAATCGAATGAGCCCTTTTCGTGGTTTCAACCACAACTAGTTCGATGCAAAGTACCTGGGTATGGAAAAAAAAAATATTACATTGTGCCAACATCGTTATTTACTTTGGCAGCACTATTGCGCTGCCTATGATACCAGACAAATACATTAAAGTGATTTAATGAAGGAATTAAGGAGGGTAGTGTTCTATCCTCCTTTATATGGATCGTTTTGGTGGATTTTGTCTCAATGAGCACAGGACAGGCAATGGGAGACTACGGAATCAAATGGGAAGGAAAAACTCTCCTGGACTTAGATTATGCTGATGATTTAAGGATCTTTGATGAAAATTTGAGCAAAAGGAATGAATTTTTAGAGGTTTTGCGAATTCAGGGTGCTAGAATAGGTTTAAAAATTAATGTTAAAAAGACTAAGTCACTAAGGCTAGGAATAAGTGAAGATGAAAAGGTGACGTCGTGAAACGAAAAGATTGATCAGGTGGGAAGCTTCATTTACCTTGGTAGTATTATTAGTAGAGATAGTTTGAGCAGTGAAGATATTAAAAGTAGAATAGCCAAGGCTCAAGGTGTTTTTTCAGAGTTAAAAAAAAGTTTGGAAAAATAGGAGGATAAGTCTACAGATCAAGATTAGAATATTAGAAGCTACGGTGATGACGGTGGTCAAACATAGCTCTGAAGCAAGGGCGCTCCAAAAAGCGGATGAACTTTTGGTATAGGTTTTCCAAAGAAATTGCCTACGGATTGTTCTGGGAACCCGGCTGACTGACCCTTTTTCAAACAGTAGGCTGTACGAAAAAGGTGGTTCGATCACTCTTTCTAGGGCTATAATGAAAGAAAGCTTGAGATGACTAGGGCACGTTGTGCGGATGAGAGATTGCTGAAGATTGGTCTTTTCGGCCAACCGTCTAGGGCTAAACGGAAAGCAGGTCTTCCTCGTCTGGGGTGGGAAGACGTCATAAAGAAAGATTTAAAGGAAAGGGGAACTTCCTGGGAGGGTGTAAAAAGGGAGGCTTTGAATAGATTGGGATGGAGGAGGAGCGTGTGTAGCAGTGTTGGCCTCAGGCGGCTTGGTACTGCGGTGAGTTGTTAGTAGTAGTAGTAGTAGTAGCAGCAGTTATATTATGTATAATTAATTCATAGAGTTAACAGCTAAATAAGTTTCAATTCAGTCGGATAAAACACATGCTTAAAATCTCAACAGCTTAGCTTGCGTAACTAACAAGTTTGACCACTACTGTGTATTAGTGAATTGTTATAGCTGTGTCGTCAGAATCTTTTAATTAGAGACATAGCAATCTATCATTCAACGAGTGAACTTAATTGACTAGTTATACCGGTCTTAGACTCTGTCACTTGGATACTGCTTGGATACTTGCTAGTAAGTCTGTATTTGATGAAATTCTAAATGAAAACATAAATCTCACCTGAGAGCGGATTTTATAGCTAGAGAAATATGTCGTCAGTCAGCCAGAAAACGTTTGATGATGGAATGAAGGTATTGGGAAAGAAACTGGATCTCATAATTAACCAACAAAAAGAGTTTGCTGTTACACTGTCCTCGATTTCGGATGAGGTTCAGACTTTGAAAAATGAATCGAAGTCTGGTGATGCGAAGATTGCTAGTCTAGAAAGCCAGCTTGAGGAGCAAAAGTCAAAGTTTGATACAATCGATACGAAACTGCTTGAAATCGAAGTAAAAGACCGAAAACTCAACTTAATCATCTTTGGATTACCGAAAGAGAAAAACCAACAGTCAGTTCTCACGAATGTGTCTACGTTACTGACATCGAAAATGGAAATCACGGATAAAATCCAAATATCACAGTGCTACCGAGTGCCTCAGAAGTCAAATGTGTCTAGCCGTAAGCCGACCACCCCTCCAGTTTTTGTAACAGTGTCGACAGAAAAAGATATTCTATCAATCTTCAGTTCAATATCAAAGCTGAAAGGAACTGGGGTCCGGATTTGCACGGACTTGCCACCCAAATTAAACTCTATTAGAAACGAGTTACTGTCTAAGGGTAAGGAAATGCGTGAGAATGGATCCGCACAACTCACACGAGTGAAACAAAAAGGGGCTAAACTCTGGCTAGAGTATAAATCGGATTCTGAGTCGCAGTGGGCAAAAGCATAAGAAATATTAAAGGCGACTAGTGTATGATGTTAGATCAATCCCGCTCTAGATTGATAATTGTTTCGTTTTTTTGTTTGAGATATGTTGATTTTTTATTTTGATGTGTTATTTAGGCTAGCTCGGATCAAGTTTATTTTGATTAATTCCACCTCAGTTATTTCTGTTCTACTTATACCTTCTCAATTTGGATCTTCTTCAAGGATGATAAGCACAATTGGTTTTCATGGATCGGCATTAGTACGGGCTCTTTATCACCCGGGCTTACTGGCGTGGGGTGGGATCTACCGAATATTAAATAGTTTACTTTAAGGTTTACGGGTGCGGAGGGGACCGATAGACTGGTGGCTTTGGAGGGGAAACCCCTTAACCTATCTTTACTTTCTGAAACTTTTCATGTATTCGGTCAAAGATAAAACAACACTTTTCTAAAATAAAACCGTCATCGTACGTTTCTCCTGATGAAATAAACAGACTTGAAGATAATTTATTGCGAATGGGGTTTGTGAATGTACAAGGACTCATGAGTTCTATTGATGAACTAACAAATTTATTGCCAGCAAATCAAATTGACATTTTGGGGATTTGTGAAACATTTATTAATGATAAGACACATTATAATGTGAAAATCCCGGGATATAAATTCGTTGATAAGAATCGACTAGTCCATGAAAAAGGGGGTCTTGGGTTATTTTTGAATGATGGAGTGCAGTTTGAGCGACTGCCAGAACTAGAAAAATATAATGTTGAAAAAGTGTGTGAAATACTGGCGGTTGAATGTCGGCTTGGGACTAAAAAAATTCAAGTTTGTGTTGTGTATAAGCCCCCGTCGGCCCCAATACCGCTTTTTTTGCAACCTCTGGAGTCTACTAGCATCTTTGGATGATAAGGATGTTGTGGCTATGGGGGATTTTAATATAAATCTACTGGAATTTAATGAAAATACCCATACAACAAAATTTATTACATTAATGACATCGAAGTCCCCAATTCCTTCGTGTACAATTCCAACGCGTGTTGCATCAACTAGTGTAACTCTCATTGACAACATATTTTTAACAACACCAGCCACGTCTTCACAGGTTGTTCTGACAAATTTCTCTGATCATTTTTTTTTTTTTTCTGATGTGAGATACCAGATTCATAAAATAAAATCACCAGAAACAGCAACCCGGATTATTAATAAAAAAAAATCTAGCATGTTTAAAGGATAAATTGAATTTAACTGATTGGTCTCCTGTATTTGATGCTGATGAAATAAACTCTGCGACGGATTATTTTTTAGAGGGATTTCATGCTGCACTTGATGAGTCGTGCCCAAGAGTAAAAAAAAGAAAACGGAAATATAATCAACCCATCCAACCATGGATATCGTCAGCCCTTTTGACGTCAATAAAACATAAAAACAATCTTTATAAAACTTTAATATCTTTCGAAAGTGAAGAAAATAGAAGAACCTTCAAAAATTATAAAAACCTACTTTCAAAAATAATACGCAATGCTAAAATGAAATTTTATTTCGATTCTTTTAATGAAGTAAGTAAGTCCCCAAAGAAAACTTGGGAACTAATCAACTCATGTTTAAATCGGTCGCGGACGTCTTCTTCACCATCAAAAATACGGGATGCCCATGGTAATACAACTGAAAGGGAACTAGAAATGGCAAATTACATAAATTTTCCTTTCGTGTCAATCGGGCAGTCAATAGCTAATAAGCTCCAACATAATAAGTCCCATGGGCAATGTAATTATCCTACGTACCTAGGAAGTCCTTCTGAGAATTCTATATTTTTAACTCCGGTAACACAAGAAGAGCTTGCTAGGGTTGTTAAGCTTTTAAATAATGAAAATTCCCCGGGGATTGATGAGTCGTCGACCAATATTCTTAAAGCCATTTTACCTAGTATTAATAAAGTTATATGTCATTTAATAAATATGTCATTTAGATCGGGAACTTTTCCGGATTCTTTAAAAAAAGCGAAAGTTTTACCTAGCGGTAACACTTTATAAAAGTGGTGACCGGACTAATTGCTCAAATTATAGACCCATTTCTATTCATTTGGGTTTTTCTAAAGTAATGGAGCGATGTTTTTATAATCGAATGTATAATTTTCTCTATTCAAAAGACTATTTTTTAAAAACTCAATATGGATTTAGAAAAGAGCATAGTACGCAGGATGCTATATTAACTATGGTACAATTTATTCACGAGTGTCTGGACAAAAAATGGATCCCGGCGAGTATATTTTTGGACCTTGAGAAGGCCTTCTATTCGTTAAGCCATGAAATATTGTTGTATAAATTAAACCACGGTGGAATACGAGGACCAGCGCACGATTTTATCGCATCTTTCCTAAGTCGTCGCTCCCAAGTGACTATGATCAACGACACAATTTCGGATCCATGTCTGTTGTCAAATATTGGTGTCCCGCAAGGCTCAATCCTGGGACCACTGCTTTTTTTAATATATATAAATGACCTTCCATCAGCGACAGAAAACTTTGGTCTGAATGTTCTTTTCGCTGATGATACCGGATCATCACTTACTGGATATTCGGAAGAGGATCTCAATGAGAAGCTGCAAATCGTATTTTCACAACTTCTTGTATGGCTAAAAGCTAATCGTTTGTCACTAAATGCATCAAAAACCAAATTTATCATTTAAAGTAGAGTTGGGCAGAATGCACAAGGAATTTCAACTATATTTGATCATGCTACAAATATTCAAATTCAAAGGGTAACTTCGTTCCGGTATCTGGGTATTATTATTGATGAAAATCTGTCATATAAAGAACATTGCAATAGATTACGGGTTAAAGTTGCTCAGGGGGTTGGTATAATGCGAAGGTTTCAGCATTTTTTTCCATATGAAATCCTACGTCTAATTTATTTTGCGTTGGTTCATTCTCATCTTACGTATTGTCCTCTGATATATTTGGCAACATTCTGATGTCATGTGAAACCGATACAAATTCTTCAAAACCGGGCTCATCTAATTTTAAAGAAATATTTACCATCACCGTCTTCGTATCCTAATAAGAGTAAAATTGAAACTCTATATCTTCTAACTAATATTTTACCTGTTTCACAGATATTCACCCTCAATTCTTTTTTATTTCAGGTAAAATATGACCGGTCGGAACTACCTACTTACTTTCGTTCGAATAATTTTTTCCCTGTGCAACATGCCCATTCTTATGAAACCCGTCATAAATGGAACATTCAGCACCTAAAATTAAGCACAGAGAGATCACGGTTCTCGCCCTTATTTTCAATCACGGGTTCATGGTGTCTTCATCTACCATTTATTGATTGCAGCAAATCTCTTCCAAATATAAAAAAGCAACTTCATTCTATCCTTATAAATAATTTTAAGAATTATTAATATATTGAAAAACTGGGTACATTAGATACTATTGTTTTGTTGGGTGTTTTGCCCTGTGAGATGCCGGTCATCGGTTACCCTTATTCGCCCCTTGTTATTTTTTGTTTGTTTTTTTTATTGGTATTTTCGGTGGATATTTGCCCGGTGTCGGTGGGTTTGTGGGGTGGGTGTCCGTCTAATGGTGAGTCATGGAATAACTCTTATTTATTTTTTTGTTGTCAAACAGGTTTATTCCAATTAATGTACCGGGTTTTTGTCATTCGACCTTGTGTCTCCGGCGTTTACCCTGTATTTATGTCTATTGTGCACAGATATTTTAAAATTAAACCTTGAATCTTGAATTAAACCTTGAACCTATGATATAATAATAATATAATATATTATATATAATATAATATTCTATTTGCGGGTTATATCATATACAAGACTTATAATCAGCTGTTTTGATCATAAATTTATCACTCTCTTAAACTTCATATAATTTGACTTTAACATATACTCACCAGAGATCAACATTTATTTGTTGATCGCTTAATAGACAAACAATTGAGACAGAAAAGGCTTTGAAATATTTTGGCTTAAATAACTGGAATCGTCAATTATGCTGTGTCTAAAAGTTAATCATAGGCAGCGCAATCGCGCTGCCTAAGTAAAGAACGATTTTGGCATAATGTATTATTTTATTATTAATTAAAAAAAACTTTTTCCACAAAATAAATTTTTCAAAGAAAAGTAAAGAACTCCATTAAACCGAAAATGAGCAAAAATCAAATAATCTACCAAGCGTGAAACTACCACAAATCACCATCGATAAATAAATGAAACCTAAAACGAACAGAAATTAAAATAAATAACCGATTTAAACTCAAAACGAGCAGAAATTAACATGAGTAGGGCTCAAAACCCCTATGCTTTCCCGAGGCCAGACATAATTTGCACTTTACTGAAAAAATACAAATGAATGTGCATTGTCAGTTTAATATACATATACTCATATTTAGTAATCAAAATTTTAATATTATTTGATTTATTAAAGTTATGAAAGTAAAAACATTTGTATTTCTTTCAGTAAAGTACAAATTATGTTTTGGCCTTGGGAAGCCATAGGGGTTTTGAGTCCTACTCATGTTAATTTCTGCTCGTTTTGAGTTTGACTCGGTTATTTATTGTAATTTCTGTTCGTTTTAGGTTTCATTTATTTATCGATGCTGATTTGTGTTAGTTTCACTATTGGTAGATTTTTTTATTTTATTTTTGCGCAATTTTGGTTTAACGAAGTTCTTTACTTTTCTTTAAAAAACTTATTTTGAGGAAAAAGTTTTTTAATTAATATGCATAAAAGAAAGCAATATTAAAAGACAATTCCAGACTAGTTTAGGATACCAAATAAACTCTTTTCACATGGGTAGGGCGTATGCTGAAGAGGGCATAGACCTTAGGGATCTACTTTTGGCCCTCCAAGTAAAAAGACAGAAATTCATTTCATTTATCCAATTGTCTACTATGTATGAGAAACTCATAATTTGAAAATGATTTTTAATTTTAGAGTTCCATATTAAAATATTAAACTACGATTTGTAACCAACGGGCTTAGAAATTCTTACATACCAATTTTGTTGAAAATGAAACATCACTCATGAAACATGTACTTAATGCCCTTTCACTTTGTACTCCTCTTTTGTAACACTCCCCTCTGATTTGCACACCCCTTGGGCAATACGTACTTAGTGTGTTCTCATTAAGTAAAATAATACTGCTTATCTTGAAGATTTTTAATGAATAAACTGAGACCATTCCATAAACAACCCCTGAATGATTATGAATCAAAACAGTGAACAAATTTCTGTACAACTGAAGTTTGGGATGAAAGGTGAAAGAAGATTCTGAAGGATCAGGGGCTCAAAATTCCACTTTGAACCTTTATGATGTAACACTAGCCTCA
Organism: Artemia sp. Qi Xiang Cuo; assembly: GCF_049724085.1. Taxonomy (NCBI): domain Eukaryota; kingdom Metazoa; phylum Arthropoda; class Branchiopoda; order Anostraca; family Artemiidae; genus Artemia; species Artemia sp. Qi Xiang Cuo. The sequence goes on from NC_142799.1 coordinate 8,564,485, forward strand.
CATTTGTAATCGACAACCTTGGAAATCCTTAACTGTTAGCTTGTGTGAAAACCAAACAACATCTATGAAACATGTGCTTAGTTGGTTTTTATTTCTTATTTCTAAATTGCAATATTAATCTCAAATTTGTGACCAACAACCTTACAAACCCTAAACTACTGGCTTTGGAGGAAATCAAACATAATCTCTTATATACATATAATACGTTCAAGTGCTCATTTAGCTCAATTGCTGGATTAGGAAGACAATTTTTTTTTTTTAACCAAGTAATTACCTCTATTATATCATATATTGGTTATTTTCATTTGGAACAGTCCTGCTTCGAAGAGGTCATCCACAGATATAAATTGGTAATTGAGAGACAAGTGTCTGATGGACTCATTTTGGTTGTTTATTTAACTCAGATTGAAAATCCTCGTGTGACTCTGATTTTAACACGGTGGAATACGTAGATCTTTCTGTTAAAACATAATTATAAAGTATGTATTTTATATTGGATATTTTTATAATTTGGAGCCATGAGCCTGATGACTAAGTGGATATGATTGCTGTCAGAGGTATGATTTTTGGGAATTTTCAACATTTAAGATCAAAAAAGCTATCTTGGCATTTTGATTCAATCTGTGGGACTGCAGGGCTGCCTAAGAGTAGGCTAACCTTGTGCATTGGAGTTGTTACAAGTTACCCTTCAATGAGCTTTGACTCTTAAAAAGTAACTAGCACTCAAAATCTGCATGAATAAAAATTTAAAGCACATCATTTGAATCACCATTGTTTAAAACCCTGAAATAGAGAATTACAGCATCCTACCTTGAGCAACAAGACAATCACTTTTTTCATGGATAGAACTAATCTGCCTCCTTTTTCCCCAAGGGCGATCATATCGAACCAATGGTCCCATGATATTATGAGAGGGCTTATTTGAATAGAAGTTACAATATCTAGTGCTCTTTTAAGTAAAAAAGAAACAAAGCGATGGCAAAGTGCCCTTTTCCGCCATTCTGTGCTAAAAAATAAAAATGTTCACTTGGTCAATCTTCTCACTACCCAACATCCCCTCTTCACCTTCACTTATTCCCAGTCTTAGCGACTTAATCTTGTTAAAACTAATTTTCAAACCCATCCTAGTACTCTGGACTCTCGTAACTTCCAAAAATTCATCCATTTTGCTAACATTTTCATCCAGGAAGCTCAAATCATCAGTATAATTACATTCTAGGAGAATTCTAATTCCCCAATTGATTCTTTGTTCTTCAGTGAAGCGCAAATTATGTTATGGTCTTGAGAAGACATGGAGGTTATCAGCCCTACTCATGCTAATTTTTGCTCGTTTTGAGTTTGACTCAACTATTTATTGTAATTTCTGTTCGTCTTGAGTTTTATTTATTTATTGATAGTGATTTGTGGTAGTTTTACGCTTAGAAGATTATTTGACTTTTTTCTGTTCATCCTTGGCTTAATGGAGTTCTTTACTTTTCTTTGAAAACCTTGTTTTGTGGTAAAAAGTTTTTCTAAATTAATGTCTGTTCGTTTTGTATTGACATAGTCTTTTTCATACATAGGCTCTAAATGGGAGCCTGGAGAAATCTGGGGAAGGTAAACAGGAAGGGTGTGCGAAAGCACAGGATGGTTGTCCCCCAATCCCACATTGCACTTCCTGGCTGAAGGGTAAAAAAAAACGGAGATCAGCAACGCCAGTAGGGACTGTAAAGTCCAATGCCGTATTCTTTACCTTTTTTTTTACCAAAAGATTCTACCTATGCTCTTTGACAACCTGGATACACTTACACTCTTTTTATTTATTAGAATTGCAAGAGCAGAAGCAGTAATAGTAGTATCCCCAAAAGTTTCGACTTAATAACCCCAGTCGTTCTCGGTATATTGCTGAGGTGTCTTATTAGCAACCATAAACAAAATACCTTTTGGTTATTTTAACAACATTTAGTTTTAAAGCATAATGGACCAATTGCATAATTGTGGGGGGTTGACATGCCTAATATCTCTAAAGACATAGTTGCTGGACCGTTCTGCTATGCTGAGCAAAACGGCTGTCTCAAAATTTTCATTGGATGCGTTTGGAAAATGAATGGGTTTGAGAAAAAGGATGCTTACCCTCCAGTCTCTTTTTACTCTTAAAAAGGGCACCAGAACTTTTAATTTTGAATCGACTTGGCTCCTTTAAAAGTTTCAATGATATTTCTAGCTATTATAGAGTGGTGCTGTCTATGATACTGCTTATATGCTCCTTTGAAAACTGCATGCATACCGTTTTTTCGTTGAATTGAAACCCCTAAACGTTCCCTATATGTTTCACCTTAATACCCTTAGCGTCATTAGTTACAGTAACCGTAGTGGTAGTATTCAAAGTATACATATGTCTTCTGGTTAGCTCAAAGTCCCCCACAATTTACCCTTAAAGGTCTAAATTCATTATATAAGCTGATCTTCAGATATTGCTTTACTACCTTTTTGAAAAACCACATGCTCATAGTTTATTTTGATTTAGTTCAACATCCGCCTAAACCTTCCTTAAAAGCTTCCACTTAAAATTAAGTGTCATTAAAGGTAGCTGCCCTCCGATCACTTTGACTTTTAAAAAGAACACTAGAGCGTCTGATTACCAATCCAATGAGCCCCCTCCGAAGTTTATATGACCATGCTTTCTATAAAAACCTTATATGTCCCCAGGGCATAACTTACAACCCTTAGCCTGAGGGCTGGGTGTTTTGTTATCCTCAAAGACATAATATCTAGACCGTTTTGATACGCTGAACAAAATTCTTATCTCAAAAAAATTATTGGAAGTGTTTGGAGAAATTATGGGGGTGGGGCGGGGCATTTGCCCTTTGATCAATTTCTACTAACAAAAGAGGCACTAGTCTTCTCAATTTCCAATCGAATGAACACTTTTTCAAGCTTCTGCGGCAAAACTGTCTGTAGGAACCTTATGTGCCCCAAGGGCATAACTTACGACCCTTCTCCTGAGAGCTACGGGGGAGCATTTTTATCCTCAAAGACATCATTTTCGGGCCTTTCAACTACGTTGAACAAAATAGCCATATCAAAATTTTGATCGTAAATGTTTGGGGAAACGATGGGCGTGGGGGGGATTTTCCCTACAAATACTTTCAACTATTAAAAAGGGCAATTGCCCTTTCTTTTTCCAATCGAATGAGCACTTTTTCAAGTTTATACGACAAAGATTTCATTAAAAACCTTATATGCCCCCATGGCATAACTTATAACCCTTGCCCTGAAGACTGTGGGGGGAGTGTCATGTTCAAAGACATAATTTCCAGAACTTTCAGCTGCGTTGAACAAAATAGCTATCTCAAAATTTTGATTAGATGTATTTGGGGAAATGGTGGGCTTGGAAGGGGTGTTAGTTGCCTTCCAATCACTTTCGACTATTAAAAAAGCCACTAGTCGTTTCAATTTCCAATCGAATGAGCCTATCTTGTAGTTTATAAGTCAACACTTTCTATAAAAAAACTTATACGCCCCAGGGTATTGTTCACAACTCTTGCCCTGAAGACCTTGGGAGGGTTGCCATGCTCCAAGACAAGGTCTTTAAAAATTTTAGCCGCACTGACAAAAATAGCTACCTCAAAATTTAGGTTGGATGTATTTGAGGGAAAGATGGATATGAGAGGGGGGTTAGTTGCCCTCCAATCACTTTCGATTATTAAAAAAGGCACAAACCCTTTGAATTTCCAATCGAATGAGCCCTTTTTCAAGTTTCTTCGACAAAGGTTCAATAAAAACCTTATATTATCATTATTATTTATTGAAAACCTGTCTTATTGCAAAAAAGAAATTACAGAGCACTATACAAAAAAAGCAAAAGATCACTATGCAACTGTTACAATGTAAATAGTGTAGAAGGAGTTGGCTCCAAGCTTGTTTTAACAACAAAATGGCGGAGCACAACGAAAAAACAAACAAAAAAAACAGAAGGACACTATACTATCTAGGACGAAAGACAATTAGAAAACACAGAAATAATGAAGAAGACAGGCACTTGTAACAAAAATGAAGCAAATGAAGAAGAGGAGCTATGACAATGTATATAAATGTGGCTGGAGTTGTTTACAAGTGTGGTTACAAGTGTGGTTGTTTACAAGAGTTGTTTAAAAGGAGTTGTTTACAAGTGTGGTTTGAAATCTTTTGGTTGTGTTTTTCTATGAGTTTAACAACAGCTATAGTAGGATTTTCTACTATAGTGCAAAAGGCATGTGGCTAGTGCAAAAGGAGTTGTTTCCAAGCTTGGTTGGAAATCTTTTGGTTGTGTTTTTCTATGAGCTTAACAACAGCTATAGCAAGATCTGCTATGTGAAGTCTATTGATGAGCTTTGAATTGCGTGTCCATATTGGATATCTGAGTAAATATTTTGTGAAATGGAAGAAAGTGGAAGAGATTCTTAGTTTATTAACGTTCTTAAAAACCTTCCAGAAGGATACAATATAGAAGATGTAGGGGAGAGCAACTGTGTTGTATAGGGTTGACAGATAACGGCGATTAAAACAAAGCTTAGCAGAGACTATGGAAGCTAATGAAGCTGATATGCGGCGTTTGATGTGTTCTGTTAAAAGATGACGAGTGTGAGAAATTGTATTTCCAATGGGAATGCCAAGATGAACGATTTGGTTGGACGGGTAGATCTTTGAATTTCCAAGTACAATTTCATCAGGAAGTGGGCCTTTCCAATTAAAAAGGACTACGTTAGTTATTTTCAGCGTTGAATTTAAGACCAGATTTTAAATACTCGGTTTCCAGATTTTGAAATGTTTCAGGAATTTTGTCTTGAGTTCGGCTAAGGTTAAAAGTGTCAACAGCATAAGTGACTAAGGAAATATTCTGATAAGAAATGGCGCAGGGCATTTGACCATGATCTTAAACTTCGAGGACACAGTTAATCAAAAAACAAGGTAAGGTAACTCTACTGCGGCTTGCTTCATTCTTAACTAGAAGTGTTTTTCCTACTGGATCCGTTATTTCGTCTCTCTCAGGAGCGATTTCAAATTATACTAGTAGCTTGGTATACATATCCCTTTTGAGTCTGATGATAGCCGGACTTAGGGTAAAGGCACTGATGATTCGACAGTGCAATTTTGGAACCACTGTCGAAATTTTCCTTCAAAACAGGACAGCTCTGCTTAGCCGTGACTTGGAGCGCCATCTCTTGGAACGGTCGTTATATTTCGACGATGCGAAAGGTGGATACTGTATCCGGCACACCCAGATAATAAAAGAACATTCAATTCAGTCAGTTTCCTGTTTTCGACACGAAAGGAGCTCCCGACAATTTTTCAGGTATGTAATGTTCAAAATGTCATTACTTGGTTATTTATTGCAAGAAAAAGTTGGGATCAGCACCAATGCGTCAAGATACATCTGATTTTCTCTGAAATTTAGCCACATTAGCTTTTTCTTGATAAAATTAAATGAAAATGGACACGGAAATTGCATTGTCGAAACTAGGTTCCAAGTGTCGAAAATTCTTGTTCGATGTAGTGGAATACAAGGCGGACTAAAAATGTTCCTTCAGCCACATTCAAGCATAAATATCGGCTTCTATCAAGGGATTTATTTCTTTGGCGAATATCTCGTATTAACCTTGTCGTAATTTTGGACAGACAGCAACAGGCCCTGTCGAAATATAGGTTACTTTGTCGAAACTTCACTGAACATTTAAAACAGATGAGAAATAATAGGTGTCGAAATTCCAGGATCCACTGACGAAACCATAGGCACCATAGCTGTCGAATTTACGGGTGCTTTCTGCGCAACGAGAGATTTTGATGATTAATATTTCTAACAATATTTCAGATAAAAGAGCACTTAAACTAAAGGTTTTTTTTAAACTTGGAATCTTTACTTAAATACTCTCTATTTGTACATCCTCTGAGGAACTACTGCTTGGCCTCATATCTTGAAGAGGAGGAAATTGCTATTGTGCAGGGGGGGGACAGTTGCCCCCCAGATCTCGTTTTGCCCCCCCCTCCGACCTGATTTTGCCCCCCTCCCTAGATTTTTTTAGATTATACCCTTATTTATCCTTCATCCGAATAAAAGATACAAATTTTATCGAATACAAAATCTTATACGAAATGACGCGTAGGCCTATGTTTTGGACAAAACTAAGAATCTGCATGTGAAAATAAAATCCACTAAATAAAAAAAAACTTCTTTAATTTCTTGAAATCCACTCCCGTTTTGCTAGACCCTATCCCTTCCGAAATGCTACTGAAACAATTTTGTTATACTAAATACTATTTGTATTTAATAATGTATATTAAAATTTGTTGTACCGATTTTGTTATACCAAATACTACATACTTGAAACGATTTTGTTAGTTTTATTACTTCTACTTTTTGCATAGTCTTTTATACTTTTATACATTAAATGAAGTTGAAGAAAAACAAAGAAACAAGAATATACGTGTCAAATACACCAGGTTCCGCCCACAAGTATTCCCCAAGTATTTAGACGGGTGTCGAATTGGGTTCCAACTTGCGTCGAAAACAGGTAACTTTTTTGTTGTGTCGAATTTGTAGGTGAAAATGCTCTAATTTCGGAAAATTGGAGTTTTGTACCCTTTCCAGACAAAACTTCAAACTTCTCATAAAACAGTTAGATTCCTAGATGTTTTTCCTACAGTCTAAAACCCCTTTACAAACGAGCAGCCATGAAATTAATCAGGCTAGAGTTGAAAAACCATCCTGCTGACATAATTGTTATCTTAATAGGTTGAAACCCACGACGGGTGTTAAAATGGGGTCTAACTAGCGTTAATAATCGGCCCCTTTTTTGTTGTGTCGAATTTGTTCTTAAAAATCATATAATTTCGGAAAATTGGAGTTTTGTACCCTTTTCTGGTAAGACTTTAAACTTCTAATCAAACAGTTAGATTTCTAGATGTTTTTCCTACATACTGAAATCCTTTCCAAACCAAAAGTCTTTAAATTAAGACTTTTAGAGTAGAAAAACTGGTTTTTTACAAAAACTGTCGAATCATCGGTACCTTTACCCTACTCCTATTTCAGCAGCCCTTAAGAGCATAAGGGGGTGGATCAGGGAGTCAAAGGCACGGCGAACATTAAGACTAGCCAAGGCGAGAGAAGTACATGAGATATAAGCATGAAGCAGTGAATTAGTAACAGCCGCAAGGGCGTCCGCACAACCAATACCATGTGGAAATCCAAATCGATGAGGAGGATTGTCACATTTTTCTTCTAGCTCTCTTTTGAGCATTAGTTCATAAAATTTTCATACGGTGGCTGGTATATTTATGGGCGTGAAAGATGTACATTGACTGAATGTTCTTCCTTTTTTCGGAAATGGATAAAGATTTCCCACACAGAATGATGATAGAAGGAAACCTTCTACAAAAATACTTTGCAGTTCTAAAGTCAGATGTTTTAAAATAGCAAGACCACCACATTTGATATGTAGAGCATGAATTCCATCTATGCCTAGTGACTGCTTTGGTTTAAGGCAAATAACGGAATTAGCAACAGACATTACATACACTATGTAATCAGAATCGGGGAAAGTATGCAAAAATTTGTCAAGGTGTTAAAAATATTTGTGTTCAAGTTGGGGGTCTGGTGGAGAAAATTCAGCCTCGTAAAAAGAATACCAATCAAATAAAGGAATATGGGCAGCGGAAAGGGAAGTTTTGGGGATCCTAAGACTGATAGACGACCAAAGGAAGTGAGGATTATCTTTGATTTTTTGCGCTATCTGTTATATGATTTGCTTATGGTGATTCTTAAGTTCCTTAGCAAACTTCTTATTTGTTGCAATGCGGATGGAATTAACAAGACCGGATTCAATCCACAAATGTAGCCAAAACTTTGCTGAATCATGTGATTGAGTGAGACTTTGATTTTCCTGCCACTTAGGAACAGTTCCTTGATGCCAACGCTTGAATGGAACAACACGAGATTCTGCATATTGTAAAGCGTGACATATCTCTGCACAATAAATATCGAGGAGAATACGTTTTTCCTCAGGGGGTAACAGTGAGTGCTTGTTCAGCAGAACAAAGGGTACATTAGTCTTGAAAAGGATTAAGGAAACACTATTCCAATACAATTTAGTGTTGATTGACGCCCAATTATGTACATACGACGGATTTTGTGTGTTTGGGTGATTGGTAGGTATATGAGAAGTTTTATTTGGTGAAAAAGAAAACGATACGGGCAGGTGATCAGATATTAAATAATCACAAACAACCTTCTGTTGTGAGACATCTAAAAATGGAGAAGCAACAACATGGTCTATGTTGGATGTCGACGAGGAATTGTGAATGTATGTAAAATTTTTATCTTTGTGAACAACATTCAAATGATCAACAAATATTTCACCAACCAGAGAAGAACGGGCAGATGGTTGCAGTTAAAATCTCCAACTATTAGACATGCAGAATTACTATAAATAATTCTCGAAATACTTCTACATAACTTTTCAGAGGCAAGAGCAAAAAGGCGCTCGGACGTATCATTATGGTATTCAGTCGGGAAATAAATATTATAGATAAACACATGATCAACTTTAACAGCAAGAAAGTAACCACTGGATTCTACAAACACTGAACGCAGAGCGGAATTCACGTAAGTCGCAAAACCTCCCAACAGTCTACCGCCAACACTATTTCGCTTAGCTAGAAGTACATAGCAGGTAAACCCATCTTTAGTATCCAAAAGCCTAAGGCTTAACTCACTTAAAAGATGCTCTTGTAGGCAAATAACACCATGTTTTAACACAAGCTCATCAAGAACTAAAGACTCTTAAATAAACCCGCCGTTAATGTTTAGAGTGAAGCACCTCATACTGACATTATGGTCGACCATGAACACTTTGACCACGAGCGTTAGGCTAAATCCTGGCTGGACAATTATTTGGGCATTTCACACTGTAACTGGTATGGCCAGTGGCCTTGCATGACACAGAGAACATACTAGCTGTACACGCGTTAGAACGGTCGGATACGTGACTGGCAGAACCACATCTAGCACAGAGAGCACTTGATTGGCAATTCACTGCTAGGTGTCCTACCTCGTGACACTTAAAGCATCAACAGGGAAGCAAGATAAATTCCTGGACAGGCAGACGTTCATAACCAATGCGCAATCATTCTTTTAGATAGAAGTCACACACTGGCTTATCTTTGTTCTTTTGGGGATAAGTTGCTGAAGGCCGGAACAGTCTAAGGATTGGGGCACTTGTTTAACAAAAGCTGCAAAGACTGGTTCTCTCATAGAAGCATTCATAGAAGGCTGAGCGACTTTCATACTCTCAACTATTTAACTAGCCGCTGATTTGGAGCGCACAACAATTTCCCAGTCATTATTTGATCTCTTCAGTCCCGTAATATCAGTTGAAAGTTCTTCGCATACATTGTCAATAAACTATTAAAGGTCATGAGGACCGTTTATATCTTGCGGGCAGTCTTTAAGCACTATAGCAAACGATGGCTTTATGATTTGAGAATTTTCAGTAGAAAAGGTTGCCACTACTTCAGAATTCGAACAGTTCATATTTGAGAACGTGTGGGCTTTGACATCGATAAATGTATCTAGCTTAAAGGATATCTCTTTTCCCTTTATAGCAACTAGAGTAGAAAAAGCACGCCAACAGCTGAAGTTTCACAGGGATTGGAAATAACGAAACATGGTATATTTTTCTTCTCTTTGGCGGCTGAGACGAGGAGCTTACACATGGCAATAACGTTTTCGTCGTCTTTGACATGACTGACGACTCGGCCTAGCGCATTAATTTCAAACGAAACTCAGAGAAGAGAGAAAGTAACAAAATGAAAAATAAAATCAAAAAGGGTGAAAAAACGAGGATTTTGTCAGCCAGCGAACCATGAAGAAGACAAAATATAAGCAAATATTTCGACAAGGACCTCCGCCAAGTCGTCCTCAGTGCTAAACAAAAAAAAACAAAAAAAACAAACGAGAATCTAACCTTTCGAAGTTTCCTGTACAAAGACAGAATAGACACTGAATACAAAACCAGGCAGGAATCAATGAAAATGAAATTTACCAAGATGATTGTGTAAGGATCTTTCGTCTTGCATTAATTTTGGCTGGTCTACAATGTTGGTTTTCATTAGATATGCAAATAGGTTCTTTTAAGTTTTTTCGGGTGAAAATATTGATTGAGTCCTTCAAGATTAAACTTTCGTAAATTGGGCTTAATGAAATATCTCCAGTATCTCTATTTATTGCTAAATTTTGGTTCATATATTTTTTTATCTCAATTACCTCCTTAAAAGTTTGTGGTACGCCATTAACAGTTGATATTAAAGTTGCCTCGTCAAACAGAACTAGATGGGTCGGGTTTACGAAAATATGCGAAGCCAATGCCGAATCAAAGTTGTCATTGTTATTTTTTAATCTCAGGGACTTGTCTATTGAAATTTTGTGCTCACGCAAACGTTCACCTAGTTGTTGATGGGTTCTACCAATGTAAAATTTTCCACAAGAACACGGGATTCTGTAGACACCACTACCCAGTACATGGTCTGTTTTATCCTTTCCTGAGTTAAAAAAATGTTCAACCTTTTGTTCGGTTCTGAAAGAAACAGAGAGATTATGTTTATTTAAAATTTTTCTAAGTTTATCGCCAAGTTTCGGGATGTATGGTAAAACGATGAAAGTTTTTTTCTCAATTGCCGGTGTAACTGAATCAAGGGGGACAAGCTCCCTATTTTATTCTTTTATCTTTTTTAATCGTCTATCTATTATATTTTCAATGAGTTTGATTGGGTAACCATTGCAAAAAAGAATATCCTTGACATAATTTAGCTCAGAATTTATATGATTACGGGAACAAATTTTTAAAACTCTGTCGACTAAAGAGATTATTACCCCTCTTTTTACAGAAGGAGGGTGATGGGAAGAGAACTGTAGATGTCGATCATTATGAGTCGGCTTTCTATATATAAAAAATTCAAGACCAGGATTAGTTTTTATAATCAAAACATCTAAGAAAGGCAGCTTACCTGAATCTTCGAGCTCCATTGTGAACTGGAGATTCGAATCAAAAGTATTCAAATGTGCCAAAAAATCTCTTAGAGAGTCTTGTCTATGTTCCCAAACAGAAACGATATCATCAACAAAACGAAACCAGATGTAGTGTTTTAAGTGGAAACTATTCAAAGCAGACTGTTCTATGAAATCCATGTAAAAATTTGCCAAATAAGGAGACAAGACAGTGCCCATGGATAAGCCCATTATTTGAAGAAAAAGTTTGTTTAGGAATTTAAAATACGAGGAGTATTTGTTGCAAAGATGGACAAGGGTCATTATTGTATCAATTTCGAAAGTTTTGTAATCCGACCAAGCTGAATTTTCCTCTAATTTTCTCTGTAAAGCCTGCTCACATTTATGAACATCGCATGAAGTGTACATAGAAACTGCATCGAAACTAGATAAAACGGTATTTGCTGTTGTACTTTGATTTTTTAACTTCTCAACAAGATCTATGGAATTTTTAATATAGGATTTCTGTGTGTTTAAAAGAGGCTTAAAAATGCTGGCTAAGAAACTTCCTATACCCGTAGCTGGAGAACTATAACATGCTACAATTGGACGTAACGGAATATCTTTCTTATGGATTTTAGGCAGACCATAAAACTTAGGGGCTGAACAACCTTTGGGATAAAATTTTCTGTACATTTGAGGGGTAATTAGTCTAGTATCTTTTAAAATTCCTAGTTCATTTCTCAACTTCTGTGTGTATTTGTCCGTGGGATCAAAATTTATTTCTTTGTAAATATGTTTATCCATTAAAAGGGTGTTAACTTTTAATTCATAATCTGCAGAATTCATAATTACAACTGTGTTTCCCTTGTCCGCTTTCGTAATTACTGTGTTTTTGTCTTTTTTTAAATTTCGGAGGATTTTAATTTCGCTGAGGAATTCATGGTTCGCTGGCTGACAAAATCCTCGTTTTTTCACCCTTTTTGACTTTATTTTTCATTTTGTTACTTTCTCTCTTCTCTGAGTTTCGTTTGTCATGTATAGCCAGTGTGGTCTAAGAATGTATTTGCGCATTAATTTCAGAATAAAGAAGTCTCTTTTCTGATAAAATCGTATCATAAGTGAAGAATTTCACAACCGAGCTTACAATGCAATCTATCTTAACACCCTCAGAAATTGATCGTTCAAGAAAATTCAGCACATCATTCTAAACGAGTTTTTCGCTCATGCTTGCCGTTCAGTAATCAATCAAAATCCAAGAATCACAGTCCAGGGGCTGTCCAAGAATATACGTCAAAAAACAGCAGGAGAGTTGCAATTGGAATGCGTGCACTGAATTAATTCTGAAACCGATTTAACCCCAATAAAAAAGGGAAGTGTAAGCCCCCGTTCAACCTGATCCCCGCAGTTTAAGGGAGACTCTCCCGGTAGGTACAACGGCACTTGTCATGGGTTTACTGCCCCTCTTCTGCTTGTCAATTAGGGTTACATGTTTGTAAGTTATGCCCCAAGGGCACAACTTACAACCTTAGCCCTGAGAGCTCTGGGGGGAGTGTCATCTTCTAAGACCTAATTTCCAGAACTTTAAACCACATTGAACAAAATGGCTATTTGAAAATTTTGATTGGATGTGTTTGGGGAAATGGTGGGCGTGAGAGGGGGTTAGTTGCCCTCCAATCACTTTCGACTATTAAAAAGGGCACTAGCCCTCTCAATTTCCAATTAAATGAGCTCCTTTTGAAGTGTCTACGACAACGCTATCTATAAAAACCTTATATAACCCCAGGGCATAACTTATAACCTTTGCCCAGGGGGTTGTGGGGGGTTTGTCATCCTCAAATACATAAGTTCCAGAACTTTCAACTACTTTGAACAAAATGGCTATCTCTAAACTTTGATCGTATGTGTTTGAGGAAATGATGGGCGTGAGAGGGGGGGTAGTTGCTCTCCATTCACTTTCAACTATTAAAAGGGGCACTAGCCCTTTCAATTTCCAATTGAATGAGCCTTTTTTGAAGTTTCTACACCATTGCTTTCTATAAAAACCTTATATGCCCCCAGGACATAACTGACAACCCTTGCCTTGAGGGCTGCAGGGAGGATTGTCATCATCAAAGACATAATTTCCAAAACTTTCAACTACGTTGTAAAAAATGGCTATCTCAAAATTTTCATTGTTGTGCTTTGGGAAATGGTGGGCGTCAGAGGGGATTAGTTGCCCTCTGGCCATTTTCAACTATTAAAAAGGGCACTATCCATTTCAAGTTCCGATCAAATGAGCCCTTTTTGAAGTCTTTACGACAACGCTTTCTATAAGAACCTTATAAGCCCCCAGGGCATAACTTACAACCCTTGCCCTGAGGACTGTGGGAGAGGTTGTCATCCTTAAAGACCTAATTTCAAAGATTTTCAACTATGTTGAAGAAATTGGCTATCTAAAAATTTTGATCGGATGTGTTTGGGGAAAAGGTGAGGGTGAGAGGGGGGTCAGTTGCCCTCCAATCATTTTGACTATTAAAAAGGGCACTGGCCCTTTGAACTTCCAATCGAGTGGGTCCTTTTTCAAGTTTCTACGACTAAGCTTTCAATAAAAACCTTGTATGCCCCCAGGGCATAACTTATAACCCTTGCCCTGAAGACTGTGGGGGGAGTGTCCTGCTCAAAGATATTATTTCCAGAATTTTCAACTGCATTGAAAAAATGGCTATCTCAAAATTTTGATTGGATGTATTTGAGAAAATAATGGGCGTGGAAGGAGTGTTAGCTGCCTTCCAATCGCTTTCGACTATTAAAAAGGGCACTAGCCATTTTAATTTCCAATCGAATGATCCCTTTTAGAAGTTTCTACGACAGCGCCTTCTATAAAAATCTTATATGACCCCAGGACATACCGTACAACCTTTGCCCTGAGGGCTGTGGGGGGTTGTCATCCTCAAAGACCTAATTTCCAGAACTTTCAAATACGTTGAACAAAATGGCTATCTAAAAATTTTCATTGGATGTGTTTGGAAAAAATGTGGGGGTGAGAGGGAGGTTAGTTGCCCTCGAGTCACTTTCGATTATTAAAAAGGGCACTAGCCCTTTGAATTCGCAATCGAATGAGCCCTTCTTGAAGTTTCTACGACAAAGATTTCTATAAAAACCTTATATGCCCCCACGGCATAACTTACAACCCTTGCCCTGAGGTTTGTGGGGGGAGTGTCCTCCTCAAAAACATAACTTCTATGTGGAAATCAACTACGTTGAACAAAATAGCTATTTCAGAATTTTGATTGGATATGTTTGGGGAAATGGTGGGCGTGGAAGGGGTGTTATTTGCCTTCCAATCACTTTTGACTGTTAAAATGGGCACTAGCCATTCCAATTTTCAATTGAATGAGCCCCTTTCGAAGTTTCCACGACAACTCCTTCGATACGAAGTGCCCTGGTCTAAAGGGACAAAAAATGAATAAATAATACATTGTGCCAACTAAATAATAATAATACATAATACATAATACATAATAAAATAATAAAATAATACATAATAATAAAATAATACATAATAATACATAATAAATAATACATTGTGCAATAATACATTGTGCCTCTTTACTTAGGCAGCGCAATTGCGCTGCCTATAATTAACTAAAAAAAAACAAGTTTTTTTAATTGAAAGTAAGGAGCGACATTAAAACTAAAAACGAACAGAAATTATTCCGTATATGAAAGGGGCTATACCCTCCTCAACGCCTCGCACTTTACGCTAAAGTTTTTTATTGTTTTAAAAAATAAAGGTTTTAGATAGAGTCAAACTTTAGCGTAAAGAGCGAGGCGTTAAGGAGGGGACAGCCCCTTTCATATACGGAATAATTTCTGTTCGTTTTTAGTTTTAATGTCGCTGCTTACGTTCAGTTAAAAAAAAAACTTTTTTTTATTTAATTTCTTAGTGTTTTTGAATTAATGCCACTTTATTTTGGCTCACCGTACATGAAAATTAAAACGAATTTGCACATTAATTTTGCTTTTTTTGGCTAAATGGCTTTCTCGAAATTTTGATTGGGTGACTTGGCGAAAAAAAAAAGCGGGAGAGGGGGCCAAGTTGCCCTCCCATTTTTTTGTCACTTAAAAAGGGCACTAGAACTTTTAATTTCTGTTCGAATGAGCCCTCTTACGATATTCTAGGACTACTGGATAGATACGATCACTCCTGGAAAAAAAAAAAAAAAAAAAAAAACACATCCGTGATTTGTCTTCTAGCAAAAAATACAAAATTCCACATTTTTGCAAATAGGAGCTTGAAACTACATTACGTTTGTGTTATAAACTGAATCTGATGGTGTGAGTTTCATTAAAGTGCTATGACTTTTAGGGGCTGTTTCCCTTTTTTTCGAAAATAAGGCAAATTTTCTGAGGCACGTAACTTTTGATGTGTAAGACTAAACTTGATGAAACTTATATATTTGAAATCAGCATAAAAATCTGATTCTTATCAAAAATTTCGTTTTTTAGAGTTTCGGTTACTATTGGGCCGGGTCGCTCCTTACTTACACTTCGTTACCCCGAACTGTTTTGATTGATATACATATAAAATTGCAACAGTCTTGTAGCCCTGTGTAGCAGTATTTAAGGCTAGGATATCATATATTCCTATTTCTCCCAATGTAGGCATTAAAATCTCTTAATAAAAAATCATATTTCTATCTGGAATCCTGTCTATTTGTTCCTGTAACTGTAAGTAAAATTTATCTGAGTCACTACTATCTTCATCAGTCGGTTTTACAGAGGTATACACTACTATGTCAGACACCCTGCACTTTTTAGTCATAAAATGGTTAAGTAGTATCCTATTATTAATAAATTCCCAAACTAAACAAAACTTAGGAGCTCCCTTATTCATCATGAGCCCTACTCTGTGCATATGCACCCCATCCTTTTTGTCTGAGTAAATAAATTCTATATCACCCGATTTAATGTTTCCTATGCCTGGGATACTAGTTTCTGACGCTTCTAATTCAGTTTGAAGCGTCTGGATTTGTCAGTCAAAATGTCAATATGATTTTATTTTGTAACTTTGCAACATTCCAAGTTGCATTTTTCATACAGTTCCAAACTTTTATACCCAGCCTACCATTGCCAGGGCATTTCAACTTAATATCCTAAGCAGTGGCATCATTTTGGAAGAGGGGGGACAGTTGCCCCCCCGCACAATAATTTAAAGGAAAAATTCTAAGCCCTATATAGCACAAGCCCCTTGACTCTGCATATGGAGACCCCTATTGCCTTCCCAAAAAATGCTGGAGCTACACCCATGACCTTAAGTTATTCCTGGAAGTCACCCTTTTGACAACCCATATGCACATACTGTGATATTGATTTAGTTCAACACATCCTTCAACAATCCCTGATTGCTTATCCTGATTGATATTTGCTTTTTGGACACGTAAGGTCAAACATGTCTCTATTTCCTGATTAATTAAAAAAAAAGTTTTCCACAAAGTAAGTTTTTCAAAGAAAAGTAAAAAACTCTATTAAACCAAAAATGAGCAAAAGTAAAATCAAATAATCTACCAAGCGTAAAACTACCACAAATCATCATCGATAAATAAATGAAACCCAAAACGAACAGAAATTACAATAAATAACCGAGTCAAACTCAAAACGCGCAGAAATTAACATGAGTAGGGCTCAAAACCCCTATGCCTTACCAAGGCCAGAGCATAATTTGCACTTCACTGAAAAAAATATAAAGGTTTGTACTTTTATAACTTTAATAAATCAGATAACATTAAAATTTGGATTAATAAATACCAGTATATGTATATTAAACTGACAATGCACTTTCATTTGTATTTTTTTCAGTAAAGTGCAAATTATCTTCTAGCCTTGGGAAGGCATAGAGGTTTTGAGCCCTACTCATGTTAATTTCAGCTCGTTTTGAGTTTGACTCGGTTATTTATTGTAATTTCTGTTCTTTTGGGTTTCATTTATTTATCGATGCTGATTTGTGGTAGTTTCACGCTTGGTAGATTATTTGATTTTATTTTTTGCTCATTTTTGGTTTAATGGAGTTCTTTACTTTTCTTTGAAAAACTTGTCTTGGGGAAATTTTTTTTTAATTAATTCCTGTTCGTTTTATATTGACATTGTCTTTTCAGGGAAAAAGAAAATAATAGTTTAAATCTTTTCGTTTTTTTTTAAGAGTTTATAGTTTGGCCTGCTATTTGTATGCTGGAGAAAATTTTTCAGCAATTGTTAACAATATACACTCTTTTAAAAATCTGGACACAAATAATAGTGTTTAATTTAGTTTCATACCTCCTCTAGTTGACTTGAAATAGGAGACTTGATACTGTTCACAAAAAAACCTGTTTACATTCTTTGATAGCTTGGATACACTTACGCTATTTTGATTTGGTTAAATTTTAAGAGCAGAAGTAGCCCCGAAAGTATGAACATAATACCCTCAGTCATTCTTGGGATACTGCTGAGATGCCTTATTGGGAATTAGCATTAACAGAGTGCATTTTGATTTAATCTTAAGGCAGCATTTAGTTTTTAAACATAATAGGCAAATGGGAGGGTGGGCGTTGGAGGGGGATAAGTTAAACTCCAATCGCTGTCAATTATTAAAAAGAGCACTAGCCCTTTCTATTTTCAGTCGAATGAGCCCTTTTCGAAGTTTATACGACAACTCCTTTGATAGAAAGTGCCCTGGTCTAAACAAAATAATAATCATAGTAATAACAAAAATACACTGTGCCCACAACGACCTTTTACTATAAAAATGCGAAACTGTCTTATTGCTTTCGATTATTAAAAAGGGCACCGGTGCCTTATATTTCTAGTTAAATAAGCCTTTTCGAGTTTCTACGACAAAATTTTCTATAAACACCTTATATGCCCCCACGGCATAAATTACAACCCTTGCCCTGAGAGCTGGGGGGGGGGGGTGTCATCCTACAAGACCTAGTTTACATAACTTTCAAAGACGTTGAAAAAAGTTGCTATCTCAAAATCTTGATTGGATGTGATTGGGGAAATGTTGGGCGTGAGAAGGGGGTTAGTTGCCCTCCAATCACTTCCGAGTATTAAAAAGGGCACTAGCCCTTTCAATTTCCAGTCGAATGAGCCATTTTTGAAGCTTCTACTAAAACGCTTTCTATAAAAACCTTATAGGCCCCCAGGGCATAACTTATAACACTTGCTCTGAGGGGGTTGTGATCCTCAAAGACCTAATTTACAGAACTTTCAACTACATCGAACAAAATGGCTTTCTCAAAATTCTCATTGATTGTTTTTGAGAAAATGGTGGGCATGAGAGGGGGGTTAGTCGCTTTTAAATAACTTTCAAATAGTGAATAGGGCACTAGCCATTTCAATTTCCAACTAAATGAGCCTTTTTTGAAGTTTCTATGATAGCGCTTTCTATAAAAACCTTTTATGCCCCCAGGGCAAAACGTAAAATCCTTGCCCAGAGGGCTGTGGGGGGAATGTCATCCTCAAAGACATTATTTCCGGACGTTTCAACTAAGTTGAACAATATGGATGTGTTGGATGTGTTTGGGGAAAAGGTGGGCGTGAAAGAGGGGTTACATGCCCTCCAATCACTTTCGACTATCAAAAAGAGAATAGCCCTATCAATTTCCAATCGAACGAGACCTTTTTTAGGTTTCTACGACAACGTTTTCTAAAAAAAAAAAAATTATATGCCTCTAGGGCATAAATTACAACCCTTGCCCTGAGGGCTGTGGGGGAGTGTCATCCTCAAAAACATAATTTCTGGACTTTTTAACTACGTCGAATAAAATGGCTATCTCAAAATTTTGATTGGATGTTTTTGGAGAAATTGTGGGTGTCAGAGGGGTGTTAGTTATCCTCCAATCACTTTCGACTATGAGAAAGGTTACAAATCCTTCTAATTTCCAATCAAATGAGCACTTTTTGAAGTTTCTACAACATCACTATCTATAAATCGAAAAATGGTCTAGATGCCATCTATGTTATATACAGAGTTATTGTAGCTGAGTTTACTTCTTTGCCCTTAATGGGATAAAGCTTCTGCATTACTTTAAGGTTATTTCCATACTGATTTCTACCCTCTAATTATAGATTTTTAGTTGAGTAGTATTTGAGGGACCTTCTATAATTCTTAGTATAGGTATTTCTCTCTGGGTATTCTCAACAGCAACATCTTCTTTTTTCTTATATAGACTGGCACGCCATCTATTCTGCTATTTTCGTATAGCGTCATCTTTGTTGCCATCACTGTTTCTTCTGAATAAGTGAAGTTACACAGTGTTGCCAAATATTGCATAGCTGCCAAATTTAGACAGTATATTTTGCCATTTTCGGCGATAAAATTCGGGCTGCATTTTTCGGAGATAGCCTGTGCAGAAGTGAGCAACAACGAACATTCAAGAGGCCGTACAGTACTAGCGGGATTTTTTATCCTTAAACTGCTGGGATAAGGTGATTCGTGTGTTGCACTTCCCACGGGTCTTATCTACCGTTAAATCTTTAAAGCTTGTAACGCCGGTGTTGCCAAATTGAACTGAAGGTTTTGCTGACAAAATCTTTACCAAAATAAATAACATAGATATGGTAGAACTCTGCCCACGGTGCAAGAAAAATGTAATAAGAGCTCAAGGAGGAATTCAGTGCAGAGACTGCTTAAAATGGCTCCACTTTGGTTGCGCAGGTCTTGCGTATAATAAGGAAGCTGCTGACAAACTCCGAGGACAATGGCAATGCTATAGTTGCAAATCTTCTAGCAACGACCAATATAAAGCAACTCCTCCACCAAAAGCACAAAATACTAGAGGGACTCCGAGAGAAGAATCCACCAAAAGCCAAGGTCCCTCGGTAAGCCAGCCTACGGAACCCAAAGAGATTCCTTTGGTCACTAGTTTCCCAGATAACAACACAGAATCCAGCTACTGTCACAAAGATGTCGACACTACCACCTCTTTCCTCTGTTTTCTCTGCAACGAGTGGGAACATGCCGCTTGCCGAGGTATAAATGCAGATCTCGTGCTGGTCTTGAAGAGAGAAGACAGCGAGTGTCTCCTGTTTAAATACGAATGCCTCTCCTGCTCCAAACGAAAAGTAGCACTTTTACAGCTTCAAGTGCGAGAGCTAACAGAAGCTCAACCTCACAGACCTCATGAGGCAACACCTTCGAAGTATAGTGAAAAACCCTCACCTCATGACATCCAGCCGACAATAAATGCAATTATTCAGGTAGAAGTAGAAAAGGAATTAAGAGAACAGAAAAAGATGAATTTTGTAGTCATGGGGCTGCCTGAATCTACTACTGTCAATGACATTACACAGGTTGTCAAATTGACTCAAGAAAACGACCTCGGGGCAAATATCACTGAAGGGGAGATACTAGAAACTGCCCGGATTGGAAGACGAAAAGAAGGTGGTAGTCCACGCACTTTGTTAGTTAAGCTAAAAAAATCACAAGAGCTTGAGATGAAAAGGCAAACAATCCTGAAGACCGCTCCAAATCTAAGAAAATCATCAAATGAAGAAACTCGTACCAAAGTATATATAAACCCAGATCTCACGCCCATACAGAGACAAATGCTCGCCATGAAGAGACAAGAGAAGAGAAATACCCGCACCCAGTGCGATCGTCAAATGGAGATGCAGAGCCATTGGAAGCGAGGTAAAGACTCCAACGAAGAACAACGACAAATATGAAGTAGAATAACCAAAGCCAAACAAATGCCACCATCCTTCAAGCTTAACAAAAAAGCTACTAAAGTAAAAACACTAAAGATACTACATTTAAATGCTGATTCACTACCAAACAAATTATCAGAATTAAAAGTAGAAATGGCGGCAAAGAACCCAGACATAGTAGCAGTGGTCGAAGCTAAGCTTAAACACTGTCGATATCTCCCAACTTTATCAGAGTTGGCCATCAACGGCTACAAAAGCTACACCTTGAACATAGATCAAGAAGAAGGTCGGGGAATTATTTGCTACGTCTTAGACAATTTATCAATCCAGAAAGTGTCATCAAAAACAAATGGACAGTAAATTTTTTGGCTTCAGATATCAAACACAAACCAAGCAACTCTAAATTTGGCTGCAATATATAGAAGTCCAAATAGCACAGCCGTGAATGACAAAGTACTCTTTAAAGATATTCACGCTATATGTCAAAGATTAACAGAACCAACTCTCATAATTGGAGATTTCAATTACCCTAACATAGATTGGGACCTGCCACACGTCCTAGAGCATAGCGGGTCACCCTCACAGAGGGAATTTCTGAAGACAGTGAACGATAATTACCTAGAACAGCTTATTAAAAAACAAACAAGAATCCGAGGAAGCGACAAGCCAACACTACTGGACCTAGTCCTATGCAGTAATACGGAACTAATAAAAGAACTTACTATAGGTCCTCCTGTTGGAAAATCGGACCACGCTACAATTTACTTAGAGGTGATTATAAGTTGCGAAACTATGAGAAAAAAAGAGGTGGATGTATTCAAAAGGTGATTACAATACCATGCGAACGGAGCTAGAAGTTTTCAACTGGACTTAAATAATAAATAACACATATATAGTAGTTGGCATGTACATAATGTTTGTATCCTTAATAATATACCTCACAAAGAATTATGAACAAATTGTAAAAATATTTAAACGACCGCCTCTAAAACGAGACCTTGACCTAATAAAAACCAAGCGGCAAGCCTGGGAGACGCTCAAGCAGACTGATACCGAAAGTAATCGTAGAAATTATCGCAGAATTGCCAACAAAGTCAGGAAAGCCACTAGACAAGAATCAAGCGAAAAGGAGAGGAAAGTAGCCGAAAACTCAAAGATCAACCCCAAGGCGTTTTGGAACTTCGTTAACTCAAAAAGAAAAGAACAGCCGGTTATTCCCGATCTTAGAAACTCAGCAACAAATTTAACAATCAGTGACCCAATAGCTAAAGCCAACCTACTAAATCAGCAGTTTTCCACTGTTTTCACAACAGAGAGGGACAAAGATGAAAGTCAAGTAGAATGTCAGCCACTAGACGCAGGCAAATTTGAAGAAATAGAACTGACAATACAAATGGTCTACAAAAAAATGAAAAATCTAAACCCTTACAAATCAGAAGGTCCAGATGGCCTACATCCTAGAGTGCTTAAAGTGCTGGCACAAGAAATTGCAGCGCCATTGCACTACATTTTTGTCAAGTTGCTACAAACAGGGAACCTGCCTGATACATGGAAGCAAGCAACAGTGATACCCCTCTTCAAAAATGGAAGCAAATCAGATCCAATTAATTACAGACCTATCAGTTTAACCTGTATCACATGCAAAATACTAGAATCTTTACTTCACGATAATATATTACAGTACCTACTCGAAAGGAGCCTCATTTCACTCGCACAGTTTGGATTCCTCAAGAAAAGATCAGCAGAAAGCCAGCTACTTGTTGCTACAAACACCTGGAGAAAATATATGGATAGTGGGATGCAGATAGACATTTTATATTTAGATCTCAGAAAAGCTTTTGATAAAGTCTCACAAAGTCAACTTCTTTGAAAACTACAGTCTATCGGTGTTGGCGATGCTATTCTAAAGTGGGTTCTCAACTTTCTGAAAGGAAGATCTCAGCGAGTGAAACTGGAGGGATATCTTAGCAGCAATGAGACAAAAGTCACAAGTGGAGTGGTTCCAGGTAGTGTTCTGGGGCCTTTACTATTCAATATTTACATAAATGATCTCCCAAATAACATAGATTCAGAGATACTGCTTTATGTAGATGACACAAAAATCTTTTGCGCAATAACAAGCTTTGAAGATACAGAAATACTACAGCAACACTTAAACAGAACAGCAGAATGAATGAAAAAAAGGAGCATGGAAGTGAATACAGAAAAAAATAGTCATATTCTGCTAGCCCCGAAACACATGTCTGAGTGCTAATTCTTTTAATTACAACAGATAGACAATATGAAGAGTAAGATTTTGGAGTGACACTTGACAGGGGCATGACTATCCCAAAACACTACAAAACAATCAAGTCTAAGCCATCACAAGTCGTGGGGCTTATTCAAAGAAATTTGTTTCTTACTGACTCAACACTGTTTTCTATATTCTTCAAATCTTTAGTGAGACCAATGATCAAATATGGTCATACAACAACCAGACCGTTTTTTTCAAAAAGACAGCAATGCAATAGAAAAATCCAAAGGAGGGCTACTTAATTCGTTCCATCACTTAGAGACTTATCATACCAAGACCGTTTGAAAAAACTGTCGCTCCCAAGCCTCTCATACCGATTTTTGAGAGGAGATCTTATTGAAGTGTCCAAAATATGCAACAGATACTACGACAACATCCCTCCAGAAGAGATAATAACATTCAAGAATAATAACCTGAGAGGTCACGAGTTTAAGCTAACTGAAGAACGTTTCAGAAGAGATGTTGGGAGATGGGCATTCAGCAACCGTATTGTCTCCGAGTGGAATGCACTACCATCAGACACTGTTAACTCAGATTCAGTCAATGCATTTAAGAACAAAATTGACAAACATTATAGTGATAAAGCATTTGATTATTTAAATTTTTGTAGATAGAGGCGCAAGCCTGTTTTCGCAATATATTATTATTATTATTATTATAAAAACCTTATATGCCCCCAGGGGATAACTTACAACCCTTGCCCTGTGGGCTCTGAAGAGGCTGTCATCATCAAAGACCTAATTTCTAAAACTTTTAACTACGTTGAACAAAATGGCTATCTAAAAATTTTGATTGGGTGTGTTTGGGGAAAAGGTCGGCATAAGAGGAGGGATAGTTGCCTTCCAATCACTTTTGACTATTAAAAAGGGCAGTAGCCCTTTAATTTCCAATCGAGTGAGTCCTATTTCAAGTTTCTATGACAAAGCTTTCAATACAAACCTTATAAGCCCCCAGGGCATAAATTACAACCCTTACCCTGAGGGACTGTGTGGGGAGTGTCGTCCTCAAAAAAATAGTTTCCAGACGTTTCAACTACTTTGAACAAAATGGCTATCTCAAAATCTTGATTATATGTGCCTGGATAAACGGTGGGCATGGAAGAGGTATTAGTTGCCTTCCAATCACTTTCGAGTATTTAAAAGGGCACTAGCCATTTCAATTTCCAATCAAATGGGCCCTTTTTGAAGTTTCTATGACAACGCTTTCTATAAAAACCTTAAACGCCCCCAGGGCATAACTTACAACCCCTGCCCTGAGGGCTGGGGGGGGGGGGGGGTCATCCTCAAAGACCTAATTTCCAGAACTTTCAACTACGTTGAACAAACTGGATATCTCAAAATTTTGATTGGATGTGTTTGGGGAAAAGCTGCGCGTGAGAGGAGGGTTAGTTGCCCTCCAATCACTTTCGACTAATAAAAATGGCACTAGCCCTTTGAATTTTGAAATTGAATGAGCCCTTTTTGAAGTTTCTACAACAAAGACTTCTATAAAAAACCTTATATGCCCCCAGGGCGTAAAAACATACAACCCTTGTCCTGAGGGCTGTGGGGGGAATGTAATCCTCAAAAACATAACTTCTATGTGGAAATCAACTACGCTGAACAAAATGGCTATCTCAAAATGTGGATTGGATGTGTTTGGGGAAACAGTGGGCGCGGAAGGGGTGTTAGTTACCTTCCAATCACTTTCTACTATTAAAAAGGGCACTAGGCATTCCAATTTCCAATCGAATGAGCAGTTTTCAAAGTTTCTACGACAACTCCTTCGATACGAAGTGTCTTGGAATGAAAAAAAAATAATTCGATACGAAGTCCCCAAAAAATGTTTGGGGGAATGGTGGGTGTGAGAGGGGGGTTAGTTGCCTTCCAATTACTTTCAAATTTTAAAAAGGGCACTAGCCCTTTGAATTTCCAATCGAATGAGCCCTTTTTCAGGTTTTTATGACGTTTTCAATAAAAAACCTTGTATGCTCCTAGGGCATAATTTACAACTATTGCCCTGAGGGCTGGGGGGGGGGGTTGTCAACCTCGAAGACCTAATTTCCATAACTTTCAACTATGTTGAACAAAATTGCTATCTCAAAATTTTGACTTGGTCTGCTTAGGGAAATGAGGGGCGTAAGAGAGGGGTTAGTTGCCCTCCAATGACTTCCGACTATTAAAAAGGGCACTAACCCTTTCAATTTCCAATTAAATGAGCCCTTTTTGAAATTTCTATGACAATACTTTCTATAAAAACCTTATATAACCCCAGGGCATAACTTATAACCCTTACCCTGAGGGCTGTGAGGGGGTCGTTATCCTCAAAGACCTAATTCCCAGAATTTTCAACTACGGTGAACAAATTGGCTATCTCAAAATTTTTACTGGATGTGTTAGGGGAAATGGTGGACATGAGAGGGGGGTTACTTGCCCTCCATTCACTTTCAACTATTAAAAACGGCACTAGCCCTTTCAGTTTCCATCTCAATGAGCCCTTTTTGAATTTTCTATGACAGCACTTTCTATAAAAACCTTATATACCCCCAGGGCAAAACTTACAACCCTTGCCTTGAGGGCTGTGGGGGGGGAGTGTCATACTCAAAGATATAATTTCCGGACCTTTCAACTATGTTGAATAAAATGGCATATCTCAAAATTTTGATTGGATAGCTGTTTGATGGAAATGGTGGGCGTGAGAGGGGGGTTACTTGCCCTCCAATCACTTTCGACTATCAAAAAGGGCACTAGCCCTTTCAATATTCAATCGAATGAGCCCTTTTGAAGTTTCTACGACAATGCTATTTATAAAAAAAAACTTATAGGCCCCCAGGGCATAAATTCCAACCCTTGCCCTGAGGGCTGTGGGGGGAGTGTCATCCTCAAAACATAATTTCGGGACTTTTTAACTACTTTGAACAAAATAGATAACTCAAAATTTTAATTGGATGTGTTTGGGGAAATGGTTGGCGTGAGAGAGGGTTTAGATGCCCTCCAATCACTTTCGACTATGAAAAATGGCACTAGCCCTTTCAATTTCCAATCGAATGAGCCCTTTTTGAAGTTTCTACAACAATACTTTCTATGAAAAAAAACCTTATATGCCCCCAGGGCATAACTTATAACCCTTGCCCTGAGGGCTGTGAGGGGGTTGTCATCCTCAAAGACCTGTTGAACAAAATGGCTATCTCAAAATTTTGATTGGATGCGTTTGAGGAAATGGTGGGCGTAAGAGGGGGGTTATTTAACCTCCAATAACTTTTGACTATTAAAAAGGGTACTAGCCCTTTCAGTCTCTAACTCAATGAGCACTTTCTATAAGAAACCTTTTATGCCCCCAGGGCAAAACTTACAACCATTGCCCTGGGGGCTGTGGGGGGAGTGTCATCCTTAAAGACATAATTTCCAGACCTTTCAACTACGTTGAACAAAATGGCTATCTCAAAATTTTGATTGGATGTGTTTGGGAAATGGTGGGCTTGAGAGGGAGGTTACTTGCCCTCAAATAACTTTTGAATATCAAAAAGAGCACCAGCCATTTCAATCACCAATCAAATGAGACCTTTTTGAAGTTTCTATGACAATGCTTTCTATAAAAAAAAAAACTATCTATAAAAACCTTATATGCTCCCAGGTCATAAGTTAAAACCCTTACCCTGAGGGCTCTGAGGAGGTTATCATCCTCAAAGACCTAATTTCTAAAACTTTTAACTACGTTAAACAAAATAGCTATCTAAAAATTTTCATGGATGTGTTTGGGAAAAAGGTTGCCGTGAGAGGGGGGTTAGTTGCCCTATAATCACTTTTGACTATGAAAGAGAGCACTAGCCCTTTGAATTTCTAATTGAATGAGTCCTTTTTCAAGTTTCTACAACAAAGCTTTCAATGAAAACCTTATATGCCCCCAGGGCATAACTTACAACCCTTACCCTGAGGCTTGTGGGGGAAGTGTCATCCTCAAAGATATAATCTCCAGACCTTTCTACTACTTTGAACAAAATGGTTATCTCAAATTTTGATTCGATGTGTCTGGATAAATGGTGGGCATGGCAGGGTTGATAGTTGCCTTCCAATCACTTTCTTATATTAAAAAGGGCACTAGCCACTTCAATTTCCAATCAAAATGAGCCCTTTTTGAAGTTTCTACAACAATACTTTCTATAAAAACCTTATATGCCCCCAGGGCATAACTTACAACCCTTGCCCTGAGAGCTGTGGGGGGAGTGTCATTCTCAAAGACATAATTCTTGGAACTTTCAACTATGATAAATAAAATGGCTATCTCAAAATTTTGATTGAATGTGTTTGGGAAAATGGTGGTTGCAAGGGTGGTGTTAATTATCCTCTAATAACTTTTGCCTGTTAATAACGGCACACGCCCTTCTAATTTCCAATCAAATGAGCCCTTTTTGAAGTTTCTACGACAAAACTTTCAAGAAAAACCTTGTATGCTCCCAGGGCATAACTTACAACCCTTACCCTGAGGGCTGGGGGGGGGGTGTCAACTTCAAAGATATAATTTCCAGAACTTTAAACTATGTTGAACAAAATAGCTATCTCAAAATCTTTATTGAATGTGTTTGGGGAAATGGTGGGCATGAGAGGGGGTTAGTTGCCCTCCAATCACTTATGACTATTAAAAAGGGCACTAGCCCTTCCAATTTCCAATCGAATGAGCCCTTTTTGAAGTTTCTACAACAATGCTTTCTATAAAAAAAACCTTATATGCCCCCAGGGCATAACTTATAACCCTTGCTCCAAGGGCAGTGAGGGGGTTGTCATCCTCAAAGACCTGTTTAACAAAATGGCTATCTCAAAATTTTGATTGGATGTGTTTGGGGAAATGGTGGGCATGAGAGGGGGGTTAGTTGCCATCCAATCACTTTTTACTATTAAAAAGGGCACCAGCCCTTTAAGTTTCAAACTCAATGAGCCCTTTTTGAAGTTTCTATGACAGGGCTTTCTATAAAAACCTTTTATGCCCCCAGGGCAAAACTTACAACCACTGCCCTGGGGGCTGTGGGGGGGGGGAGTGTCATCCTTAAAGACATAATTTCCAGACCTTTCAACTACGTTTAACAAAATGGCTATCTCAAAATGTTGATCGGATGTGTTTGGGAAAATGGTGGGCTTGAGAGGGAGGTTACTTGCCCTCATATAACTTTTGAATATCAAAAAGAGCACCAGCCATTTCAATCACCAATCAAATCAGCCCTTTTTGAAGTTTCTATGACAATGCTTTCTATAAAAAAAAACTATCTATAAAAACCTTATATGCTCCCAGGTCATAAGTTAAAACCCTTACCCTGAGGGCTCTGAGGAGGTTATCATCCTCAAAGACCTAATTTCTAAAACTTTTAACTACGTTAAACAAAATGGCTATCTAAAAATTTTGATGGATATGTTTGGGGAAAAGGTTGCCATGAGAGGGGGGGGGTCAGTTGCCCTCCAATCACTTTTGACTATTAAAAAGAGCACTAGCCCTTTGAATTTCTAATTGAATGAGTCCTTTTTCAAGTTTCTACAACAAAGCTTTCAATGAAAACCTTATATGCCCCCAGGGCATAACTTACAACCCTTACCCTGAGGCTTGTGGGGGAAGTGTCATCCTCAAAGATATAATCTCCAGACCTTTCAACTACTTCGAATAAAATGGCTATCTCAAATATTGATTGGATATGTCTGGATAAATGGTGGGCATGGAAGGGTTGTTAGTTGCCTTCCAATCACTTTTGACTATTAAAAAGGGCACTAGCCATTTTAATTTCCAAACAAATGAGCCCTTTTTGAAGTTTCTATAAAAACCTTATATGCCCCAGGGGCATAACTTACAATCCTTGCCCTGAGGGCTTTGGGTGTTGTCATCCTGAAAGACCTAATTTTCAGAACTTTCAACTATGTTGAACAAAATGGCTGTCTCAACATTTTGATTGGATGTGTTGGGGGAAAAGGTGGGCGTGAGAGGGGGGTTAGTTGCCCTACAATCACTTTCGACTATTAAAAAGGGCACTAGCCCTTTGAATTTCCAATCAAATGAGTTTTTTTTTAAGTTTCTATGAGAAAGCTTTCTATAAAAAACCTTAATGCCCCCAAGACATAACTTACAACCCTTGCCCTGAGGACTGTTAGGGGAATATCCTCCCCAAAACCATAATTTCTATCTTGAAATCAACTACACTGGACAAAATGGCTATCTCAAAATTTTGATTAGATCTGTTTGGAAAATGGTGGGCATGGAAGGGGTGTTAGTTGCCTTCCAATAGCTTTTGACTATTAAATAGGCCACTAGCCATTTCAATTTCCAATTGAATGAGCCCTTTTCAAAGCTTTTATGACAACTCCTTTGATACAAAGTGTCATGGTATGAAAAAAAAAACAATACAAAGTCCCCCAAAAATGTTTGGGTGAATGGTGGGCATGAGAGGGGGGTTAGCTGCTTTCCAATTACTTTCAACTATTAAAAAAGGCACTAGCCCTTTGAATTTCCAATTGAATGAGCCCTTTTTCAGGTTGTTATAACAATACTTTCAATAAAAACCTTATACAGTATGCCCCAGGGCATAACTTACAACCCTTGCCCTGAAGACTATGAGAGGAGTGTCCAGATCAAAGATATAATTTCTAGACCTTTCAATCATGTTGAACAGAATGGCTATCTCATAATTTTGACTGGATATGTTTGGGGAAATGGTGAGCATGGAAGGGGCGTTAGTGGCTCTCCAATCATGTTTGACTATTAAAAAGGACACTAGCCATTTCCAATTGAATGAGCCCTTTTTGAAGTTTCTATGACAATACTTTCTATAAAAACTTATATGCCCCCAGGGAATAACTTACAACCCTTGCCCTGGTGGCTGTAGGGAGGGGGAAAGGGTTGTAATTCTCAAAGACCTGATTTCCAGAACTTTCAATTATGTGAACACAATGGCTATCTCAAATTTTTATTGGATGTGTTTGGGGGAAAGGTTGGTATGAGAGGAATTTCTAACCAAATGAGCCATGCTGTGTTGTACATGCTGTTGATACAGATCATGTTGCAGGCTGGATACTAGGTTTGTTGCCCTTCTCTGCACACACTCTAGGGTCCTAGCATCAATATTGTACTTTAAAGATGCTACAACCATTACAAACTCAAGTTGAGGACATAGAAGGGGGTACCTACATTTAGCCTAGGCCTAGTTTCTTTACTAGCCTATTCAGCATTCTTGTAATAAATGTATACTATTCAGCATTATTGTAATAAATGTACACTAAATAAACCTGAGGAATTGGTTAGATTTACTTAACTGGGCTTGTACAAGGCAACAGAATTTCCCAGTATTAAAGCATCTAACTTTAGTTAGCAGGCAAAGTTTTCCTAGGCCTGTAGCTCACAAGCAGCAAAACTAGCAAACTCTGACCTATGGCAAATAGTTGTCATAATCTCGATATTAAATGTACTATTTTTGAGTTGTCAGATTTTTCATGTTTAAAAGGCTATATATTACCAGATCTAATTTGTTTATCTCCCATCTTTTGTAAGAAACTCTAATCTTCTGACCAAGTCTCGTTTTTCAAATTCAGATTTAATGCCTAATACACCACCTATAAAAATTCATAGATTCAAATTTTTTCAACTTTCTTAGAAGAACTTGCCGCAATTTTAACACGTGGGTAAATAGTTGCTTCACAGAACAAGTTTTTATTTTTTTACTTGAAATGGAACCCACAGGTAAGAATGAATTTTTTTATAATGAAAATTAAGTTTTGAAAAGACCCACTCTACCAAATACAGCATACCTTTTGAGCCTTTTACTGCCTCAGAAGCTATTCAGCAAACTAAGAGACTGAAATCAGGTGCAATGGGACCTGACTTGATACACAATCAAATGTTAAGTAACTTTAGCCTCAAAACAGTAGAGATCATTACAGCTTTGTTCAACAAGTCTGCAGCAACATCAATAGTCTCAAAGCAGTGGAAGAAGGCCACAGGATCCAAAACTTCCAGCCTCCTACAGACCTAGGCTTAGCCCTCACATCATGCCTTTGCAAACTTATGGAACACCTTGTTAAGTTAAGAATCCTTCCAGAACTACCAAATTCAATCCAACATGAATAATTTTGTTTTCTCCCTAATAGAGGAACCACAGATGCACTTCTAAGGTTAGAACATCAGATAAAATCTGGTTTGAAGCAGGGTAAGGAGACACTAGCAGCCTTCTTGGATATGAGGGCTGCTTTTGATAGGGTTAGTGTGGATAACCTGATGGTAAAGTTACAGTCTCTCCAAATCTGCCTAGAACTGAGGATGTGGATAGAATATTACTTGAGAAGCCAGGAACTGGAGATCCATAGGCCTATGGGGGAGAGTGAATCTCCATCAAGAACTAAGCCAGATGCAGGAGTACCTCAAGGGGGGGTACTAAGCCCACTCCTCTTCCTTATTTATTGCAGTAATATTAGTTTTGAATATATTCTGGGATGCAATTTGTATTTGTATGCTGATGATATTGCACTTGTTGCAACATCAAGAGATAGCCTAAGTAGGGTAAAAGACCAGTATCCAATTGAGCAAAATTATGTAAAACTTAAAACCTCATATCTTGTTATCAAATTAGAGTTGAAAAGGTTTGTATAGGCCAATGAATAGCTAAAAATCCAAGTGAGGCCTATGCAACAACATGGTTATTATTAAAATTATTTAAGATCATTCACTGAAAATGATTAGTTTATTGACTTACCTAGAAAGACCTCTTTTTGGAAATAGGCTGCCAATTATCCTATTTTGATGTAAATATCTTTTTAGTGTTTCAGTTTAATTCAAATATTAATAGAAATCTGATTGTCTTCTGATTCTAAAAATCCAGCTTTTATTTCTTGATTTTTATTCTATAAATCACAAATAGCCTATTAAATGTATATTTTTTTCATTTCACTTGCTTGTCAAAGCAGAGACCACACATTGGATTTATGATGACAAATTACTCCCACTGGGCTGGCTCTAGTGAGAGATCATTGGGTCTTCACTTGCATTGTGTCATAGGCTACTGTAGTAAAAAAGGGGCAGTCCAAAAACCCATTGCTATTTTTCCAAAATGCCAAAGAAAAGTGGTCTTTCCCAAAAGAGGTCTTTTACCCTATGTCCTGCAAGCTGCTGTCCAGAAGGGTCTTGATTATCTTAGTTTATGGGCAACTGTCAACAACATGGAATTCTCTCCATGTAAGTCTCCATAAGTCAGCAGTGCTCCTCTTCACAAGGACAAAGGATCATTCAATGCCAAGGCTCTCAATCAATGGCACCACTGTCCCAGCAGTTGAAAAGTTCTGCTACCTTGGGGTGACTTCTGACACTTCACTCTCATGGACTCACCATGTGAATTATTTAATTGGAAACCTCAAGAGCAGAGCCAACTTTGTCAATGCTATTTGCTTATCTAACAGAGGAGCCCATTCCTCTTTTGCCACCCAGCTTGTGCGAACAGTTGTAATAAGAAAGCTGGATTATGGCTGACTCCTATACCAAGAGGCACCGGCCTAGCTCCGGGAAAAACTGGATACAGCACTGCATTGCATACTGAGGAAAACTCTTGAATGCCTAAAATCAACCCCCCTACCTGCAATATACTGTGAACTAGAACTGACAACATTAGAAACTAAAATGAAGAAATTAGAAGCATAATATTTTACATGGAAGATGTTGATCCCAAATGACATTAATTACAAAGAACTTATTGAAACATATGATCAGAACCAATGTTTCCAACCAAGATCAATTCCACCATACTGTCAAATGGTGAAACACATCTCTGAAGCATACCTGCTCCTATCCCAACTCCTGATGCTATTGATGAGATAGGTTCAGCTTCTAGTACAGGTATAAAGTCAAATATAGCACTACCCCCATTCTCAAGGGGTAACCCAGAGGAACCACCAGAGATGGCAAGAGCTAGGTGGCATGAATGGGTAGACCAGTGGATCCAGACTGGACATAGAATGGTATTCACTGATGGATCATGCTTTGCCACTGGGGGTGGGGCTGCGGTTGTGGTCCTTGGGCTCAGTCATGCACTGTCTTTTCAAGTAACAGAGAAGTTGTCAATATTTTCACTTGAGTTGTATGCACTATTGAAAGCATTTGAATTTATAGCAAGTGTTTTGCCAGTAGGAAAATATTTGATATGTAGTGACTCACTTTCAGTGGTGAATTATTTGATGCATGGTGATAGGCCAGCAAAAAAATCAGTGCTGCTTTTAGAAAAGATACTGCTAAAACTGGTGACAGCCAAGTATGAGATTGTAGCAACATGGGTACCAGCACATGTTGGAATTAGGGGAAATAAGCAGGCAAAATGGGGTGCTAGGTATGGGGAGAATTTAGTATGTCAGTATTCAGTGAATGATTTTTTATGTTATTATGATAAGTTGCTAAAGGAGAAGGAGAAAGATGTTTTTGGTCAAAGGTCTCAGAACCAGATCCTTGATTTGTATGATTATGGTACCCCACCTCCTGATACATGTCACCCAGTCAGACACCTGGCTATCAGTATATTCAGGCTCAGAACAGGCCATGCTTGAATTAGGAGTGTATTATTTAAATGAAAGTCAGTAGACTCTCCTTTATGTGAGGTCTGCAATGTAGACAAGGATGTTAGGCATATTTTAATGTATTTTAAAAAGTATGAGACACAGAGATTGCCACTGAAAAAAGCTTGCCTAAAGTATTCTGGTGCATTCATGCTCAGAAGTATCCTGGGCCATGCACAGGCACCACCATGGGCTAGGAAAAAATCTGTAGAAGTATTTGGCCATTTTATTGTAGATACTAAGCTACACTTAGTGCAATAAGTTTGGTGATGAGTCATCCTTGCCATAATATTGTAATTGTTGGAGACTTCAACCTGCCTTAGATCCAATGGATTAGTGGTTATGCTGCTACAGGAGATAACAATGACCAGATTTGCACACTCCTCAAATGCCTACTAGAACATTCATTGTACCAGACAATCAATTTCCCAACTAGGTACAGAGAGGGCCAGAACCCTTCTCTCTTAGATCTCCTATTTGTCAAAGATGAGGAGGCAATCCAAAGTATAGACTCAGAGACACCTTTTGGGGCAAGCAACCATAGAGTCATAACTTGTCAACTAAAGCTGTACCCATAATAAGACAATTTTAGAAAGCATGTTTTTACAAATTACAACAAGGTCAGGCAAGATTTGGCTAACCAAGATTGGTCTTTTGTCAAAATGAATAATGTACAGGGAGCTTGGCTTGAGATGAAAAGGGTCCTCAGTGAGACAATTGCAAAACACACGACAACCACTTGGAAACAAAGACCAAGAATGCTCCCTTTCATCACACGAGAAATCAAGCTAGCAGTACGGAAGAAAAAGAAGTTTTGGAGAAGGTACAAGGACGTCCCAATGCAGGCTAATCATGACAAATACAAACAAATACAAAGCAAAGTCCGCTGCCTTACAATAGAAGTCACTAGAAAGAATGAGGAGGCTTTAGCCTCAGCATCAAAAACAAAGCCGAAGAAAATTTTGAAGTATCCCTCCACTCGAAAGCCCGGAAAACATGCAATAACCGAACTCTCAGTTAATGGGAATACCATAAGCAACCCTGGAGATATAGCTGAAGCTCTGAACCAGCAGTTCAAGTCAGTTTTTACACCTCCAGATAATGACCATTTGCCACAAATTCTGGAATATGATATTCAGAAACCAATGCAAATTATTACTGTCGGCACTTTGGATGTTGAATCACAGCTCAAAAGATTGAACCCGAATAAGTCAGTTGGTCCTGATGGGGTTCACCCTCGAACTTTGAAAGAGGCTCATGCGGAGCTTGCCCTCCCCTTAGCGAAACTGTTCCAGAAGTCTCTTGACACAAAACAAGTCCCTCAAGATTGGAGAAATGCAAATATTACGCCAGTTTACAAGGGTGGTAGTAGGAACTCTGCTGCCAATTAGCATCACCTCGACAGTCAGTAAAATCCTCAAAGGAATTGCAAACACCGCTGTTATGAAACACCTGATTGACAACAAACTACTTACCGATAGCCAATATGGATTCAGATCTGGACGCTTGGTCGAGACAAATCTTATTGACGCATATGAATGTTTCACCAAACTGCTAGACCAGGGTATCCCTGCTGATATGATTCTATTAGACTTTGCAAAGGCTTTTGACAAAGATTGGCATCGTTGTTTGAAGGCAAAACTTTTTGATCCCGGGATACATGTGGAGGTTGTTGAATGGGTTATGCAGTTCCTCTCAGGAAGAAAGCAGAGAGTTAGAGTGTTTGGGGATAATGGGCAAGAGTTTTTCTCAGAAGTTGCTGGAGTTGATAGTGGCATGCCCCAGGGAATGATCTTGGGCCCAACCCTTTTCAATATTTAACTTAATGATGCTCCACGGGCTGTAAGAAATAAGATGAGCTTCTATGCTGATGATTCAAAGCTTATTGGGCCCTCGGAGTCGTCAGTGACTAGAGCCACCATACAGGAAGACCTGGATGCACTTTCCCTTTGGACCCGCCAATGGAAGCTTGAGTTTAACATCCAGAAGTGCAAGGCAGTATATTTCGGGAAAAAGAATGAGAAGTGGCAGTACCATATGAGTGGGGGGGATGGCTCTAGACAATCGATTGGTTCCTCGGTAGCTGAAAGAGATTTGGGAATAGTCGTCAATGAAGAATTAAAATTCAACAAACACACACAACAGCAGTTGCCAAAGCATCTCAGACCCTCAGAATAATTAAGCGTACAGTAGGTAGCAGATCATCTAAAGTCATGACAAAGTTGTACAAGGGTCTTGTGCAACCATTGCTGGAATTTGGGATGTATGTTGCCACACCCCTGAATAAGGTTGACCAACAGAAAATGGAGTCTGTTCAAACACGCACAACCAAAGCTGTTGATGGATGCAAGAACCTTAACTATCCATCTTGCCTGAACAAACTACAGCTCCCAACACTTGTCTACAGATGGCAGAGGGGCGATGTCATTATGGCTTACAAGCTACTGCATGCTGATTCCTCTTCTCAGAGTCCTTTACAACTTGACGAATCATTCAGGACAAGAGGGCATAGTAAGGAGCTGCTCAGGAAGAGCTCACAGCAGACTCTACTACCACTACTTCTCCAATAGAGTGGTGGGCCCCTGGAACAGTCTTCCCAATGCAGCTGTCACTGCTCCCTCTGTCAATGCATTTAAGATCGCCATTGATAAGAATTGGTCCACCAAACCATGGAAAACAGAGTGGGACGCCGCCGAACCAGTGACTCCCCATCATCACTGACCAGCGACTCTACAGGATCGTTCCTTATTTTGCTGGACAATGTGATTTAAGGTAATTTTAAGGTAATAATTTGTATTAATAATTATATATATTAATATTATTGCACATTATTTTAATATTTTACATGTAAATTAGTGATATGTAAGCTATATGTATGAGTATGAGTATTGCAAGCCAAGCTCATTAGTTTAAATTGCCATATCAGCCAGTTGTGTTTGGATTGTAAATATGGAGGCTCAAATGTGACATCATTGGACAGAGTTGAATACAGCTTGACATTGATTTATTGGTTTTTGCCTTGAGATTCTTCAAAACCCCTCCTTAACCACAGTGACAAAAGCCAGATGGCTTTTTAAATTATTTTACCCTTGGTCATGACAGAACAACAGCTGGACAGCTGAATTTTGACATGGGATACCTTTCATCCCTAAGGGCTCTGACAAAATCATGGAGACATGCACAATGGGCAGCTTGCCCAGGAGCTCTTCAAACAAACAACATATTATATATTTATGTTTATAATACAATAAAGTACTTTTGTAGGGTGAAATTATAGTTTAGCTACTTTTTGCTATCTTCAAAAGGGGTTAGGCTAGTCAGGAAAATAAAACTTACAGTAATGAATCCAGGGCCAAAAACATACTCTGGGGAGGTATTGCCAAGCTTCCATGTTAACATTCTTAGAAATTTGCCTACTTGACAGGTGAAATTTTGACAAAACAACATTTTACCTCATTTTTCAGTTATAGCTTTCTTTTTCTCTGTTTTTAGTTCTGAAAATGCAATTCTTGTTATTTGAGTAGAACTTTAAGCCATATCAATGGGTTTTTTTTCTAAATTTATGAAATGTATTTGCAGATCTTTGAAACCTCATAAATTGAGATTAAGCTAAGTTGTGAAGCTGAAAACAGTTTTCTTGTACTTTATTTAGGTAGAAGATATGTTGTACAAAGTTTCACTTTCATAGCACAAAGATTTTTAAAGGTCACTGCCCTCTATAGGGAGAAGGAGTGGAGGCAGGTACTTCAAAATACCTTCCCAGGACATACTTAAATCTGTAGACCTGTCCCTAAAAGTTTCATTCTTCTAACCTAGCCTAACCCCTTTCCAAGATAGCAAAAAGTAGCTAAACTAGAATTTTACCCTTTTATGGTACCAAATGGCTTTTTTTTTGTTTTTGCTGTTGTTTTACTTGATTTGGTAAAATTTGCTCCAACTTTGCCCCCCCCCCCCCAGGATTTTGACGAAATTATGCTACTGGACTTTTGCTACTTGTATCATTCCTTGAAGTGCTTCATTTTACTTTACATGGTAAAACTAAAGAATAGCAACTCTCCAGAGGGATAATTCTTGATAAAAGAAAAATAAATATTGCTAATTTTAGGCTATGTTCATTTTAATTGTTTTATTGCAGGCTTCAAAATTCCTTGTCAGCCCCTCCCCCCACCCACATAGTCTATTTACCAAAACATACTGCCAACTTTAATGTCCCTAATTCTGCCTGTCTTCCCCCTCAATATAATACAGATTATTTCACTTTACTGCTTATTTTTTTCTCAAATAGCCTATGGTCCTATATCGCTGTTAAAAATATAAATCTGTGCTTGCCTTAAAAATTTCAACTTTTAACCTTGTTTATAGTTCTCATATTCATTAACTAACTTTTGAAATAACAGCCACATGTTTAGTCAATATCTGGTGTAGCATCAGCTATACTAAAACCCAGTTTGACATTATCAAACAATGAAACTTGCCAATAGCTCTGAATTATCTAACTGTTTAAGGGCACTGACTACATACAAGATCTCAACTGCATTATTAGGGATGTAACAACAGCCACTAAGTTGGTGGCTGTTATCACAAGAGTTAGTTAATGGATATAAGTACTATAAACAAGGTTAAAAGTTGAAGTTGGTGATTAAGAGCTGGTTTTAAGTAATAAAAACTGAAATGGAGGTACTGGAATCAATGAAATCATCAGTATTGAGTTTAGAGTCTAGATTGTGCTCTGGAATGATGTTTTGAATTGCCCATCCCCCCCCCCGTCCCCAAATAAACCAAAAATAAAAATTTCTGTAATTCTAGTTGAATGCCTATAGGATATATCCAAAGTGCTTTGAGCTAGAATAATAACAACTTCAGAAACAAATTTAGAGTATGAATTATCTCAAGAGAATTTTTTTTAGAATTGCCCCCTCTGCAGCTGAAAAAAGTCCCTAACCCAAGGCTTATAGTCCCCCCCTGCTTGAATACTTGCCTTCAAGGCTGTATCTAGGAGAAGCAGGTTGGAAAAAATGGTATAGGGGAGGGTCTAGTTGCCTTCCAGTCACTTTTGACTCTCAAGGTGACAAGATACATTAAGTGATCATCCTGTCTTTTTTATTATAAACTTTTTCACTTTATGTGGTCAAACTACAAGTATTTAGAATCAGTTGGGCTGTCTTGCTGTAACATGTAGAGCTTGTACAAGATATTAAAATGAAAGATTGAATACAAGAAAGTTCAACTGAAAGTAAGGATCATTGTTAAAACTTGAAACAAACACAAATTATTCCATATATGATGAAATTTCACCCCCCCCCCTCCTTCTCAATACCTTGCTCTTTGAACAACAATTTGGCAATTTGTCCAAATCTCTTAAGAACAACTCCTGAAACACAATGACTATTTAATTTAGATAAGAGACTTTTTTAGAAATACTAAAAACTTCAGTCTGAAGACCATGGTATTGTAGACAGTGGTGCTTCTGGCCTCTCTTACATATGGGACAAAATCTTGATTAGTGACTACTGCTAACTGTACCTTCTAATCCATTTTAATAAAGTTTCAAAATGATTGTAAATGTTAGATTTTTATTTGAAATTTTGTTCCCCTAAAATTTCTGTGCCAGGGACAAGTGGATTTATTTAAATAGACAAGTAGATTCAGCAAAACATAATAACATAGGTTGTTATGGTAAAACAGTTGATATTCAAGTTGGTAGAAACATGTGGGTTAGCAAGGCTTCAGCCCTATATATGGCTAAAATTTGTGTATATTTCCAATACATTTGAATTATACCCCCCTCCCCTCCCAGTTGGCTTCATCCAAAATTGTATTATAAAGCTATTATTAAAAATTGCACATAATTTTGTCTAAAATATAAATAGCTAGCCAAAATCTAAATTGTCAAAATTTAAAAAAAAAACCTTACAAATATTTATTTTCTTAACATAAAAAAGTTGTGTCAATTACAACCAACCCAAAATAAATTAAAAATTTTGTTCAGGGAAAACCAAATGGAGAATCAAAGGTGTTTTTTTCTCATTTTGTGTTCTGTAAGTAACCTTAGCAAAAATATATGACTTTTTGGACTCTAGCCTACTTTCTTTAGTATTGTTATTTCAGCAAAATTAAAAGAACATTTTTTAGCAATGCCAAAAATGAAAGGGAAAAGATTGCTTTTTCAGGAAGAAAATCCTGTTTCTCTCCTCTTCAATTAGTGGAGCTTTTCTTGAACAAAAAGATATTGTCTCCTCAGCATAGAAATTTCTTTGATAGAAAAAACTTCACTGTCAGATTTGAAAAAATAAATAAATGCAATTTTTTATATAGAAATTCTTGGGTCTCCTGTTAAGGAGAAGAAGAAGTCAAAAAAGAGTTCTGCAATGGAGGGCGCCAATGATGAATTCATGATCAAACCCTCAGAGATGCCTGCCAAAACGTTTAGTTCTGACTGGCCTTTGCTTCTTAAGGTAACATTATTTCTATATTAGCTTCTAATCTTTTGACTGTCTACATACATCTGTGTTGGCCTCAGGTTGCTTGGTGCTGTAGTGAGGTATTAGTACTTGTTTTGATGTCTAACTTTTAGTAACTTCTATTACTTTTTCAGATGTAGGTTATTGAATAATGTTACTTCTTTTCATGCTCAAAGGCCTATAAACCACAACCTAGATCCTTTCATTACTTCTATAACATTTTGCACCTTTCTGGAATTTTTACCTACCTAAAAATAGGGCAGAGGAGACATCATCCAAGTCCCTCCTCTCTTTACCAGGAGGACTACTGTGAAAAATACAAATATTTACATATTTAGGCCAGGTATTGTACATCTCCTCCAAAAAATCCTTTTGGTTCCTCTGAAGTTTTTTTATATGAGACCTTTCGGAAGCAAATGTAAATTGGTCAATTTTTTAGGCTTTGGCATTGATTAATTTGATTGACTCTTAACTTCATACAGCCACAAGGGTATATCCTAAAAATATAAAATTTACATGAACAAAAGCAAAATCATGGTTGCTCTTGAACTCTTTTCTTAAGCCACTTTTACTAAGTTCAATTTTAGGGTACTTAAGAACATCCCTCATAGCCAAACAGCAAAATATTGTGCTCATTATTCTGCCAGATTATTTTCTAATTTCTAACCACTATTAATTTTCTACTTCTAACCAGTATTTAATCTTCTTTTTTTATTTGTGTGGGCTATTTTTATGAACATGGTTAAATTGACTTCTGAGTGGTTTTTATGTGCGCATATGCTTCTTTATTTCAGGTATCAATTTAACCATTCTCTCAGTATTGTATTATATAGAATCCATGAAGACTAGTCATGTCATGAAATTGAGGTGTGTATAATCCAATACCTTAGGGCTGGAATTGGTTGATTTTTTAGAGTAATGGAGCCTTTTTAGATTAATCCAATAGTTGGTGCAAAAATGTCCTTGTTTTGTCTTATGTGAGGGTATGGGTTGATTATTCCAAATACTTCTCCAATTATGGTTGTATTTAAAATAATAAAAATAAAAGTGTTCTCTACGTCATTATAGGTTTTATATAGGAAATCCTGCAGGCTACACTTTGATTGACATTTTACACTTCAGTGTTACCTTTTCTAAATTTGAAAGTGGTTTATCCACTAGTTCTTTCTGGCTGTTGATTGACTGAAATAAAAAATAATTAATTATTAAACATAATTTTTAAAAATTTCTTTACTCTAACTTCTTTGTGTAACCCCTTGTGTATACTGCTTAATATGCAGGTATGATCATGCAACAATTGGATTAATGTTGAAGATGATTTAGTTCTTTTATACCAAATTTTACATGGGATATAACCATAAACCGTTGTATGTTGCTTACTTAACTCCTTTTTTTTAAAGAATTTTGACCATTTGAATGCACGGACAAATCATTATACTCCATTGCCGTTTGGGACTTCACCTTTAAGCCGTCCTATTAAGGATCATATTCATGGTGGTTATATAAACTTGGATAAGCCTTCTAATCCTAGTTCTCATGAAGTTGTGGCCTGGATCAAGAGGATATTGAGGTGTGAGAAGACTGGCCACTCTGGAACTTTAGACCCCAAAGTAACAGGTAACGCAGTCCCCCTTAAATTACTTTTAGCGGCATTAATATGTTTTACTTAAGCTTTTTTGTGCCTTTTTAAAACCACAAAGAAGCTGCTTTTTCTTACGCTATG
This sequence comes from Artemia sp. Qi Xiang Cuo, assembly GCF_049724085.1. Classification (NCBI taxonomy): domain Eukaryota; kingdom Metazoa; phylum Arthropoda; class Branchiopoda; order Anostraca; family Artemiidae; genus Artemia; species Artemia sp. Qi Xiang Cuo. Next base: position 8,606,174 of record NC_142799.1, read on the forward strand.
GGACGTAATTCAAATAAGAAATGATTAGGTGATATAAATTTTCAAACAATTAAATAAGAATAGCTCAGTCAGTTCATATAAATGAACTGATATAAATGAAAATGAGATTTTTTCTTAGTGTTTTTATTAGGTATTCTTTTAAAAAAGTAAAAAAAAATTATGAGGGAGTTTTTTTCTATATTCTTTGGAGCACAGGAGTAGGGCCCGATCAATATATCTCTGCTGTACTATTCCTGATTATCTACTGCGTTTCCCCAGAATGGCACTGGCTTACATTTACAGAGAAGCTTTGAATTTGTTCAAGCTTGTACAAATACCTTAATTTTTTGTAGGGCCTCCAATTGTATCTAAAAAATACATTTATCTTCAAGATCTATTACGTTGATGATTCAGTTTTGTCAGTCCCTGATTTAGGAAAGTGATCAACACAAAAACACCAGAAGGTGTCCTGTAACATGCTGTTGACATTTTTCCTTGAGGCTTAAGTTGTTGTATTTTAGGAATTGCTTTGCGTTTATGTTCCCTTCCAGTGCTCTGCTTTTTCTTAGTGTTTCTGTTTGGTATTCTATTAAAAAGTTTAAAAATTTATGAGTGAGTGTTTTTTTTTTTTAATTATTCTTTGGAGCACAGGAGTAGGGTCCAACCAATATATGGGCAGGCCGATATAGGGGCCAGTGTCATCATCGGATATCGGTCTTTCTTTTATATGTATTTTATATGTGCAACTTATCCAGAAGATGGCGCCATATTTCCTCAGGTTGTTTTGGCTTTTCCAGTCCTTGGGAACGGAGCCATCAGCTAAGCTGACCATGGTGGAGAGAGCAGCAGAGGTGGGTCAAATGAAGTCAAAATATATTTATTGTCAGTACACACCTGGTGCAGCCATGTACGAAATCTATGGTGAGTTCAAGAACCTACAACCAGAGAAGTTGTTCTTGTTTGTCTCCTGGATTACAGATACAAGCGCCAAACCTATAAATCAAGATGTACTAAGTAATGCTAAAAGGTGGCTACAAGAAGGCACAGAGGAAAACCCAAAACCAAGGAGAGGAGGCGCAGCAAGTTTGATTGACTGCCTCTTTGGTAACAAGCTTGTAACTTCAATATGTGAGGAAGAAGAGTCAGCAGATAATATTGATCAAAAACTGGAAAGGTACATGGGTGAGGCTGTCATTGACAGGGAAAAAAGCTGTCCATTAGAGTGGGGACAGAAATAACAGCAGTCGTTTCAAGAGACTGGCACTAGTTGCTCAGAACTATCTCTGCTGTCCGCCCTTTTCTGTCCCAGGTAAAAGAGTTTGTAGCACAGTTGGGAACATTTATCGTAACAAATGAAGATCTCTGAAAGGAGTAAATGCTGAAAAGTTGTGCTTTCTGCATTACAACTTGCCCCAGTAAGGTGTCATAGAAGTTATTCTTTGACTTCTCGACTGTGTCATTCGTTGGTGTATAACATACTAGGGACATCTTTCGTCAGTGCAGCATGTGGTTGTTACATGATTGGATGGTCATCTTTGGTTTCATTCTGGGATGACTCTTTTTTTATGTTTCAGTTGCAATTTTAAGTTTTTACGGGAGCGGGTTGCAAGCTCTCTGTCCAACCCTTCTCCTTTTGCAGGCTTGGGACTGACTGAAGAGAATCAGGTGACAACCTCGCTCTACTACCTTGTTCAAAATATCAAAGAAAGTTTACCCACTAATCAATTCTAGGAAAAATAAACGAGGAAATAATTATAAAAAAAAGAAAAAAGTCTGAAGGCTAAAAAATCGGAATTTTATCTCTTTATTTTTAGGATGTTTAATTGTGTGTATTGATCGTGCCACGAGGTTAGTGAAATCTCAACAAGGCGCTGGTAAAGAATACGTAGCCGTTTTTCAGTTGCATTCCGCTGTTGATGATTTAAATAAGGTATTTTATTTAAACCATTTTATTTATACTAAAAGGTAGAATGAAGAATAGCTCAAACAAATAAATTTAAAGTGAGAGATAAGGTATTTGCTTTCGAAAATTACTATCACAAGCTCCGAAGAACTGAATTCGAATCTCAGAGTCCTAAAAAAAAAAAAACAAGCAAAATAATCATAAAAAAAACAAGAAAACTAAAAAAAAAACTGGCAAACAATGCCAAAACAACAATTACAGAATGAATAATTATTCATAAGTCAAAGTAATTAAAATACAGTGTCAAATTAAGTTAAAAAATGTAAAAAACTGGCAAAGCTAAAACATAATTAGATAATTTATGTATTTAAAATTTTTTTTAAGGGATATATAAAAAGGGGGGGGGGGACAAAACAAGCAAAGAAAATAAAAAACTTGAAGATATAACCTATAAACTAAGAATAAATAAAGGGATGACTAAGGCTTGTTTTACAATAGGAGGCTTGATCAAAGGGGATCTTTTTCAGTACAGAACCGGCTAAGATAGGTGTAGTATGCATTAAAATCAATCAGTGCCACTAATGGAGTATAGATACATAGCAAGATTAGTTTTCGAGACAAAGTTTTCCCCTTTGTAAGTTATTAATATTCTTTGGCCATGCTCAGGTGAGTGTTAAAGGTCAACTTAATCCAAAGCCACAAGGGCAAAATACAAAGAACCTTTATGCTCGTGGTAAGAAACTGTAAGTAAGGAGCAACTTGGGCCAATAGAAAACCAAAACTAAAAAAATAGCGATTAAATCGTAAAAAAATTGGCTTTTATTATTATTCTAAATATAAAAGTTCATTTAGTTTAATGCTACCCATAAAAACCTATAATAAGTTAAAATTTGTCTAATATAAAAAGGGGGGAACCATCCCTTAAAAGTCAAGCGATGTGATTGAAAATTACACCATTAGATTTACCATATCAGAGAACTCCTATGTAAAAAAAAATGCGGGATTTACTCTTTTTTTGAGAAAGGTCACGGATGCGTGCAAGGTCGTACCCAGAGGGGGGTTAGGGGGTTTCACCCCCCCCCCCGAAATGTTTGTCTGACTCGTAAAACGTAACAAAAATGGATATAAGCAAATTTTGTATGCATTTTTTTAGTTTTTTTTGTGCACAACCCCCCCCCCCCGAAATTTTTTTGAGCAAAGCCCCTTCCGAAAAAAATCATGGGTACGGCCTTGGATGCGTGTGTATTAGTTTGTTTTTTTCAGTCATTTAGAACCAATGGTCCTAGAAGATGGGGAGAGTAGTAGTACAGTTGACAAAGTTATGATGTTTTGTGGAGTGATGTTTTTATATATATATATATATATATATATATATATATATATATATATATATATATATATATATATATATATATATATATATATATATTTGCTGAGTTTGCTACTCACGTTCAGCCAGCTTTTCGTGTCTTCCAAACTGTCTTCATTTCTATTATATTGACGATTATATAGGCAAATTGGGTTGAATATTCTCCAATAGTTTATTGTCTAAAATTGTAGTTACAACTTTGAAATGCCTTATTATTATTATTATTATTATTTTATTACCCATTATTAAACATACAAAATGTTGTAAAGAAAAGAAAAAAATAACAACAAAATATCCAAAGAAAACTCAATTACAGAAAAACAAGATTAAGAACAAATTGCAAAAGACGTAAAAGGAGTAAAAGGAGAGAACAAAAAAAGGGAAAAAACCAACACATTTGTACAGTCACACTGATGTTGCTACTACTTTGAATCAGCCTGTTTTGACATGAAACTTCTCACTTTAAGCTTGAAGGCCCGTGACCAGGTTTCCCGCAGTTTGAGCAATTTTTAGTTGGGCTTCTTTTTTTTCGTTTTTTGTGTACGTGTGTTTTTTTTCGTTTTTTTTTTTGCGCAAAACAGCTCATGGATGAAGCAAAAGTGCAAAACTGGTCCAATTTTACCAAATTGGACCCCTACGTCCGTTAAAACATAGAAAAAAAACATATGACTGTGTAAAACCATTTGGAAGCGGAGCCTTTGTTTGCTGTTTTTATATCCAAATGGCGTAAAAGGCGTTTTATATCCAAATGGCGTTAAGACAAGTAAAGAACTCCATTAAACAAAAAATGAGCAAAAATAAAATCATGTAATCTACAAAGTGTGAAACTACTGCAAATAAGCAATTAAAATAAATGAAACCCAAAACGAACAGAAATTGCAATAAATAACCGAGTCAAACTCAAAATGAGCAGAAATTAACATAAGTTGGGCGCAAAACCCCTTTGCCTTCCCAAGGCCAGAACATAATTTGCACTTTATTGACAAAAATATAAATGTTTTTTACTCTTATAACTTTAATAAATCCAATAATATTAACATTTTGATTACTAAATATCAGTATATGCATATTAAACTGACATTGCACATTCATTTGGATTTTTTTTAGTAAAGTACAAATTATGTTCTGGTCTTGAGAGGGCAAAGTGGTTTTGAGCCCAACTTATGTTAATTTCTGCTCGTTTTGAGTTTTACTCGGTTATTTATTATAATTTCTGTTCGTTTTGTGTTTCATTTATTTATCGATGCTGATTCGTGGTAGTTTCACGCTTCGTAGATTATTTGATTTTATTTTTGCTCGTTTTTTGTTTAATGGAGTTCTTTACTTTTCTTTGAAAAACTTATTTTTTGGAAAAAGTCTTTTTTTAATTAATATCAGTACAAGCCTGCATTTAAAGTTCATAACTAGGCTCCTTGCTGCATGTATTTTAAAGTGTGAAGTGAAAGCAACCTGTCATAACGCTAGAGCAGATGAACCAGGCTACAACAACTATTTTTGGTGAAAACGCAGTAGTGTAAACCAGGGCGTAAAGAGTGAATTTAGTGATAATAAGCGCACTTAACGCTTTTCGATTTTACTATTCTTCTTATTGCCTTACAGGTCACTGAACTCATTAAGCCTATTATATCAAATTACTATCAAAACAACGCATGCCTCTAGGAGGAAAAAGTAGCGACGCAACTTAACCCCATGCAACTCAACTCATGTGGATTTAAACCACCATTCAACTTCACTCTCATTTAATTCAACCCAACTCTTGGGCTTTTTTCAAATCAACCTTATTTATCGCAACCTAGTTCAACTCAGCCTACATTCAACTCGACAATTCCTAAAGTATCGAAGTTATCTGTATTCAATATTTGTTGGGCAAACTAAGTATTTGCATTTTTTGGGGGGCTGGGGGGCAGGTCCCTTGACCCAGGAACTTTAGGAAATTTTAGTGTGAAGGTGGCTTTTGTTTTCGGTTTTCTAGTTTGCTCGATCACGATTATTTTTAGCTTTGTTTTTGTTACCTTGTGTTATTCAAGGCTTTCTGTCTGTTCTCTATTTATTTTTTATTTTTTTTATGGTTTTGTCTAACGAAATAAAAACAGTAGAGCAGAGGTCTGTATTTATGTTAACAATTTATTGGACATTTGATTATTTTCATCTTTTTTTTCAGTTGAATCAAGGTATAGAAAAACTAAAGGGAGCACAGTTTCAACGCCCGCCTTTAATATCTGCTGTTAAACGGCAGCTCCGTATCCGGACAGTTTATCAGTGCAATTTAAAAGAGTATGATCAAGATAAAAATATGGGTAAGTCCTTGTTTGTTTGTTTTTTTTTTTTTTTTTTTTTTTTTTTTTTTTTTTTTTTTTTTAGTCCCTCTTCAGTTTTCTAAACCTTCCATATAATCTGCCTACTGTTAGCGTTTTTCTAAAAATGTTAAGCAGAATTGTCCTTTCAAAATGAACGTTGAACATGCAGTTTTTGGGATCGTCTTAAACTATTATTGTTACATATATGAGGGGGTTGCCCCCTCTTCAACGCCTCGTTCTTTACACTCATTTTTTTTAGTACTTCTAAATACGCTTCTTAATGTTCTAATTAAACGACCTTTGTTGTTCTTAAAGAATTGGGACAAAATTGAAACTTTATCGTAAAGAGCAAGGTGTTGAAAAGGGGGCAATCCCTTTCATATACGTAATAATTTGTGCTCGTTTTAAGTTTTATTTGTTGCTACTTACTTTCTGTTGAAAAAATGTTTTTGTTTAATTTAGTTTCTGATCTTTTTTTTTTTAATAATGCCAGGAAATCTGGCTCCACGTCCACGGAAAAATCACTCCTCCCCACAGATAGATTCTGTACACAATTCAATCCCAGTGAAGACCTATCCTGGGAAATTAACCTAAACATCTCCACGCGTGAAAGTATGACAAATAAAAAGAATATCGTATAGGAATTTTGTCAAATTTCTCCTGAGAAGTTCACCACCCGGAAAATTTCCTTCCCACAGAAGATTCGACCCGTGGAACATCCTCCCCGTAGAAGATTACCCCCCCCCCACACGCACACACACACACCCGAAAATTGTATGCATACTTCCACACTTAGCGTCTATGAAGCTCCACCAGACTGTGCATCTTAGAACTGAGCTGCAGCCATAATATCCTCCTGCTCAGGTTTGAAAGACACCTCTGTGGTTCTCAGGTAAGATTCTCAGGCTTTTCTGACTCTCCTGTCTCTATTAGGATTGAGCGTCAGAGAAACATATTAGAAGAATATTAGGTACTGGGTATGCTCATACCCACTGGGTATATCATACAAGTACCCAATATTGTACTAATAAATAAGTCTGAGGATGTAGAACCTTAAAAGCTGACGTGCTCTAAGATGAAAAAGAAGAGTATGTGTAATAAAATATGTTTTGTATTTTTCTTACTTTCAATAATCCCATGAAGAATAATAATTTTATTTATTATTCTAGAGAACGAGGTGTTGAAGAGGATACCCATGCCTGTATTACCATCACTTTTTTCTAGGCTAGCATCTATTCTGGTTTAAATTTTTTAGATAATTCTTGACTGTCTAGAAAAGGTTTTTATAGCTAAAAAAAAAAAATGTTTTTTGGTTTCCCCCGAAAATTTTTAGAACAGGGACAGGGTATGTAGTAAGGTCTAAAATGTTAATAAAACTAATATATTGAGGAGGAATTGCGTATGCCCAATACACGGTTTTTCTTCGTATTTTTTTCGAAGAGGAAAGCCTTTAAGCATTCCTGGAAACGCCGTGATCTGAATAAACGTGATCTGAAACGCCGTGAAGCGGGGTACGCAAGGGAAATTTATCCCTTGCATACTCCGCTTACCATAAAAACCTTCCTCCTCAATTGTTATCTTATTTTAATTGCAATAATTCTGAAGGCCTATGTCTCCGTTCATCCAACCGTTCCTTTGTTGTCCCCAAGTGTGTCTGTAGCTCCGCCCAGCGATCCCCCATTTATAAATCTATACTTCAATGGAATATAATACCCTCCAGTATCGAGCTATCCACAAGTTTTCGCACGCTGTATAACAATGTTACTAAACTTTGATATTATAAATCTCTAAATTTTTAATCCATTTTCTTTAATTTACCCGTGTTTTCTCTTTTTTCTGTTTTTTCTTTTTTTTCTCTTGTTCATTTTCAATTTTTTGTTGTTATGGTCCTCAACAAGTTCGCTTCCAGGATCCTTATTATTATTGGTGTTATGTTTCATCTTTTTTTATTTCAATAAATTGAATTAAATTTTAGCCATTTTCAAATTTTGTATGCTTACTGATAAGTCAATGCTAATATTGCCAAAGATGGTTAATATTGACAATGATGTCAATATTAACATGACATCTTTGTCATGTTAATATGACACAGAGATGTGGCCATGCTCTTTGCCATATTAACATTCAGTGCAAGTCCCACTTTCTCCGCTTTGTCATTTATGGTGTTGACAGAGCACAACCTTATTGACTCCTGATATTATCTTGAAGAAACGCGCTTCCTCAATTTCTGCGCGTATGCAGCATTCACTATCTTCCTAAAGTGTATTTAAGTATCTTGTTCAATAACATTAAACATCTATTCAGAATGAATGAAAAGCAGGTAATAGCTTTTCGTTTCACTTTTCACACTGTTCCAGAATATAAATAATATAACAGTAAGACAAGAGAGGCAAGGCCTTGAATTAGGCAAATAGCCGAACCGTTTCAAATTAGACTAAGCTATAAATATGCCTATGGTTTTAACTATTAATATTCATGCCTATAATTTGTTGCCCCTTCTTCAAATAATGAGTAGTAATATATTGATTTTGAATATTTAATTTAAGGTATTTTTTGGACTAGTTGTGAAGCTGGAACATATGTCAGGACAATGTGTGTTCATCTTGGACTCCATCTTGGTGTTGGTGGCCATATGCAAGAGCTAAGAAGAGTTCGTTCAGGTGTGTATGCGATAACTAATCCCCCCTCCTTCTCTTCAGAGCTAAACAAATACCTAGGTTGGAAGGAAATGCACTTCTTTTTCTCTCTTGGAAATTGAATTTTTCCCAATGAGAAACATTTGTGACCTATTTTTCTAAACCAAAAAAAAAATGGAACTTTCAGTAAATTTTATGATGGTTAACATATCCACGAGATAACAGTTTCTGTTGTCAAATACTGGGTATTTGTGAGTATTCTTTGCTCAGAAACCATTATGTGCGGCCATGTATTGAGAAAAGCAACATCTATCAACAAACTGGAACCACGTGAAAGGAGGGGATGAGTTTTCTTTTCAGGGGAGATTGTTAAAACACTATATGTCCCTAAATTGTCAATTCTTATTTTTTTGGTTGAATTTGAATTACCATCTGGAATTCATATGAATGAATCTAATTGGAATTTTTGATAAAAAAAAAGTACTAAGATTTTTTTTTTTTTTTTTTTTTTTTTTTTTTTTTTTTTTTTTTTTTTTAATTGGTCAAGCGGAAACTCGAAACCGTATACAGCTTGAAAAATTATCGAAAGCCGGGAACTTAATTTTGTATGCAAAATACCTCCATTTGACGTTATGCAGTTTTAGTTCTTAGTGGGTGCCAAATCTGAAAATAAGAAACGTGTGTAAGAAATCAGCAGAAAATGAGCAAAAAAACATATAGTATGAAGCTCTCGAAAGTTTAGCTTTCCTGATTGTTATAGAAAAAGAAAAACACTCCTATTAATTGGCAGTAAACTTGAAACAAGTTTGAAAATAAGGAACGTGTGTGTGAAATCAGCAGAAAATGAGCAAAATAAACATATCGTCATGAAGCTCTCGAAAGTGTAACTTTCTGATTGTTATAGCAAAAGAAAAACACTCCTAGTAATTGACAGTAAACTGCATACAAAACACTTGTGATTTAATGAATAGAATTAGGTAATGATTTATCCTTAGCATCTTGGTACCAACTAGGAATTGAGAAGGATCTATCATTGGATATCTAAAAATCTAAGACATTAATATGGTTATTGCTAAAATAATACAATTTCTAACACTTCAAATTATTAGTTACTCGTCTTACCTACAATTACATCTTAGAAAAACCAATTATCCAATTTTGTTAATTCTACCAGTTTAGTGTTTATAACTTCAACATTAAATGTTTAAAATAAGGATATATCAATAGAATTCTTATTTTCTTCTCATTCTACTATATCACTTTCCTTACTTTTCTTATATAAAGCATTAATTTTAAATTGCAGGCCTCCCATTGGGTTCATAATTATGAAAAAAGTTCGTATTTTTAACCTAAGTTCGTAAATGGTTCATGATTTAGAAAAAAAGGTTCATATAGTTCATATTTTTCTTGCCATCAGATGGAAACCACTTGCTATTGTCATCTTTTTCCTTGTAAAGGACAATCGAAGCAACTGTGCAAGAGTTTTATTTAAAACGTTTCAAACTGTAACACTGCATGTTTTGTGAAGATGTGGAGCTTCTCCACGTCGTTTTCTGAAACATGTGCCAAGTTGATGGCTCACCCTTGTTTCGTTGGCTAAACCTTGTTTCAGCTGAGAGACTTGATGAGCAATGGGGTGCTTTCAGTGAGTATTTACTGAAATTCATCCCTCAGAAAAGACCAGAAACGATGAAGTCCAGCGGATACCGAGAGATATCTAGCAGTCTCGAGTGTACCACAACCAAAGCATTAGTTCTCTGTCATATTTTTCGGAAACCTATTTGCTCAGTTCATAGACTTGTTTCAACGTAAAGAACTACCTATCCACATTCTGTATGACGAAATGCGTCGACAAGTAATGATGACCACCAGCAGTTCTGTCAAGCAAAGTGCTTTGACTGATATTCAGAAGAAAAAAAAAAATTTCTGAGCTCTCCCATTCAAGCGGGGATTTTCTTCCATCCGATAAAATAGCATGCGATGACGTCGTGGAAAAATACCTGTCGAAGGTACAACAAGTTGATGCTCTGAACTTCAGGAGTAGTGCCAGAACTGCTTACCTGGCCGCTTGCCGCCATATTGAAGAGAAATCACTAAGTCAAAGTGCCCTTCAGCATTTCCAGTGCCTGCGGCTGGATGATTCAAATTTGGAGACAAGAACAAGCGACTTTGTGAAAATCGTTGGGTTTATGCCTTTCCTTGTGAATACTGAAGCTGCCAGTGATGAATGGAACTTGTTCCAGCTGGAACCGAGCTTGCCTAAGAACATGACTTCATCGACGATTGATGTTTTATGGAACTCGGTTTTAGTCTGAAAAACTATCAAGGACAGACAGAATATCCATTTGCTTCAAAGATAGTAAAAGTAGCTCTCAAAAACAAAAAAATTTTTAAACAAGAAAAACGGGTTTTAATTTTCTATAAAGCAGTGAAATACAAAACAATTAATTATGCACAAAAGCTCCGAATATTTCGGCCCCACATCCGGGAGCCTTTCTCAACGGAAAAAAATAAAATAAATAAATAAAATAAAAAAACTTAACTTACATCACAATAAAACATACTAAACACATAAAGAGAAAGAAAAAAAGAAAAAATGCATAGAAGTGTTTATTTAATATGTGAGTTTTGTATATTACTTATTTACTTCTATATGTTTTTTTTTTCTTTCTCTTTATGTGTTTAGTATGTTTTATTGTGATGTAAGTTAAGTTTTTTTATTTTATTTATTTATTTTATTTTTTTTTCGTTGAGAAAGGCTCCCGGATGTGGGGCCGAAATATTCGGAGGTTTTTTGCATAATTAATTGTTTTGTATTTCACTGCTTTATATAAAATTAAAACCCGTTTTTCTTGTTTAAAAATTTTTTTGTTTTTAATGGAAAAGCAGTGTGGTCTAAGAAATTATTAAAAGTAGCTCTCTGCATTCGCATGGGAACGCTGATGTTGAACGTGATTTTTCCCGGTCAGGATGGATCATGCTCGAGGAAAATTCATTGATGAAAGTGAAAATGCTCAATTCTAGACTGATAGTCTCTGACGCTTTAAAGAAGTTTGAGAACAGGCCCGAGGTAGTCCCTATTACCATAGAGCTGTTGAATTTGGGGCGAAATGCGTGTCAGAGCTATAAACTGTACCCGGAAACTGAGCCATCTATGCAGGCTGAAGAGGAGTCCAAAAGGAAAGAAGAAGAGGAAAAAAGAGGATGTTATGTGGGAAGAAGATCATTGAATACCCGGAAAAAGATTTGACTGAGAAGAAGTCAGTTGAAAAGGAGAAGAGACAAGTAGCAGAAACGCTTCTTCAGGAAGCTAATGAGAACCTGAAAAAAAAGCCATTGATACCAAAGACTTTGTAGAAAGTAGGAGATCTAGGCTTTAAGCTGTTAAGAAGGTAGATTTAGATGCGCGAAGAAGATAAAGCAGCCAGAGAGGTTGATCTGATACAGAGCAGGGTAAACAAACGAAAGTTGCCCTTAATTTCGGCATATTTTACCAAAAGAAACAAGTAGAGTGGAGTATTTTGTAGTGGTGTGTTCTGTACTGTTGTATTGAAACACTCATGAAAAAACAACACCAACTGCTGCTTTTTGTGTCCACGGACAGTTTCTGAGGTGCACATATCGTAAATGTAGGTTCATAATTGGTTCATAAAAAGCGCAATCAAAAGTTCATATTTTTGTGGTCAAAAGTTCATAAAGTTCATATTTCTTACAAAAAATCTAATGGGAGGCCTGAAATTGGGTAAATAGCACAATATATAGTTTTGACGCATATTTAATGTCGCAAAAGCATTTATTGAAAGATAAGAGCTTACCTTGAGGGTATTCATCCAGTCCACGGCAATTGCATAACCAGGAAATAGAATTCTGGGGATCAAAAGATTGCTTATCTTTGAATTTTTACAAGCGAAAAGTATTGCCAAATTTGCGGTATTAGTTTCTGCTTATTTTTGTTTTATTTCACGGTTCGCCATGGCAACACTGTCCACAAACTTTGCGCAGAGCTTTTCATCTAAATATTCTTGTAACGACCAAAATAAAATCCCTGGTTTTAGGTATGAATAGAACTGGAGAATGGAGGAGCAAGAAAACAATAACACAATAAACAACAATACAAAAAAATGATTCACACTCAACGGAGAGCTGAGCTAGTAATTGTTGGGGGTAACAAACATGAGGATTCAACACATCAGCATGACAAAAAGTAAACGGAAATAAAAAAAAAAAGGATAGAGGAAGTTAATGTTAAGCACCAGAAAGATAGTACAAAACAAAAAGAAGAAAAAACGTAAACAAACTTTTGCAGCTGCAAAATTATTGACAAACACTCCTTATAGCCAAACAACCCTTAACTGTAAATAAAGGGTTGCAGCCACATAAGGGGGCACATAGAAAGGAGAAATTTTTTTAATATTTCGGTATTTCATACAAATGGGCATTCTAAAAAATACATTGCAAAAGCAGTACCCTCTGGATTTTTTTTTATTTTTTTTTTTCATTTTTATGGGTAAATAAAAGATATGTCAGATGATACATGTCCATAGAGCTAATAAGTCATGCCACCTACCGTGTCGTTTAAATAACTCAGTTTGGCTACATCCTTTGGTGAATACGGTAATATAGCCGATATCTTAGTATATATTACTTTATCAATCATCGTCCTATTTCTAGAATTTACTCATTTCTTAGAATATTTTTTCTTGTCTCGGATAAACATTATCTTCTTTGATTTTCCTGATCCCGAGTAAAATTTTTGTTTTGCATCTCAACTGCTTTTCAAGTAGAGCAGCAGTTTGGTTTATTTAAATTTCAAGAAAAAAGCCTATTCTGTGATGAAGGAGAGGGGAGCTGAAGTTACATTGGCAGTTCACGAAATCGTACATTCCCAGCAAGTTCTATTATATCTATGAAATCTTAATCAATAAGTAATCACAAAATAATCGCTTCCTTGACAGCACTTCTTTTAATATTTAATTTTGATAATATATAAATTTAATATTTATCTTTCTTTAACATACTTTTTCAATATATTTTTTTAATATTATTTGCTGATGTGCCGATGTGCTGAGAAGCAGGATGAAGCTCTAGGTGCGACTGCAATATCAGCTGACAGGGTTGGATACAGAATTGAGTTTGGGGGTGTACCAATGAAACTTGAACTTCCTCCTTAGTGTTTTTCATCCGTCACCCCTGTAAATACGCAACTTTTTATATTCTGGGAGGAGGGCACATTTTCCCAAAGCTACATCATGGATACGCCCCTGTCAACTGTTAACATCGAATACCGTCTTTTTACCTTTGAAAAAATGACTATTGAACTCATCACTCCTGTTGAAGCGTCTAAAAATTGATTCGGTAAACCATAAGATAGCTAAAACCTCAGATGTTTCTAGAAGGGAAGTTGTATTAAGATGAGGTGACCTATTTCGCAAATTAAAAAAAAAATCAGAGCTAACTAACATTAGCTGGTTTGATTCTCAACATCAATATGTTGTTCAAGATAGTTGCAATGCAAAATGCACCGAATTCAATCCGCAGAAACCTCTGGAAATGTTTTTATTTTATTAAATATTCCGAAATAGTTACTTGGCTTTTTTTTAAACTTGGATTCACATTCAGAGTTCATTTCAATAAAAACGACAAGAAAGAATTGTAAATCTTCATATTAAATAATGTGCAAAATGTAGAAATAAATAAAACGTATTGCTAGAATTAATGAAATTTTTTGGAATCTATAAAATGCGTTAGAATTGAGTTAACATGAAAAGATTTATTTATAGGTTATTTCAAAAAACAAATAACAATCAAAGGGAACTTATATTTTTGCAACATTTAATGTTTACTTTTCATAATGCGTTTTTTTTAATAAGTCGTTTGGCTTGATTTGCTACTTTCTGTCTTTTCATTTCCGTTATATTTGTACTTTTGTGCTAGTTTTGTTTCGCGCTCTTCTTCTCCAAACATGGCAAATTATGGGAAAAGGATATGTTGAATTTCCCCTCTCTAGGAATATTATCTTATATTGCATAAATTGTTTGTTTGTATAAACAAAGATTTATATTCAGTAGCTGCTTTAAGAAAGAACCAAAAGAAGGAGAAGTTCCACATCATTCCAGTAAAGTTTTAAATCTTGAACTTTTTTACATATCAGCAGCAGTTAAAAAAAAAATTCATTTTCAAAGGAATTCAATCAGAAAAGGAAGGAATGGTGACAATGCACGATATAATGGATGCACAGTATATTTTTGATCACCATAAAGATGAAACGTACCTGAGAAGAGTTGTCCAACCACTGGAGGCGCTGCTAACGTCTCATAAACGGATTATCATGAAAGATAGCGCTGTAAGTATCACTTTTTTAGCCAACATTATAGGTTGCCACATTTATTTTTTGGCGTTTGACAAAGCATCATTGTTTTTATACATAACATGTAAAATAGTACACGTTTTTTCTGTCATTCTGTGAAATATCATTCTTTTTGGTTCAAAGACTGTTTTCGTTTGCCCTCTCCCTTTCTCGATAATGATTTTTGTTCAAAAAATCCACAAAAGTTAAACCCACAAATGTAAGATAATAAGAATAAAATAATAGAAAATAAGAAAGATATTAGAAAAGTAGATAATAAAGATGAAAAATAATAATGATATTAAGTAGATAATAAAGGTAATAAGAAAAGTAGGATAACGTTTCATACAATGACAGAGAACGCGGTTGCACTTGGTCCGATGAAAGGAAAACTGAAGCTTTTTGTTGCAATGACGAGGAAAAAATAACTTTTTTCAATTTAAAAGAAGTAACCTCAACAAGGCAGAAATATCAATCCCATCAGAAAAATCAAGCTATTAACGGCTTAACTAACTAAATCTAGTTAGCTAAACTGATGAAAGGCGTGTTTCTCACTTTTCTCATTTCTTTGTTCGTCTTTTCTTCTTCTTTTTTTTTATAAGATATTAGTACGTCTTTTCTTCGTCTTTTGTTCGTCTTTTCTTCTTCTTTTTTTTTATAAGATATTATTACTTCTTTTCTTCGTCTTTTGTTTTGTTTCTTGGTCTTTTGTTCGTCTTTTCTTCTTCTTTTTTTTATAAGATATTAGTACGTCTTTTCTTCGTCTTTTGTTTTGTTTCTTCGTCTTTTGTTCGTCTTTTCTTCTTCTTTTTTTTTATAAGATATTAGTACGTCTTTTCTTCGTCTTTTGTTTTGTTTGTTCGTCTTTTGTTCGTCTTTTCTTCTTCTTTTTTTTTATAAGATATTAGTACGTCTTTTCTTCGTCTTTTGTTTTGTTTCTTCGTCTTTTGTTCGTCTTTTCTTCTTCTTTTTTTTATAAGATATTAGTACGTCTTTTCTTCGTCTTTTGTTTTGTTTCTTCGTCTTTTGTTCGTCTTTTCTTCTTCTTTTTTATAAGATATTAGTACGTCTAGACATTATTCCATATCGTCTCTTACATCACTTCGGTAAATATGTTATGCTGCGTGGACATTATGAAAATGGATTAATAAGCCATTTGGGCAATAAAAAAGATACGGAAAATCTAAACCCGGGCTGACCACCCAGAAGAGAGAGAAAATAGGTCAAATTGTACGTATCGCTTGTTTTTATTTTATATTTGTATTGTTTTTAGTTTATTGTTTCTTTAACTTTTCATCCTGTTTGCAGTACGGTAGAGGCGACTGGTTCCATGGGACCATGGCTGGTCCTTATGTCAACTTTAAAGCTGACATAAGGACTGAAGCCACATGTAATCAGCCTAAATAAACTGCGTCTACTTAAACAAAACATAATTTTTTTATTGAATATTTATTTCACTTTAGTACAAAATAGTTGACAACAACACTCAATACAGCTCTTCTTTGGTCAAAGAAAAGAAATAAAGACGCGTTTTTACACTAGTAATGCGTTCCGGCGACTTAAGACTTCAACTTGGTTAGCATCAACCATCGTCATACGAACCAAACATTTCAGTCAAGGGGGAGGGGGGCTAGAGTGCAGGATCATCTGCTTTTTTATTAACTTTGTTGATAAAAAAACTCTTAACAGCCATAATACCTTATAAAATCCCTTGTTTATAACAACCATCTCGAATAATTTTCGGCAAATATATAGACCAAGTGTTCTTACACGATAAGCTCTGCGAAGGGGGCTTCAGCACCATAAATCTGGCCCCTTGTCTGCACCACCAATCAATCATGACATGATGGCCTGCTTCAAAAGTACAATACACACAGGCTGATTTTATAATTATCTTTTTATACTCAAAATTCAATTTTGTATCCCCCTTTTTCTGCTATAATTCCAATATTTGAATTGAACATATACTGAACATATTACTTTCAATGGTCCTGTAGTCAAATTTAAAATGATATTCAAGAAACTTCAAACTACTGTTGAAATTAAAACCGTGTTGATTAATATAACCTATTTATGTTGAAAATTACATTTTTTCTACTGAAAAGTACATATATCTTAATAATTTTAATAATTTGTTGGAATTCAAAAAGCAAGTCACAATTCCAACAGAAAAATTAGATTTTTTTTTACTTGTTTGAATCTGAGCAAAACATTTTTTTGGAAGTCAATGTTGGAAGAAAAAATGAAGTAGCCATGATTGTTTCCATCTTCTTTGTCTTTTTCACAAGCCTTGAATCCGTTTTTATCGCTAAATTGTTTTGCATTCTGCATCATAATAAAAATATATTAAAAAATGAAACTCACGGACATCTCCCTCTCTCTCTCTTTTTTTTTCTCTCTTTCTTTCACTTTCTCTCTCTTCTTTTTTTTATAAAGTGATTATCGAGATCCGGTCCAAAAAGAAATTTCGATAGTAGAATGGACAGAAAGTGTTTTTTTTTTTTTTTTAGTATAAGGAAATTCCAAGAAGAGTAAAAGGGGTCTCCTTTATTGATACGCTCCCAGCATGTGCTTAAATGAGGGCACGGAATAACCGTGAAAACGGACATAATATCGACAAGACAGGCGAGGGTGTACAAGGTAGTGATTAATAAATGTACATTTTGAGCCAATATAGCACCTCTCAAACCCCCCTAACCCCCTCTCTGGGTACGACCTTGAATCTGATCTAAGTCTGAAATGCTGGTTTCAAATAATAATTACTACTTTACACCAATTAAATGAATGCTTTCTGTATATTTTTATACAAAATCAGTATATTTCTGAAGAATATAGTAATTTTTTCTCATCGGGTGGCAACCCTGTGTGCAAGGTTGTGATTAATAAATGTACATTTTGAGCCAATATAGCACCTCTCAAACCCCCCTAACCCCCTCTCTGGGTACGACCTTGAATCCGATCCAAGTCTGAAATGCTGGTTTCAAATAATAATTACTACTTTACACCAATTAAATGAATGCTTTCTGTATATTTTTATACAAAATCAGTATATTTCTAAAGAATATAGTCATTTTTTCTCATCGGGTGGCAACCCTGTGTGCAAGGTTGTGATTAATAAATGTACATTTTGAGCCAATATAGCACCTCTACAAAGGAATGTTCCTTTAAAACAATTAAAACAATGGCAATGTGTTATCAGTACCGATAATAATGACCGTATTGTTGTATGAACTGGCTTAAACTGAAGTTCCGCCTTGTTTTTCAGGTGAATGCTGTTTGCTATGGTGCTAAAATAATGTTGCCTGGTGTTCTTCGTTATGAAAGCAACATTGAATTAAATGAAGAAATCGTAGTTGTAACTACAAAAGGAGAAGCCATCTGTTTAGGTAAGAATGGGGGAGGGGTCAGTTTTGCATGAACTTGATACTATTTGTTTTTACTATTTAATTTTTATTGACATTTCTTTGCCCCACGGGCACGTATATGTGGTTGTACCACAATGTGTGCGTTTTTGAAGTATGTGTCAAAATTGCTCTGACGTATGACGTGTGTCTACGTCATTGGTGCATATTGGCTGCTTGGAAATAATTCTTGTAGACGACGGAACCTAAAAAATTGAAATTTTTTGGAAAAATAATCCCATATATTGATTCTAAAAAATTAATTTCATACAGTAGAAAAAGAACTCCCAATTTCTGTTTATGTTCAGGCTCTTCTCTCAATTATTAAAAGGGATCTCTCTTCCCTTCTATGAATACACCTTCTGGTGTAAAGTCGTGCCTATGTACCTTGAGATAAAATGAAACGTTTTCTTTCAGAAAATCAATATCTCAAATTCCTTAGGGCCGACATTGTATTTGAAACAATAAGTAGAACAATAGGGAAATTTTTTATACAAGACAGTGAAACGCAACTTTAAATGAATATTTCGACCCTATATCCAAGGTCCGGCCCTTTGTCCTCAGCAAAACAGATGAAGAAAAAACCAATATAAAAGAAACTTACATTAAAATTCAATCGTAAAAAAATTAAAAAAAACAAATTCAAAACAGCCCTAGCATCATATCAAGGAAGTTCAACCAGGACTGGTACATCAAGCGAAATGAAAAAAGCAGTTCATTCAAACGGAATAAGAAACACTTACAGACAAGCTCTTAAAGCTAATCTTGCCATTTTGGCAGCCAGCCTAGAAGCTATTATCTTCGTTGTTATTTACGACATTGTATTTTGGGGCAAAAAAAAAAGGACAAACATGTCAAAAAAAATTTAAAAAAACCAATACACTTAGTAATGGCTAAAGAAGGCCAAATTTGACCGAACAAATTATTCATTTACCGTTATTTAAAACCGTCATTTTATCAATTTCACCCAATATATATATATATATATGTATATATATATATATATATATATATATATATATATATATATATATATATATACTCGTATATACATGCGAGGCGGACGAATTCTGGGTGTGGAGTGTCTTTTGTGGAAAACACTTTCCGTGCAAGGGTGTGTCATTGAATTTCTTGAGAAATGGAGGCGCTGCATACCTCTCCTACACTCAAGTTTTTCTAATCTAGTTTTTTTTTCTAAGAAGAAGAGAGTTTGGAAGTTTGGCTTCTTTGAAAATTATTCACAGGGCTCTTTTTTGGATGGATTCAATTTTATCCGACTCTTTCTTGCATAGTATGCTAACTTTTGGAATGCAAAATTGTCGTTTTTGTAACTTTTTATCCCTTTCTGCCTCCTGACATGAATTCATGCGTATTTGTGATATATATGTATATATAATTATATATGTAATTTTATATATAAAATTTTATAATTAATTATATATATATATATATATATATATATATATATATATATATATATATATATATATATATATATATATATATATATATTATATATGTAATTTTATATATAAAATTTTATAATTATATATATATATATATATATATATATATATATATATATATATATATATATATATATATAATTATATACATGAAGTATATAATTACTTTTTGGGGCAATTTTTTAGAATCCTGCGACAGATTGTTTTGGGAGTCCTGGGACAAATCGCTAGCTTAAGACTGGTTAAGGCTTTTAAAACAAGGATCTGAATTTGGAAACATAAAACAATGCTTAAAATTCATTAATAGACCAAAATAGGGGGTAAAAATAGAATATAAATCAAAGGTAATATGATCATTGAAAAAAATGAATGAATTATTTACACTTTTCTAATATGGAATAGGGTACAGTCAATAACTTGAACCCTAAATAATTTTTTTTTATTGCCATATTTTCCATCCGACCACATTTAGCATAAAACTTGAAATTTTGCCAATACATTTAAATTTTCAATCTGTATATTTTTGTAGTCTTCTGGAGTTAGTGGGAGGGGGGGGGATATCCTCCCCCTATATTTCAAAACAACACCATTTTTAGCAAGTTTCAGGTACCAATCAAGTTCAGTTGATAAACTCAACTGAAAACATTTGATAAACTCAACAGCATGTCAACTGAACTGTGATGTGTGTTGCAAATGTCATTCAGTCTCCGTGTTTCTTTTTTTGACATTGTTCTTTCATCTAAGCTCACCTCCTTTTCTTTTTTCACACTTTTTTCTCTCAAATTGCGTATTTATGGCCAATTTTTTTTATTTCTGTTTTCTATTGCAATATTAAAATAAATGGGCTCTCAAATTGTTGCTTGTGGTCCACTCACATTCTGAGTGTAGCGGTTAAATCATAGTTTAACCGAATAAAAAATGGAATTAAAATCAAGTATTTTGCAGTAGGCATCAAGACATGGCCAATTGTAGAAAAAGCCAAGACAGATAGTCCGAGTAATTGAGAGGCAAACCTTTTTAAGATTGTATAAAAATGATGTCATTTCATTTGTTGACAGATAAGTCTATTTATCTATCATCTATCCATAGGTCATTCCTAGGTCAGAACTAAGGTAGATAGTCATAGAATTAAGGGATGAAAGATTGGATTGAATTTGGGTTGTCGCGTGACAGACAATGTCCCCTGGACTTGTGTGCAAAATCTGGGAATGAATTTGGTTGGACTTACAGGCGGCGAACAAGTGAAATCTAAGCCTAATAGGCTTTGCCGCTTGTCGTCTAAAGGTGGAATACCGTGTCATAAATATTGACCTATGACCAACAAGTCTCCTGGAATTGCAGGCAAACGGTGAAACCTATAGTTTCCCAAGTGTTTAGTTAACATACTGTTTTTTCTCACAAGCAAAACTTATAATTTCAGCTCTTATATCTTTTATCTCTCTTTGATTGTGAAAACGTTTATGTTTTATTCCCGGTCTTGGCGGGAAAAAATAAAAGAGGGTATATGGGATAAGCTCTATTAAGTTTGACAGTTTCTTAACCATTTGTTGTGTATTTCAGCTATTGCCTTGATGACATCTTCGACTATGGCCATATGTGATCATGGTATTGTAGCCAAAATCAAAAGAGTTATCATGGAAAGAGATTTATATCCCAGGAAATGGGGTCTTGGACCCAAGGTACAATATTCTGTTATTTTGTTACCTTGGTCACTTGTTACTCCATTGAGCTTCTGCTCATATCATTAACTTCCCACTTTAAGCTGGGTACATTTTTCTAGGGCTACGTTATTATCTTAAATCCCGATCTGAAACTCATTTTCCCACTTTAAGCTGGGTAAATTTGTCTAGGACTACGTTATTATCTTAAATCTTGATTTGAAACTCGTTTTATGTATTATAAGTTTTTTTATTTGTTTATATTTTCATATATATATATATATATATATATATATATATATATATATATATATATATATATATATATATATATATAATTTCTCAGTTCAATTATGTGAATGAGCTCATGTGATTTTTTCTAGTGAAGAATATTAATAAGAAAAATCATTTTTAGATGCACAATCCCATGTCGTTGACCGGCAGTAACCACAGATATAATATGCCTCTTCTTGGGGCGTTTGTAGCCAAAATGTTCAGGGAGGAGGAGGAGGTCATTTTTGCGTCTTTTTTTTTACCAATAATTAGCATAATTTCCGTTTCGAATCCGAAGCTTGAGAGTACAGTTCAGCACAAAGAATCGTATAGCCTAAAGAAGAATAGCCCCTTAGTTCATTTTCTCGTACGAATCATGTATACAACTAGTTGGTGATCTAGTGAAGAAAGGAGTACTATATGAGGAAAAAAGCAATAATATGATTTATATACAGACAGAACTCAGAAGTGGAAATTGACAATTTCAATGAAAATACACGGATTAAACATAGAATGAAGAAAATGCAACTACAAAACTTTATTTAAAAGGTCAAACGTCTGGGCTCAACAGTCTCAAAGTACACCATGACGACGTAATCGAAACGGATATCGTCCATCGTTGTACATAAACATGTCATGAACGGTTTAAGTTTGTTGAAGCTTCTCTTCGCTATGGCCTAAAGTTGGTGATGATGCTCTCACAATTCATTGGTAAACTGAACAGAGTCGGGGATATTGATTTGACCATAAATTTCCCGAAAAAGGTCCTCGAATGACTTTTCCCTAAAAGGCCGTTGAAGATGGGGTGATAAATGACTTTATAGCTTTCCACCTCGACATGAGTTCGAAAGCAGCGACTTGCATGAGTTCACAACAACAACTAACATGAGTTCCGCGGGGTCTAGGTTGACCCCGAAACGACTTCGTGACTTCGAAAAGGCTTTCATAGCTGTCGTCTATTTTACCCAGTAGAATTCGGTACGCTGGATCCAGAAAAAAGGAGTTATCATGGATTGCGTTGTCCAAGCCATTCACTAGGGCTTTGAGGACGCCGTAGAGCTTCTTGGCATAGAACAATTTCCAGTCATCCAGCGGGTCGGCTCAAGAATCAGAAATTGCCCATGAATCACGAGCAGGAAGATGCCTTGAAAATTGTTAAAGTTGGAACTTCTCTTTGGCTATTGAACCAACTTTTCAACTGCTGCTTTTGCTGCCTGGATTTTCCTCTATTTAGTCAATCTCGGGAGAGAGTATATAAGATGTCCCGTGTTGCCCTGAGTTCTATGTTTGCAATCACAAGATAAAGCTGTTCAGTCTGAAGCTTCTCTGTAAGAACCTTCGTCTTGAAAATGACTTGACCTGTGAAAATAGAAACAGAATAAAATAAAAGCAGGTAATGTGGTGATGCAGAAACTGCTTTTTTTTCTTTTATTGTCTTGTCTTCATTCTGTTCTGTTTGCTCTTTGAGAACATCAACAATGATGACAAAGGGTCCAACTGTGTGGCAATTGTGGATCCATCCGTAAAATTACTTCACGAGTCGGTAAAACCATTGCCATTACCGACCGAGATTGAGATTTCGGTATATGTTGATATCAATATTTTCATGTTCTTTGTTTAACTGAATGAAAAATTGTGGTTCCATCCGTAAAATTACTTCACGAGTCGGTAAAACCGCTGCATTTACCGACTGGGGTATGTCGATATCAATATTTTTATGTTTTTATTTAATCGAATGGAAAATTGTGGCATCGTCCGTAAAATCACGGCATGAGTCGGTAAAATCACTGCGTTTTACGACCACGATCGAGATTTCGGTAGACGCCATGTTAGTATTTTTGAGGTATTTTTTTAACCAAATAAAAAAGCGCCTCGATTTTACTAACTCATTTTTTTACCCAGTGGCCAAAAACATTGGGGGGGGGGGTCCCATACGTGACGCCTATGGTCTCTTCTAGTATGTCTCTCCATGATGCTACAGGATAATGTGACTTGTCATTTTAAATTAAGAGAGAACTTCAAGGGAAGATGTTTTAAAATCATATCCAAAAATGATCTGTTTTATGTATTTCAAACAAATGGTGCAAAACAAATAAAATAAAAATCGAAATATTTCTACAGTTGATTCTAAAACTGGGATAACATCGATATAGTAGGCGTGAGGCACTTTTTAATACCATGGGTCGCAGCTGTAACTGCATCCTTGTAACAGGTGAACCGCAGCGTATAGTATTTAGATTCTTCAAACCGTATTTTCTAAGAAAATGTCTAGTGAAAACAATTTTCAAAGAATGCTGATTCAGAAAAACTAGGTAATGTTTAGGTTTAACGGAATAGTAATATTCAGGTATTAAAACAAATTTTTAAGAACTTCAAAAAAAAGAGCCTGGAACTCTTCGAATCAACCATTTGTGGTAACGAACTGTAAGTAAGGAGTGTCCTGGCTCAATAGTAACCGAAACTACCAAAAATGGAATTTTGATACCAATAATTATATCAAAAGAATTAGATTCTTATGCTGATTTCAAATATACAAGTTTCATTAAATTGTGTCTTATCCATCAAAGGTTACGAGCCTGGACAAAATTTGCCTGATTTTCAAAAAAAGGGTAAAGACCCCATAAAATTCATAGAATCTGAATGGATATCACACCGTCAGATTCGGCGTATCAGAGAACCCTACTGTAGAGGTTTCATGCTCCTATTTGTAAAAATGCGGAATTTTGTATTTTTTGCCAAAACAAAGATCACGGGTGCGTATTTCTGTTTTTTCTTTCTTTTTAGGGGTGATCATATCGACCTAATCGGCTTAGATCATCGGAAGAGGGCTCATTCTAAAGGAAATTAGCTCAAAGTATAGAGCAACATTAAAACATAAAACAAACAAAAATTATTACATATATGTTAGGGGTTCCCCCTCCTCAACAATTCGCTCTTTGTGCTAAAGTTTAAATTTTGTCCCAATTCTATAAAAACGACTCCTGAAATACAACGATTGTTTAATTAGAATAATATGTAACTTTTTAAAAGTACCGAAAGATTGTAGCGCGAAGGGCGAGGCGTCGAGAAGGGGGAAACCCCCCTCATATACGTAATAATTCTTGTTCGTTTTAAGTTTTAATGTTGCTCCTTACTTTGAGCTGAAAAAACTTGTTTTTTATTTAATCTCTCATAAAATTGAAATAAAAAGAAAACCATTGAAATCACCATTGTCTAGAATCCTAAACTGGAGCCTTGCAGCTCCTCGCCTTGTGAAACAAGGAAAATCATATTTTTCTACAGGTAGCGCTGATCTTTTTGTTTCCGTATTTCTTGGGGGTGATTCCGTCGAACCAGTGGTTGTAAAATATTGATAAAGGACTCATTTGAAAGGAAACCACAATATCTTGTGCTCTTTTTAAACATCAAAATATTGTGCCATAGTATAATGCAATGTTGTTTCTCAAAACATCAATTTTTGCCCAAAGAAGGCCGAAGAGGGAGGGACAATTTAAGATAGTCAAGCACTTTGTCATAGTCTAAAAATCAAAGATTAAAACTTACAGTCCACTAACTTGAACAACAAGGATAGACACGTTTTTGTATGGGTAGCACTAAGGTTTCCCCTTTTTCCGTTCTTTCTCAAGGTTGATTGTATCAGGTGTAGATCGTAGAGTGTTGTTAGATGGCTCATTTGAATAGAAATATTAACATTCGATTTTCTCTTCAGTAAAAAAAAAGTGGTAACGCCACAGCATAAGTCCGACATTTTGCGCCACAAAACGTCACTCTCTTCCATTTGCATTAAACTGTTGCTTCCACCAATAAATTGATCCCTATAATGAATAAACTCAAAATTCTTAAGCTTGGTTAAAATCGAACCCTATTTGCGAAATGTTTCAATGCTGTGGAGTTAGATTTTGGCTTTAAATAGTGCAACATTAGCCTCGGATAGTAGCGGATCTCCGTATAGGGATAGAACGGGGCCTCAATTGATGACAAAGAAAATGTGAAAGAGAGATAGATAGATCACTGTGAGGATGTGTTAATCAGCAATAAAGCTGTAGGAAAAGAAAGAAATGTTTTCGGATACTTTGGAAGTTAGAAATAAATTGCTGAAGATTACGAATAAGATTTTGAAAAAGGACGAATACCTGGTGATTTTCGAAACTTTAATTAAACTCCTTTACGAAAAAGTAGTAAGCAGTAAAATGTAGTAAAAAGTAGTAAGTAGTAAAGCAGTAAAATGTAATAATTATAGAGGCATTAGATTGGTTTGTGTAGGAAGCAAATTCCTTGCCATGAGGATACGTATTATACTAAGAGATTATGTAGATAATGTACTAAGAGAAGAACTGTGGTTTAGGAATGGGAGAGGACGCCACGACAAAATTTTTACTCTTAGATAAGTAATTGAGTAGTGTCTGAATTATCAGAACTCTTTTGTCCTCAGTTTTATTGATTGCTAGCTTATCCGTCGTGCTTTGCTACGATCTCAAAAGAAAGGAAATCTAAGGTAAAATCCTGTGTGGAAAATTCCTTCCCCTAGGAAAATCCCCCCTTAATAATTCCCTTTCGTTTGGGAACCGAGTCCTAAAATTTAGCAAGCTCAGTTTTAATATGGAAGGTTTCCCTCCCCCTGTGGAATTCCTCCCTGGAAAAATTTTCCCATGTGTAAAGTAACGATAGCGTTTTTCATTTTAAAAGTATTAGAAAAATTACGTTGGATAACAAATTAACGAAGCTTTTGAATACCAAATTCAGAGAATTTAATATTTTAAGTAGTATGTGAAATGAATCCATATTCAACTAACCTGTTAATTGAATACCTACAAAATGCGAATAATGTGACCAGAGAATACCTACAAATTGTGAATGATGTGACCAGAAGGAACTGTCAAGTATTTCTTTTGAGGGGTCTGTAATTTCAGTCAGCGCGAAAAGTATCAAGAGGACCTTAGAGGGGGTGGGGGTATGTATACCTAATGCCCTCTTAAGAGTGTGCTCAATAACCTCTTAGAGTTTCTTGGTGATCGGATGAACAGTGTAGTAATGCACAAAAGAGAGACAGACATACATTTGATTTTGTCTATGTAGATAAACTGGCATTTGATTCAGCCGGTAGAAAACCTTTAATGAAGGTCCTATCTTTGTATGGTATACCAGGTAAGTACTTTAATGTGATTAGTGATGTGTACCAGAATAACCATGCTGCAGTAAGGTAGGAAGTGAGGTTAGTAGCTGAAATTTGCGTGGAATCAGCAGTTGAGCAGGGTTGCTCTTTATCCTCGTTTGTACTGTTTATTCAGATAGACTTTATCCTGCGAAACACAACAAAGGGAGGGCATTGAATCAAAAAGGAAGATCAAACCCTCCTGGACTTAGATATGCAGATGCTATCCTAGATGAATATATTAGCGAAATGACGAATTTTTGTTTGAAATTTTAAGTGTTTAGGAGGCAAGATTAGGTTTGAAAATTATTATTATTGGTACGGAGACTAAGTTACGAAGCTTACAATTGGAATAAATGAAGGTAAAGAGGTAATGTTAGGTTACAACACAATCAATCAAGTGGATAGCTTCACTTACTCTTGTTGTTTTATTAGTAAAGATTAAATAAAAAAAACGAGTTTTTTTAACTGAAAGTAAAGAACGACATTAAAACTTAAAACGAACAGAAATTATTCCGTATATGAAAGAGGCTGTCCCCTTCTCAACACCTCGCTATTTACGCTAAAGTTTTTTTTGTTTAAAAAAAAAATAATAGTTGTGAGAAAGTTAAACTTTAGCGTAAAGAGCGAGGCACTGAGGAGGGACAGCCTTTTTCATATACGGAATAATTTCTGTTCGTTTTAAGTTTTAACATCGTTTCTTACTTTCAGTTAAAAAAAAACTTCTTTTTTTTATTTAATTTTTGAACGTTTTTGAATTAATGCAGGTTTTGATCTTGGCTTACCATACATGAATAATTAAAACAAAATTTGCCTATTAATGTTACTTTTATTTCGTTAAATGGCTTTTTCGAAACTTGTTTAATTTTATTTACAAACGTTTTTATTATTAATAAATATACATAAATTACGAATTAAATTATGTACCGAACTTCTATATTCATAGATTTTTAATACGTATATTAGGGAGTTCGCTCCCTAGTTAATACCTTGATCTTTAAGCTAAAATTTGAAGTTTGTTCCGATTCTTTAAAAATGACCGCTTAATCACAAAGGCCGTTAATTAGAATAAATAACTCTTATGAAAGTACTAAAAAATCTTTGGCTTAAAGAGTGAGGTATTGACTAGGGGGTGAACCCAATCATATATGTAATATTTTTTGTTCGTTTTAAGTTTTGATGTTGCTGCTGTTGCAGTTGAAAATCTCGTTTTTTTTATTTAATTTCTGATCTTCTTTTAAATAATGCTGGGAAATCCGGCGTCCCCTTCATAGCAATGTCCCTTGCTCTCCTTTTAGGGGGTCTTTTCCCCTTTTTTCGAAAATCAGCCAAATTTTCTCAGGCACGTAACTCTTGATGGGTAGGATTAAACTTGATGAAACTTATATATTTGAAATCAGCATTAAAATCTGATTCTTTTGATGTATCTATTGGTATCAAAATACCGTTTTCTAGAGTTTCGGTTACCATTGAGCCGGGTCGCTCCTTACTTACAGTTCGTTACCATGAACTGTTTGATGATGTATGCAGTGGAGCCGTAAAATTTTGAAGAAAGGCCTAGGTTTTTTTACACAGTTGAAAAAGAGTTTGGATGAATAGGAAGATAAGTGCGAACCAAAATTAAAATATTGGTAGGTACAGTAATGATGGTGGTCAAGTATAATTTTGAAGTGTGGGCGCTTTTAAAGGCATAGGAAGATTTGTTAAACGGTTTGTAAAGTTTTTTTTTTAATGATAGATACATAAGATTTATTCATAATGAAATACATATACAATAATAAACTACACTAACCTCCCCCCTTCCCCCCAATTCTGCTTGGCGTGTAAAGTAGGGGAGAGACATTACATTGTATAATGAATTATGAAATGAGATTTTCTTGCAGCTAAATTGGTAGTCGTCCCTGTGCCTCTCCGCAATATGGCTTTCTGGAGACTGCTAGGAAGTCGTTTCTCATAAATTACAATTGGAATTGTAATTTATGTCAAAAAGTCACTTACAGAGAAATAAAAAGAACAGATAGGTAGATAAATTCTAATAATAAAAAAAAAACAATCAACAAATACACGACCCTTGTCCCCACAATGGCCTGTACAGGAGGGGAAGATACACGCGCTATTTAAACAGTAACTCGTAGACAATAAAAGAGATAGGGGGAGAGAGAAAGTGAGAGCGGAAGGGATTTCAACTATTTATAAGAATTTATTCTGATTACTAAACCGGCTCCAATGGAGTCAAGCAACAAGCTGTACGAAAAATGCAGTTTGATCCCACCATGTGGGGCTACTATTAAAGGAAGGTTGAAATGGCAGTGACACGTATTACGGATGAAGGATGACAGATTGCCAAAGATTGTGCTTTTCGGCAATTCACCTGAGGCCAAACGAACAGCATATTGTTCGTGAATAGAATGGGAAGAGGCTCTGAAGGATGGACTTAAAGGAAATCATAACTTAATGGGCAGGGTGAAGAGTGAAGCACTGGTTAGATTAAGATAGAGGAGGAGCGTGATCAGGTGGCATGGTGCTGCTATGAGTTGTTTGTAGTAGTAGTAGTATTGTAATCAACAAGGCTGTAAATCACTCGATATGAATCGTGGTAGAAATTAGAAATAAGTCGTAAAAAGAATATGTATTCTTTTTCGATTTAAGATATAGTGCAATTTTAATGATAATAAATTTTAATCATTTAACACTAAATGATTATCCCTGATTTATTATCCCTGATTGAAAGAAATTATCCCTGATTGATAATAAGTTGCAATTTGTCTACACGTCCTAAGTGGCGTTGGGCATGTTGAAGGAGGAAAAGACCCTTGGATCATGCAGATTAAAATCTTTAAATGAATATGTTTTCAACTACACCTGACACGTCAAACTCTTCTACTAAGATGAACCTATGAAGCTTCTGTTTCTGCATAGTTCTGTTTCTGCATCCTTTTCTCATGGGGTTGCATGGATCATAGATCACAACCCTCGGAGGTACATTTCTGGACCCTTTTATTGATCAATATACGATTTTTGAATGTATGACCGCTCTGATTATATTAGCTTGTACGACTCCACGTTGGGCTACGATTGACCGGTTGATTGATCTCCATGTGGTTTGCAGAAAAAAAATTCAGGGCAGTTGAAAATTCCTTTCCCTATGCAGGAAGGAATTGTATGATAATGTAAGTAATGATAAATTAAACAGAACGAACAAAACAAAACCTGTACAGAATAAGGAAAACGCTGGAAAAAGTGAGTTTCAAAATTAGAAAAGAAATTATTGGCGTTTGATTTATTGCGCGTAGCTTGCATGTGTGAAAAACTTATTTTTCCTTCAAAGCTACGTTTTTCATAACTCTGGCCTTGGGACTCTTCTTCAAACATTCCAAATATGTGGACCAAACAATTCCTCGTCCAGTTTTCCACCATCATCTGTTACCATTGATGAGGCCTGGGGGGGGGGGGGTAATAATTCATTGTTATAGGAATTAATTCCGCTGTATTTCGTAATTCAATTTTGTATGATATATTTTGTGTGCTTTGAATTTGATAGTTTGTTCTTTACAGGCAACAATCAAGAAAATGTTGGTTAAGGAGGGTAAATTAGACAAATTTGGTAAACCAAATGAAAACACTCCAAAAGATTGGGCTACTTCCTACGTAGACTACAGTGCTACTGTTAAAACAGAAGAGGCTGTAGTAAAAACAGAGGTTGGAGCCGAAGAAACTCTAAGAAAGGTAAATTCTATTCAATTATAAAAAAAAAACTCATTCGCTTTAATAGGCGTATATGTCTATTTATATAAAAAAAAAATTCATAGGTGAGATGCTGCTTAAAAAAAATGAAACCTTCTAGAGGTCGATTTTACCTAGTCATAAAACAAGAAAAATCTTAAAAAAAAAAATGCTGCTTAAAAAAAATGAAGCCTTCTAGAGATCGATTTTACCTAGTCATAAAACAAGAAAAAGAAAAATCATTTCGAGTTTTGATTATGTTGTAAATAATCAAGAATTTGTTTGGCATTTGTGCCAAATTTTATTAAGAGAATGTAAAACGGAATCCGTCGAATTGTCTTTCTAAAGAAGTTGGTACTTTCTAATGAAGTTGCAAAAAAGTAGTTTTAGTGTTTGTCTTTGGTATTGTTATTATATCCACGGAATTTCCTTATATGTTATAATTTGTTATATCTTTATGTTATATTTTTTTATAATTATATTTTTATGTTATATTTTTTTTATTTTTAATAAGATATAATTATGGCGTTAAGAGTGATTTGTCTCATAAGTTCGAATTTAAGTTCGTTCGAATTAAAGAATAAGTTCGAAACTAAGAGGCATTGTTCTCATGCCTCCATTTTTTGGGTGTTAAAACTTTAGTGACTAAGGCCTGAAACGACTAGGCTAAAAGGCTATAAATAGCCTTTAATCAGGTTAAAATCCGAAAAAATGAATATGGAAACCTGCCACTCTGTTGTGCAGCTATTGGTGAAGATTAATAGCATCATTAACTTGTGGATGGTGTTAATGGTTGTGTGGTGCTCAACCCCACAATAGTTGCACAACCATCCAATGGTGGATGGTTGTACAACTATTGGTGAAGATTAATAGCATCACTAACTTGTGGATGGTGTTAATGGTTGTGTGGTGCACAACCACACAATAGTTGCACAACCATCCAATGGTGGATGGTTGTACAACTATTGGTGAAGATTAATAGCATCACTAACTTGTGGATGGTGTTAATGGTTGTGTGGTGCACAACCACACAATAGTTGCACAACCATCCAATTGTGGATGGTTGTGCAACTATTGGTGAAGATTAATAGCATCTTTAACTTTTGGATGGGGTTATCAAACATTTTTATTTTTTATTTCTTTTTTTTTTAAGGAGATGTTAGCTGTAAAAAGATAGAGGTTGTACTGAAATGGGAAAGTCAATTTCTGTCTGCTTGTTTTCCTTGTGTTATATCTATGGATTCAATATCGCACTCTAAAAATTTGATAAGTAGTTGTTCCAACTGCAATGGGGTGTTAAAATGAAATGCCTTTGCGTGGTGCTCCGAAAATGCTTAATCATAAAAATTGTGCTTTTCTAAAAAGTTATTAGTTGTAATAGAGCACAAGATGTCCTCAAAGGAAAAAGTTAATTTTGTGCTTCCCTTTCTTCGTTGTGCGATCACTCAGATATTTCTCTTGCTTTTCTCTAGCCTTTCTGGACTTAGTTTCACAAGTGACACATCTTATTATTCGTTACAGTTAAAGCAATTGCATATACGGCTTTTGAGGCGAGAACTGTTAGAATAAAAGCTGATACTTCCATTGAAATTAAAGACTATCAATTTTTGGGTTGTCGATATTCATACTTTGTTTTAAAAATCTGGCATAAACAATAAGTAATTTTAAAGGGCGGGGGGGACACATAAGGTGTTTTATTGCAATAATAAGATTTCATGTTCACGACTAAAAAGATGGATTTTTGAATTAAAATCAATTTGGTGGAAGTGATGAAAAACTTGAGAGCCATTGCTATTCAGAGTAAAGCCAAGATAGATAGTCTCTGTGAGAGGCAAAGCTGGTATAACTTTTTTCGGAATTGTATAAAAATTGTTCATTTCACTTGTTGATAAATAGTCTTATCATCCATTCTAGGATAGAAGTAAGGTAGATAGGCATAGAGTAAAATTCAAATAGTATATCAGGTCTGTGAGCTATTGAAAGGCAATTGGAGACCCCAAATAAAGGGTTTTCAAAGATTTATGACTAACCAAAGATTAGTAAAACTTGAAGTGACGATAAAAGTAGAAATTCTGGAAGGACTGAACGTAGAGATAAAACAATAAAAAATATGAAATAAAAAATTACTTTATTTAAATTTATCTTGAGCTTGGTGCTTTAATGGGTTAACGAATGGACTGAACGTAGATATAAAACAATAAAAAAAAATGAAATAAAAAATTACTTTATTAAAATTATCTTGAGATTGATGCTTTAATGGGTTAACCCCTTGTTTTAGGTTAGCATAGGTGTTTCACTCAGGAGTAAAATTCGTTTGTCACGGTAATTTTTTTGAAATTTTAGTTGCTTTGTCGAGCCATTTATTGAGTTGAGGGAACCTAACTTTTATCGGGATAAATAGGCAACTTTTCTGGTGTACTTCATTTAAAACAACAGCATCCGTCTTAAAAGAGATATTCTTGTGCGAACGTAATGGCAATAAAAACTGCTCATTGTTGCAATTCACGAATATCGTGTCGCTTTTTTTCCTTTTTTTTGCTACCCTAAGGTCAAGTTTCTTTTTGCTATCCCATGGCTGCAGTGAACTGTTCTGGGATTTTTCTTTTTTTGCCAAATTCAGAAGATAATCTTTTCTTGATATATTTTGCAGAGAAAAGTTGAGGAAATCACCACATCACCTGGTGTCCCAATTAAAGAGGAGCCAAGTGAGGATGAAGAAGAACGCCGAAGGAGAAAGAAGGAGAAGAAAAAGAAGAGAGAGAGTGAAGCTCAAGAGCAGCAGCAAGCAGAAGGAACAGTAGAAACACCTGTTAAGGAGAAAAAGAAGAAGAAAGACAAGCATAGAGATTCTGAAGCTCCTGTTGACGTTGAAATGGAAGCAGCTACACCGGAAGTAAGCTCCTAGGTTTATTTGTATACTTGCTATAGTTTACAGTACTATTTCTTAGTTCACTACATTTGTTGTGGGTATTTTTTTTTTTTGACACTTCAAAATGTTTTCAAAAGCTGAAAATTCCTGTTCCAAGTTCAGTTTCCTTTTCTCAGAGTCAAAACTAATGTTGGCCACAGTAGGCATTGCCACAGACTGCTTGACTTGTTGTATTAGGGAGTAATCTTTATTGATGTGGAACTCGATTGTTCGATGGTTTGGAAAACAAGGAGAGCTGTTCGCTTGCTTATATTTTTTTGAAGCTTCTACGACAAAACTTATTTTTAAAAATAAATTAATAAATTATTTTTAAAAATAAATAAATTAATGTGGAACTCGATTGTTCGATGGTTTGGAAAACAAGGAGAGCTGTTCGCTTGCTTATATTTTTTGAAGCTTCTACGACAAAATTTATTTTTAAAAATAAATTAATAAATTATTTTTAAAAATAAATAAATTAATGTGGAACTCGATTGTTCGATGGTTTGGAAAACAAGGAGAGCTGTTCGCTTGCTTATATTTTTTGAAGCTTCTACGACAAAACTTATTTTTAAAAATAAATTAATAAATTATTTTTAAAAATAAATAAATTAATGTGGAACTCGATTGTTCGATGGTTTGGAAAACAAGGAGAGCTGTTCGCTTGCTTATATTTTTTGAAGCTTCTACGACAAAACTTATTTTTAAAAATAAATTAATAAATTATTTTTAAAAATAAATAAATTAATGTGGAACTCGATTGTTCGATGGTTTGGAAAACAAGGAGAGCTGTTCGCTTGCTTATATTTTTTGGCTCTCCGTTTCTATAAATTCGATATAGATTTAAATACTTTTAAGTTGCTGGGACGGCCCTTCGCCGCATGGAATATTGTTCAACAGATATTATAAAGAGAAAAGAAAATTAGCTTTTTCGACTGTTTTTTTTTTGGTGGTGGTGGGGGGGGGGGTCGACAAACAACAAAAATGAGCGAATTGTATAGAAGTATAGAAAAATTAGAGTATTATAAAAGTAACACTATAGGGTTACGCATCTTCTTAAGGAAATGCATAAATTAAAAAAAGTAGTACCACTGGATTTTTTGTCTTGTGCTGGATCCAAATATCTCTGACCATGCACCCTGCCCCATCCCCCTGGTGGTCCCATCCTTTGGATATGTATAAAACTAGAAAAAAAACACTAAAGCGATGAAATTCTTATCTTATAATATGGAGCATATTTCTATTAACCTGATTATCATGTTTTCTTTCATTGTTGTCCACGTTTTTAGATCATTTAAAATAGTATTTTCTATCCAATATTCAATCAATCACTCGGGCTGAACTTGATATCTTCGAGACTGCCCAGGAGCTACCAGTTATACAAAGCATCAAAACATGGAAAAACAGCAAAAGAATGAACATTAGGGGTATGTATAGGTCCATCGGGGGGGGGCGAGAAGGAGGTACATTGTCAGGATACCAACTATTATGTTGAAAAGGAACATAAAATATAGAATTTAATGGTACACCTTTAATTTATTTAGAAGTTTCCTTCGGAAGAGTCGTAACTCTACAGTATTACTAATATAAGATTTTAAAAAAATTTGGATATTTGGGGGGGAGCATGTATATTTCAAAAGTTTATGTATTATTTAAATGCTTTTTTTCTTATATTTTCTATTAAAATTAAGTCGAAATAACAACTTCGTTTCCTAGCTCGCATTGGAATCCTTCCTACGGAACAGAGGTTTCGGATTCTTATTCTACGATATATGGGGTTTGAATCCTTGATAAAATGGACATCAATCTATTAGTATGATATATAAGGAAGAAAAGAGTTAGTTGTAAACTCTCCCTTCCATTTATTTTTTAGCTTTTTTTCAACCTCGTTTTTAACGTGACATGCAGCCTGAGCAGCGATTGGAATTGTTACTCATTAAACCTAAGTGTACTGATATGAAGTGAGCAAATAAAAACAAGCCCGTTGTGTAATTTGGTTAACCATACCAGCAAATAACCATGTAATTTTCTTACCAGCCATTATTATATATTTGTAGCTTTTTTTTCGTTTGAAACACCTTAAAGGGTTAGAAGTCATAGTTTAAAGCATGAATCTCCATTTTTCGGGTTTCACCGTAACGGATCTGACGGATAAATCCATTTTTGTGTTTTTACAGTTGGAAAATATATCCGATTGCTTGGATTCCTTCTACATTTTTAAAGAGGATTCTCAGGCTACTTCTTTCAACTACAGTATATGTCATTTACCTTGAGTCAGGTGTGACAGGATTACACGCAATTGAAAGGAGGGGGGTATATACTTGAAACTTTAAGCTGAGAAATGAAGTTATTTTTACCGTGGGATGTATTTTATCGCAGATTCCTTCTACTCTTCTAAAGGATCCTCTGTTTACTTCTTCAAACTACAAGTATATGCTACTCATTTTGTGGTGTTTAAAACACATGGATAGGAGATGGCACCCCAATGCTATTTTGTTTCTCCCCCCCCCCCCCCTCTCGAAAACACATTGTTGCGGGTCTAGATCAAGATAAGTTATTACAGGGGAAGTTCGCGCGGTTGCAGTAAAAGTAAAGTACTAAATCTTCCAAAAACTCGGTGATGTTCACGTTTAGATTGTACAAGAATTCCCGAAATATTCATTATTAGCTCTTTTTTTAAATATATCTAGCAATAAAGTTATAAGAATAGCTCTTATGTCACTGGGTGGATTTGAATGAGAATCAAAATGTCAAAGTTCTGTCTCTGTGACAGTAAATGCAAATCCAATTCTTTCCAGTTTTATTTTTGAGTTACACGTCTATTTGAACACGTTTTCTGTGGGTTTGATCTCAGCTTTGTAATAGAGAACCCAAGGTTCAAACTCAACCCAGCTGTAGCAACACACTGCAAGATCGACGCAAGGACCTCGAGAAGCAATGGTAATCGAGAAGCATCGTTAATCCGATACATTACAATAACACTTCAAATTTTGATAGAATTTTAATAGAATTAATAGAATTATATAATTATAAAGAATATTAATAGAATTTTTGAAAACCATGCAAAATAATGGCTGAGACCAATTATTACAGCTTCACTTTCCATTGTTTTTCGCGACTGGCACTTATCCCAGCCAAGACACGTCTTGTCGCGAAACTTTTTTTTTGTCTCCATATTGCACTGACAGATGATGCTTCCTTTTCTTTTTCAGGGCGAAACCAAGAAGAAGAAGAAAAAAAAGAAAGAAAAGCAAGATGATGAATGAAGGCCTTACAGATTTTTGTTACCTGAAGGATATTAGAAATATATCCTCGGCTTTTATTTTGGTTTTTTCTAAAAACTAAAGTTTATGGTTAAATCCATCCATTTCAGCAATTTTAAGAGCCTCATTTACATGCGAATAGATAAAATTAGAAGCATAAAGCATTTAATACTGAGCAACTAACATAATGGGCAGTTAAGAGCCCCATATATGATTAATTGAAAAAAACTTTCCGAAAAATATTATTTTCAAATAAAAGTAAAGGCGATTTTAAAATTAAGCTCAGCAGATACAGATACATGCTAGAATACAACACAAAAACGCCCAGAAATTACTATTAAAGAATAAATGAAACCCAACGCGAACAGAAATTAAATGAACAGTCATAGCAAAAACATACAACAAGTAATAATGTAAATGAATAAATAAATCTTAAAGTGAGTAATGCTTGGACTCAATATGAAAATCAAGCTTAAAAAACAATCAATGCAAACAAACATACAATATATATTAATGTAAATTAATAAATAAATCTTAAAACGAGTGAAACTTAAATTGAATATGCAAATCAAGCTTGAAATAAACAAGAATCACCACAAGCAAGAGTTTGGGTATGACCTCCTTCTCTCACTTAAAAAGTCTAAAACCTACTGCGTCATTGGCGCTTAACTGAAAACGAATTATGAGACAAATATTTTCTTTTCAAGTTCTTAAAGCATTGAAAATAAAAATACAATTACAGTGAAATAAATTCTTGAACTGATCGATCTTTCATCAATTAATATCATTATTCATCAAATGTTCAATTTGATGTTGTTTATACTTTCCAAGACTGTTCAAGACGCATATAGTTTTTAATAAAGCGCCAATGACACAGTAGGTTTTAGACTTACAGTGAGAGAAGGAAGTCATACCCAAACTCTTGTTTGTGGTGATTTTTGTTCGTTTCAAGCTTGATTTGCATGTTCAATTTAAGTTTCACTCGTTTTAACATTTATTTATTAATTTACATTAATATATATTGTATGTTTTTAACTTACAACGCCTGTCCCTGGGCCCTGGGGGGTTGTGTAGACCCTGGATTTTTAATTTCTGATGGTTGAACTATTTTTAACAAAATGGTCACCAGAAATTTTATCGGATGGGTTTATCCATCCAATACACCCAAAGGCGTGGAGGGCAGGAGGGGCTAGTTACCCTCCTATCTTTTTTCACTCTGTGAAAATGAACTACAACTTTTAATTTCCATTCAAATGAACCCTTTCTGAAGCTTATACGAGCATACCTTCCATAAGAACCATATATGCCCCCAGAGCAATACTTACAACATCGGCCCTGGGGGGAGGGGGGGTTGTGACAGGAGTTTTCTTATCTGACCTTTGATCTATTTTTAACGAAATGTCCATATGTAAAAGAGTTTTCGTTATATGATATTTGAACTATTTTTAACAAAATGGCTACTTCCAATTTTTTATCAGATGTATTTGTGGAAAAGGGGCTTGGGGGGCCAGTTGTCCTCCGATCACTTTTGACTCTTAAAAAGAGAACTAGAACTATCGATTTCCAATCGAATGATCCCCTTTAAAGTTTATAGGACGACTCCTTCATATGAAGTGCCTATGGGGAAAAAATAAATGAAGTGTGGGGGGAGGCTAGCTGCCCTCATCACTTTTGACTCTTAAAAAGTTAATTACAACTTTCAATTTCCAATCAAATGAGCCCTCTAGGAAGTTTATACGAGCATCCCTTCCATAACAACCATATATGCCCCAAGGGCATAACTTACAACGCCTCCCCCCGGGCCCTGGGGGACTGTGTCGACACCGGAGTTTTTTGTAATCAGAACTTTTAAATATTTTTAACAAAATAGCTATCTCAAAATTTGTAACAGATGGGTTTGGGGAAAAAGGGCGAAGGGGGGCTAGTTGCCCTTAAACCTCCTGATTCGTGAATAGTGAAGGAAAACTTTCAATTTCCGACCGTATAAACCGTTGATTTAGTTGTTACGAGCGCTTATTTTATGAGGAACGAACCTGTTTACAGTGCAATACGCAAGGAATCCTTTTTTGGGCCTTGGGGGGTTGTAGCCGCATCGAAGTTTTTCTTGACTCAGCTTCGCGCCACTTTTAACAAAATGTCTATATCAAAATTTTCATCAGATGGGTTTGGAAAAAGAAGGCGTGGGGGGGGGGGGATCTAGCTGCCCTCGGATCTCTTTTGACTATTAAAAGTGAGCTCGAACTTTCAATATCCAATCAAATGAGCTCTCTTGAAGTTTGTACGAGCATCCCTTCCATAAGAACCATATATGCCCCAGGGAATAACTTGCGACGCCTGCCCCCGGGTCCTGGGGGGTGGTGACGACACCTGAGTTTTTGTTACCTGACTTTGGAACAATTTTTAACTTAATGGCTATCTCAAATTTTTATTGGATGCATTTGGCGAAAAAAGGGCATGGGGGGGGCTAGTTGCCCCCCAACCTCTTTTGACTCTAACAAACTGAACAAGAACTTTCAACATCCATCCGAATGAGCCCTCTCATGTTTATACGAGCATCCCTTCTATCAGAAACATACAGTCCCCCAGGGCATAACTTATAACACCTGCCCCCGGGCCTTAGGGGGCTGTGTTGACTTCTGAGTTTCCGTCATATGGTCTTTGAACTATTTTTAAAAAATCTGTCTCGAAGTTCTTTTCAGATGTGTTTGTGGAAAAATGGGCGTGGGAGGGGAGATGGCTAGGTGCCCTCCAATCTCTTTTGACTCTTAAAAAGTGAACTAGAACCTTCAATTTCCTATCAAATGATCCTTCTTTGAAGTTAATACGAGCATCCCTTCCATAAGACCGATATATGCCCCAGGGCATAACTTACAACGCCTACCCCCGGGCCCTGGTGGGTTTTGTCAACACCAGAATTTTTGTTGTATGATCTTTGAACTATTTTTAACAAAATAGCTACCTTAAAATTTTTATTGGATGCATTAGAGAAAAAAGAGTTTTTTTTGGGGGGGGAGCTGGTTACCCTCCAATATCTTTTGACGCTTAAAAATTGAACTAGAACTTTAAATTTCCAATCAAATGAGCCCTCTCTGAAGTTTATACAAGCATTCCTTCAATAAGAACCATATATGCCCCCAGGGCATAACTTATAAACCTTGCCCCTAAAGACTATGGGGGGAGTGTCCTGATCAAAACATATAATTTCCATAACTTTCAACTACGTTGAACAAAATGGCTATATAAAAATTTTTTGATTGGATGTGTTTGGGTAAATGGTGGGCGTGGAAGGGGTGTCAGTTGCCTTATAATCACGTTCGACTATTAAAAAGAGAACAAGCCGTTGAAACTTACAATTGAAATAACCATTTTAGAAGTTTATGCGACAACGTTATCTTCACAAAACCTTGTATGGCCCCAGGGCAAAGATTACAACGCTTGCCTGGAGGGGTATGGAAGAGTGGTCATCCTCAAAGACCATATTTCCAAAAGCTAAGACTACATTGAATAAAATGGCTGTCTCAAAATTTTGATTGGCTGTGTGTGGGGGAATTATGGGCGTGGGGGGCTAGTTGCCCTCCAACCACTTTCGACTATTAACAAGGGCACTAGCCCTTTGAATTTCCAATCGAATGATTCTTTTTTGAAGTTTCTACGACAACGCTTTCTATAAAAATCTTATATGCCCCTAGGGCATAACTTAAAACCCTTGCCCTGAGGGTTGTGGGGGAGTGTCCTCCTCAAAAATATATTTTCTATCTGAAAATCAACTACACTGAACAAAATGACTGTCTAAAAATTTTGATTGGATGTGTTTGGGGGAATTATGGGCGTGGGGGGGGGGGGCTAGTTGACCTCCAATCACTTTCGACTATTAAAAAGGGCACTAGAACTCTCGATTTCCAATCGAATGAGCCCCCTCTGAAATTTCTACGACGACCCCTTCCATATGAAGTGCCTTTGGGAAAAAAAAACACTAATAATAAAACATTGGAGCCGTATGGCCTTTACTATAGGCAACGCTACAGCGTTGCCTCTGATAGATAAAGCTGCAGCTTTATCTAAGATAAAGCTTCAATGTCGTGAAATCTTTGAATACGGGCACACGCACAGATTTAAACATGTGTTTTGAGCAAAATTTACGTGAAAACTGTAGAATTTGCCCAGAGCCGTATTTCCTAGTTTGTAGTGCCCTGGAAAAAAATTAAATACAGACCCCCCCCCCCCCTCTAAATTCAAATATAACCAATAAAAGCCGAATCGAAGTGAAAAATTTGATCAGTGGACAACCTACCAGCCGCGGGTTGAAGACCCGTTGCCCCCCCCCCTCTTTTGAACGGCTCTGAACTTGCCTGATTTGCCCGAAATTAGGTGTGGGTTTTTCATAAACGAGAATGGTACGTTGAAATTTTCGGGAGAGATCATCAATTTTTGTTATAAAAAGGTCTAAACGATAAACGAAGCAAGGAACTTTCCTTGTTGCTTTTTTACTGCTCCGAAAGTACTGTTTCTATAATCTCATATTTAGAAAAGAACCACATAAAAAATTGCTTTTTTTCTGCTGCTTTTTTACTTTTTAATTGTTGCTTTTTTACTGCTCCAAAAGTACTGTTTCTATAATCTCATATTTAGAAAAGAACCACATAAAAAATAATTTTAGAATTTAATATTCTGCGAAAATCTGTCTATCTAGAAATATATATATATATATATATATATATATAATATATATATTACTCTCGGGGGATCATTTGGGACCTTGGAGTTATAATAGAAAGTTTTAATCCTCCTACACCCATATTTCTATTGTTCTTTCTATCTTAGAGACTGGTAACAAGATGAGGATTTTTATAAGCGTATTTGTTGCACAGACCTCTCTACCTATACAGTAGACTCTGACTAAATAAAGAACGAGACGCCTGGTTGGGGAATCTTGGCCTAGCTTGAACTTAGCAATGATTGCAGTACAGGTGAAGAGAGGGATACAGAAGGACACTCCGAATTAATTAAGCTGTACTGTTTAATATTGTTGGAGACTTTCCTTGTTCTATCTACGATTAAGGTGCTTCCATGTGTGCTTTAGCTATCTTCCTTCCTAACCAAATTTCGAAATACATGTTTAAATAGAGATTCTTAGCTAAAAAGACAAATTTTTTATTTATTTAGAAAAAGCAATATCCTTTTGAAAGCAAAAATGCGAATCATACATCTGGATCTAAACTATAAGCACAGTTATAAAGACAAACTGTGATTATATATCCAGCCAAAGAAAATGAAGTAATATAAGGAATAATCGTTACAGCGAATAAACAATGTACAGCATAATACACACAAAAACCGATTTAAAAAAGACTAAATGCCAGCCGAGAGAAATTGTTGGCCCCTAACAGGTGGGGTCAAAGTCCACATACATAAAAGAGAAATATTGATTTTGTTTAATACGAAATTTATTATTGAGACGTCAGAGTCCCGTACCATCTGGACAGTCGTCCCGCCGAGATTACGAACCTGCGAAGATGGTAAGCCTGTCAGGCCGGACTGCAAAGTGTAGGGATGCCGAAAAAGCTTGCAAAGCGTTTATTTATGTATTATGAATTTATAGTCTTTAGGAAACTTATTACTAAATCTTTTATACCTCTGATTCTTTAAAAAAAATACACTGTTTAGCGAACTTGCATAGCGATTTGCATTGTAGAGAATGATAGTGCTTTGTAGCTCATTGAATTCCAAAATATTGACGAAACAAAAAGAGGCCTGGTTTGCGAGCGAAACATGATCCTTGAAAATTGGTGAAATTTGGCCTTAATCGAATTTATATTCTTTGTTTTGGTTATGTTTCAATGTTTCTTGAAATTCTAGTTGATATCCAATGGTCGAATTCGCTTTGATGCTGAATCGTCGTTTCCTTTGAAGTAGGAACAAGGTGTAAGAAAACAATATTTTCGCGAAAAAACATATTTATTTCAGATTTCATCAAATAATTCGTGTAATCAGGTTACTGTGTATTACCAGTAAGATTTTTTTAAAGTAATTTGCCATTAAATGTTCTGGTTTTACTTCAGGCGCTCACATTTCGACAGTTATTTTCTTGGATTTATTCACTTTTGCACTGAAATATCAAGCAGTTAACAAGTTGTATGTGGCTACTTAATGCTTATCATACTGCTAATAATTAGTCTCTCGTGTATATTCAAAAATTCTTTGGTTCTTCAAAAAGTTAAGAAACTGAATTCAAGAATTCATCGACAACAGTTTATTGATGGTGTTTGAGAATTTGGGTGTTTTTTCGGGGGTGGGCTTGTTTTTTTTTTTTCAATTTTGTATGATGAACAAGAATATGAACAAAATATTCATAATTTCTTCTTATATGCATAGCCATGGGGGACAAAGGGGGGATCCAGCCTCACCCCCCCCCCACCCTGGCTGAATGACGCTGCCTTATATTTTTATATTTTGTTTTGAGATTTCTGTTATACAGCGTTGGAAATGCCAATTAGACCAGGTACGCCCCCCCCCCCCTAAAATTAAGCTCATGGGCGCCCATGTGCATAGCTATTCATTAATGCATTATTCGCAAATATCAGGGAAAACTTGGAAACATCTAAGAAATTTGGCACAAACAATATTAATGATTTTATTTAGTGATAGTGATTTGAGATGATATTAGTGGTATTCGATTGCTGAAACTCCTACGAGTATTCGAATACAAGTAAATTATTTTTTTTTTTTAATAATTTGCTATATTTGGTATATTCTAAATTTTGGGGGGATCTCATCCCTGGCGTTTAGGCTGAAGTTCAGCTTTTTTTTAACTTTCTAATTGCAATTTTAAATTTTATTACTATCTTTACTAAAAGTACATTCTCTATGAGTCAATAAACCAACAAGTACATTATTTGTGAACCAATACCCCGTTCAACTTCAAAAAGTTGGACAATTCTGTACAATTTTTTATTTATTTATTGAACAGTTTTTTTTTTCAAAAATCGCTAGTCTTTTCACCAACACACTATTAACTGAAATCTACACATTTGATAAACAGATATAGCTGCAATAGCTTTATCCAGAATAAATACACATCGTTCTCCCCAAAACAAAAAGGCATATTTCACATTTTTATAGTTTTGCAAGTAAGCCAAAAGCTTTTCGCAAAATAATTTTTTTGGGGGGATTAAGATGAGAAAAAACATTAAAAATTGCAAGGCATAACTAAATGATGAGTCTTCATTTTTGTGAAAAATACATAGAACAATGTTGGGCAGTTCCCGATCATGGCCAGTCTCCTATACCGTATATGAAGTAAATATGCATTTGCAGACGTGATGACCAGAGGAGAAGGATCTACTGGACGAATTTTTGTCATTTTCCAAATCATTT
Organism: Artemia sp. Qi Xiang Cuo; assembly: GCF_049724085.1. NCBI lineage: Eukaryota > Metazoa > Arthropoda > Branchiopoda > Anostraca > Artemiidae > Artemia > Artemia sp. Qi Xiang Cuo. Next base: position 8,649,922 of record NC_142799.1, read on the forward strand.
TCAAAAAATTGTTTGCTCAGTTTAGGCACAACCATATGATTCAGTTAACTAAGCAGTTACAAACTCAAATAAGAAAACTATGTGTTAAACCAAATATTCGAAAAAAAAATAATCACGTGTTGAATATACAAACTCCCGCGTTACACGCTCAAAAGCTACTGATCAGTTGCAACAGGAGAAACAACGAGAAAATTAACGGATAGTATCACCGGGAAAACTAAAAGATCAGGATCCAAGGTCATCACCCGAACGTCTTCAGAACGATTCAATGTCACCAGTTTTACGCCAGTTGACTGAGTTGTCATGACTTGCTGAAAATCATTGACGGTGGTAGCAACAATCCTAAAAGCAGTAGAAATAAATTAGCTACTAGTCTGCAGGTATTTGGTCGATTATTTAATACTAAGATTACACTTTCTTTGTGAAGTTATTAACCCCTCTAAAGAAAATCGTTTATGAAATAATCGGTACTTGTCTAAACCCCTTTGCGCTCAAATTGTTCATTCATTGACGCATTGCAGAACCGGTTTTTTGTTAGGTTATCTCACTTTGCGCGATATAAAACTAAGTGAAGTGACAGAATGGATCGAAAATATATAATTTGGGCTATATATTTACATATTAGGGGGAGGGTAAAGTATTGGACAGTGTGAAGTCAGAAAACAATTCTTACTACATAATATGCAGAATAATTGTACCTAACACATTAGGCATCAAACCCGCTATACTTTTCCCCCACCTCTCCTAATGTGCAAATATATAGCCCAAATTTGTTTCTAAAGTATTATATTTTTATCATACTTAGGTATATTTCATTAGGATTGACGCTCAGGACTGAGCGTCAGAAATATTAGAAGAATGCTAGTTAGGGGGTATATCATACAAGTACCAAATAATCTTTTCTTCTTGCTGAACAAACTCTATGACAGTACTTTAAAAACTTATTTTAGTTTATTTAGTTTATTTATTAAGTTTAGTTTATTTATTCAGTAAGTGATTCATAAAATAATTTCTGATATTTTACAGACTTAGAATTTATCAAATATCATTTATAATAAAACCATGGACTTGAAAATAGTAAATAAAACATTATTTACGAAAAAACTTATTTAGTTTATTTAGAAAGTACTTTCAATACTTTAAAATGCTAAGCATGGAAGGCAAAAATTTTTAAGCCATTATTTGCAAGGCATGGAAGATTCTCAAAACGAAATTAAATAAACACAATTCGATTTGATGCACAAAAGAAACCAATTTGACAAGAATCAATCAACTTATAATTTCGTCAGACAAACTTATAATGGATCTAACATTTATATGAGATTAATTAAAAAAGCTTTCCTAAAAATTAGTTTTTCAAATAAAATTAAAGCCCATTTTATACTCAAGCGCAGCAGATACAAATACCTTTTGAAGTTGAAACTTAAAACGACCAGAAATTACTATTAAAGCATAAATGAAACCAAAAACGAACAGAAATTAAATAAACAATCATAGCAAAAACATACCACAAGTAATAATATAAATGAATAAATAGATCTTAAAGCGAGTAATGCTTGGATTGAATATGAATATCAAGCTTAAAACGAAAAAGAATATTTTCCTATTGAAGCATCTTACCCTCCAATATCTTTTGACGCTTAAAAATTGAACTAGAACTTTCAATTTCCAATCAAATGAGGCCTCTGAAGTATATACGAGCATTCCTTCCATAAGAACCATATATGCCCCCAGGGCATAACTTATAACCCTTGCCCCTGACGACTGGGGGGGGGGAGATGTCCTGCTCAAACATATAATTTCCAGAAATTTCAACAACGTTGAACAAAATAGCTACATCAAAATTTTGATTGGATGTGTTTGGGGAAATGGAGAGCAGGGAAGGGGTGTCAGTTGCCTTAGAATCACTTTCGACAATTAAGAGGGTAACTAGCCATTTAAATTTCCAATCGAATGAGCCCTTTCAGAAGTTTCTATGGCAACGTTGTCTATACAAAACCTTATATGCCCCCAGGGCATAACTCACAACCCTTGCCCTGAATGATATGGGGGAGTTGTCATCCTCAAAGACCTATTTCCAGAACTTAAAACTACGGTTAATAAAATGGCTGTCTCAAAATTTTGATTGGATGTGTTTGGGGAAAAGGTGGGCTTGAGAGGGGGGTTAGTTGCCCTCAAATCACTTTCGACTACTAGAAAGGGCACTAGCCCTTTGAATTTCCAATCAAATGAGTCTTTTTTGAAGTTTTGAAGTCTTTTTTGGGGGTTAGTAAAACCCTTGCCTTAAGGGTTGTGGGAGAGTGTCCTCCTCAAAAACATATTTTCTATCTGGAAATCATTTACGCTGAACAAAATGGCTATCCCAAAATTTTGATTGGATGTGTTTGGGGGAATGATGGGCGTGGGGTGGGGCTAGTTGCCCTCCAATCACTTTCGACTATTAAAAAGGGCACTATCCCTTTGAATTTCCGATCGAATGAGCCCTTTTTGAGTTTCTACGACAACGCCTTCTATAAAAAACCTTATATGCCTCCAGGACATAACTTGAAACCCATGCCCCGAAAGCTTTGGGTGAGTGTCCTCCTCAAACACATATTGTATATCTCTTAATCAGCTACGCTGAAAAAAATGGCTACCTAAAAATTTTGTTTGCATATGTTTGGGGGACTTATGGGCGGGGGGGGTGGGGGGAGTAGTTTCCCTCCAATCACTTTCGACTATTAAAAAGGGAACTAACCCTTTGAATTTCCAATCGAATGAGCCTTTTTTGAAGTTTCTATGACAACGCCTTCTATAAAAACCTTATATGCCCCAGGGCATAACTTAAAACCCTTGCCCTGAGGGTTGTGGGGGAGTGTCCTACTCAAAAACATATTTTCTATCTGGAAATCAACTACGCTGAACAAAATGGCTAACTCAAAATTTTGATGGGATGTGTTTTGGGGAATAGTGGGCGTGGGAGAGGGGCTAGTTGCCCTCCAATCACTTTCAACTATTAAAAAGGGCACTAGAACTCTCGACTTCCGATCGAATGAGCCCGCTTTGAAGTTTCTACGACGACCCCTTCCTTATTAAGTTCCTCTGGGGAAGAAAATAATAATAAATAATAAAACATTGGAGCCGTATGGCCTTTACTATAGGCAACGCTAGTGTTGCCTCTGACTACGGTAAAACTCAAAAGTCTGAAAAGCAAAAGGTTAGCCAATTAGCAGCATTTGTTTCTGAAAACAAAGGTTTGAGGCATAAATCTTGTTTCATTCTTTTTCTTTTGATATATTTTTGGTGGGATCAGAACTGAACTTTTCAAAGTAGGCTACCTTTTCTACTACTATTCATCATTGCTCGTATGTCTTGCCTGCTTTTGTGATAATAACCTTCATCTTGCTTAGTTGTGTGATTGTCTGTATCATGCATTGTGCTCTTCTTGTAAAGTTTGCTAAGATAAAAATGTTCAAATGCCTCAGTTTGGACATGTATTTTTATTTTAAATTCAAAAATGTAATCACATTTTTCCTAGTACCCAAACATTTTTGTTTAATAATTTGAAAAAAAGTTTCTTTTTGATTTTCAAGCATATGGGTTTCAAGAACGGATCAGTTGTGGGATCATTGCACTAAATGGCATTGACGATTGGTTTCAAAACTGGCACTAGTTTGGACTAGTACTGTAGTTTGGACTAGTAGTTTCCCGTACTGTTTTTCTAGCACCCAAAACTTTTGTGTAATAATTTTCAGAACTTTTTTTTTTAATGTTCAAGCGTTTCAGACAGAGAAAAAAGATACAAACTAAGAGATCCAGAGAGATGTTACCATATTTACAAAGCTAATATAAAGAACTGTATTAGAAACCTTCTTAAGAAAGAAACAGCAAAGCTTTAGTTTTTTTTTTACCCAAAACTCTGAACCCTTCGAGACTATAAAACAAATATAATGTCAAAACCAGAACAACCTGCAACAATTTTCACTTTTTAAATGAGAATTTAAAATTAAATAGAAAGCAAAAGGACACAAAATAGTAGTTTGACCAGTGTTATCTTCAGCTGGTAAACGAAGCAACATACATCTCGTAATCTTTTCAACAAACTTCGAAAAACATAAATAATGAATAGTCCGTATCGTCGCTCAACGGAAGACATCAAATATGTTAAAAGGCTACGCACATAGTAAACATAAATGTCTCTAAATCTAAATAATGATTGGCGACGAATTGAGTCAAATGTTAATACGCTGCACAAGACTCTATCTAATAAGTCCTTTGTCATTACACAGCATGATTTGCACGTTTTTGCTGTTTTTACGAATTGTGCCTAAATTGGAATTTATTTTTATTCTTGAATATTAAATTTTTAAAGTAATTTCCAGGGGCAAATAAAGCACAGTGTATGTTTTAATTAAATGCATTAATCATTTTAAAGCATTAAATTATTCTACATCAGACACATTGTTATTTCAGGATTTTTTTTTTTATGACTTAAATCAATCTGCATTCACCACGTAACATAAAAGACTATACCCTTTATTTTTCGACAAACCTTCCGGTCTATCTTGTGTTTGGAGGTTCAGCATTAAATCTGTTTCCAATAAGTTAAACAAAAATTACACTTTTGGCACTTCATGATCTTTAGATTATAACACAACTCCTTTCACCTTGAAAGAGGAACCACGAAAGGCTAAGTGACGTTTTAGTTGAATAACAGACCTGGAGCCAATTGGGGGTCCAAAATATGCAAAATGAGCTAAAAATCACCTAATTTACACTCAATTAAGAAGCTTAAAAATCCTGGATCAGTTAGATTACCGCACCAGGGAGCAAAAAAGAGCTTTCATCCTGATACAGAAAACAATCCAGAAATTAAATTACTAAAATGTTGCTAGCGTTTTTTTATTGCTCGTCTAGCAATTTACCACCCAAGAACTATACATAAAATAACCTAGTAAAGCAGTCATAAATCTTTGAAGTTTTATTTTAAGTGTTTACTTTGACTGATAGAAGTTATAGTCAGGTGTGGAGGTTGGTTCTGGAACTTCTACTATACTTGTGTATTGCCTTCCAGTAAAAGTAAATACTTGTGTATTGCCTTCCAGTCAGTAGTTTCATCTACTGAAAAGGACAAAACCCTTACCAATCTTGGAGGTAAGAATTTCCCCTTTCTGCAAGCATACACCTGCATGCCTAAGACAATTTACAGAAAGTGGGAGGGGGGTATGATTGAAACGTTTCGGTACTTGTAGCTCTAAGACCCCCAGGCTTAATTATCCGTACTATGTACCAAGCTGAGATCAAGTTTGTCAGCTATAATTTAAATATTTATATTGTTTTATATTAATATTGTCAGTTATAAATTTAAAATGATTAATAGTCAGGCATGGAGGTTGGTTCTAGAACTTCCACTATACTTTTATATTGCCTTCCAGTAAAAGTAGTTTCATCTGCTGATTAAACAATCTAGAAAAAAGAGCTAACATAACAAGTGCTGGAGCAATGGAGAATCTTTGCTGCTGATCGACAATCCTAACTATGCAGGCACATAGACTCAGGCCCATGGGGGGGGGGAGTACCACCAACAAATCAATTAAAAGATCATATTATTTCAAAAGGACAAAACCTTTACCAATCTTGGAGGTGGGTAAGAATTTCCCCTTTCAGCAAGCAGCTATGATCATAATATTTACAAGGAATATATTTTGTCAGCTGCTCCATGTTACGTGGGAAACTAGTCCCCTTTCTTACACAAAACTTGCCCAAAACCACAACTGATAGGAGAATAACAGCTTACCTGTACATAATATTTCGGGTTCTTTGCTGACTTAAGGACATGCTGTTATCTGAGCGGGCGTTCCGTTTAATCTTAATAATTCCTCCTTTGTCATAGGACATTACCAGGTCTAGCCCAAAATTATACCCCGTCCATCGCCACATATGCTGAGAATCCGTCTGTAATAGTCTTCCACATCTGAAAAGAGTTAGAGAGCATCACTTTTCAGTAGATTTCGTTTCTTTACTTTAATAAGAAGGTTAAAAAAAGGATACGGCATTTGAGTTTAAAGTCCCTATCGGTGATGCTGATCTCCGTTTCAAGACCTTTAAGCCAGGGTGCACAATGGGGGTTTGGGGACCAGTCATCCTGTGCTTTCACACACCCTTCCTGTTTACCTTCCCCATATTCCTCTAGGTACCCATTTAGAGCTGGGTCCACTCTGGCTGAGCTTACAGAGTCACGCCACTGATCCTCGTTCCAAACCAAACAACCAGCGATACAGGACTAGAATTCCCGTCTTCTCGGATAAAGGATTCTAATTCCAGCGCGCTAACCACTCGGATAAGCATAAAAAGAGTGAAAATTCGGATAATGCACAGTAAAACAAAAGATAACAATGAGTGAGCAGCCTAAAAATTTTGAAAAGGATTTAGCAAGGAAATACGTGGAGGTAAGGATTTAATTTTTATTATGTGTTAAAAATCTATGCTTTCCATGGATGGGGGGCTCCCTACATCGATAATGTCCTTCAATTGTCCATGACATACCATTTGAAAAGCGTTGTACCCCCACAAGTCAGAGCCCTCATATAAGATCTAAATGTTCTATAATGATTCATACGGCTGTTCCCCTTTTCATTTTAATAATGTCTTTTTCTTGTCGTCAATCTAAAAGTGAAGTATATTCTTCTTAATTGCTTTTCTGTTTGCATAAATGAAAAACACATTTTTTTAATACCCCAATCATGTTTACCCAAAAACTCAATACCTGTTCTGAAGTTTTACTGTGCAAATTTATTCCTTTTCAAATGCAATGGGCTTTCGTGCAATAATTTTCTTTGCCTTTTATTGCAAAATATACGGTGTGGTCATTGACATTTCCAAAAGTCAATTTCATTTCTAGTGACTTTTGAATTTCAAATTTTTTTAGAATCTCCCGTTATTATTTTAAAAACAACCAGAAATTAAATAATTTAAAAAAAAGTTTGTTCAACTGAAAGTAAGAGCAACATTAAAACTTAAAACGAACATAAATTAATTTGTATATGAGGGTCTGCCTCCTCATATACTCCTCATGTAATTTTAGCTCTTCATGCTAAAATTACACCTTTTTGTTCCAATTCTTAAAGAACGAATCTTGAAACACAAGGACCATTAGATATAGGTCTTATTTATTCTTTCTTCCTCAGACCCCTTCATATGGAAGTTGTCGCAGATCATGGTAGTAAACAATTATTGCAAAAACAATTCCATGAAAAAAAGAAAAAAGAAAAAAAAGAGTTTGGAAGTCTGAGCCGTATTCAGGGGTGATGGGCTGCCCCCCTCTCCTGAAAAATATGTCTGGCTCGTACAAAAGTAACGAAAGTATATATCAACAAGTTTGTATTGCATTTTGTAAAGCTTTATTTTATACTCCCCCCCCCCAAAAAAAAAAAAAACTAGATACGGCTTTGCGGCAACCTGTTGAAAATGGCGTAGGATTCAGAGGGAAACTACACCATTGGAATTACCCTGGTTAAACTCGTATAAAAAAAAAAATCAGAGTCCCCCATCTTGAGCAATTGAAAAACTGACTTTTTCTCGTGGGAAGCTTTCTTTTTTTTAATTTTTTGTTTTTTTTTATGGGTGATTGTACCGAACCATTGGTCATAAAATCCTGAAAGGAGGCTCATTAGGAGAAGGAATCTTGAGTATAGAATTGTTACATCTAGTGCCTTGTTTAAGTGGCGAAAGCTAATATTTAAAGAAGATGCAATTTTTTACAAAAACTGTATCTTCATACACAAGGTCATATAGTAAATCTTTTGAAAAGCTGGCTCTCTAGGGCTATGATGTCATACTCAATTGATTCCGTTACCTCAATCCGGGAATGTCATATTCCTTGAAATTTTGTCATAAATTCGTTTTCAGAGTAAACTATCCATTATAAAATTACGAGAAAATAATATACATATTTTTTAAAACTAGTTTTCAAAATTATAAGTGAAATAATTATGAATAAAAATAATTTATGAATAAAAGTGAAAACAGGGGCACTTTACGTAACCTATAGGGCACTTTAACCTATAGGGTTAAAGGGCACGTAACCTATAGGGGCACTTTACGTAACGTAATTTATCTAGTGATAAATTCGTTCACTATTAAATTGCAGCTATCGCTGCAACTATGATATAAAAATCAAAAAAGTCAGAAGCTGAGGAGAAAGAGTAGAAAAATCTAGTCTATATGAGGCCCAATCCGTTATGTGCTCCTCGTTTTTGAATTAAAATCAAGTTGCCATCAATCCATGGTTAACTGGAGAACAAACCAAGACAGATAGTTTGAGTGAGAGGCACAGCTGGTATAAGCCAGCTGTGCCACCCTTGGAAAAAAAAAATTCCCACAGTCGTGTCGAATCTATGCAAAAAATCTCAGTATGTTAATTAAAAAAAAAAAAAAATGTCACATTTATGAGTTGTCTAGGAAGCTTCTAAATTAGGGTGCTTCACAAAAAGTGAAGATGGATTGTTAGATTTATTTTTTAAAAAAATGTCTAAGGACAGTTTTCTGTATTCTTTTCAGTTACTGTGCATCAAACAATAAGCTGTACAAAAAAATGATTCAAACCCAATTCTCAGGGGTATAAAGAAAGAGGGGTTAAGACTGTTAGATTGCGATTTATAGATGAAGGAATCAGACAACTTTTTCTTAATGGGATGCATCAACCCAAACATGAATTTTTGGATCAATATTTTCACGTTTCCTTGAAAACTTGGAGGGAGGAATTGAAAAATGCGAAAAAATGGCACATTTTTCATATATTGACCCACTCTTCTGGAAAAAAAAACTCTGACAAGGGAATCAGACCTATGTTATATTAAGTCACTTACCTCAAACAGTTTTTGAAAAAATCTTCCTCATCTAGTTCTGTTGGCCCTGAATCAATTCCTTGCTCGACTCGAAGCATCCTAAACCACTGATTCTGGAAAGCAGAATTCAAGAAAGAAGTCGGAAGAATTCTGTCATTTTTCAGCATTTCAACGTCATAAGGATGAACAATTAACCAATCTGCCTTCAATACCTTAAATGCTCTTTCAAACGGTTTCCCAATCTCAGTTTCCAACAAAGATGCTTTTTCCTTCCTGTTTTCTAAAAATTCTTGAGTAGCAGTGATCATGTCCTTAGGACAACCAGACCATGCTGGATGTAACTTCAAAAACGTCCATAATTTTAGCAATACATAAATTGAAAATTCTGTCTGAATTACATAAAGATTATTGTATTTAACAAGCTCTGTCATCAGCTCAGCACTTATTTCTCTTAATCTGCTGGGATGTTCATGAACGTGGTGCATCAAATTTAAGGAGAGCCAATCAAAGCAAGTAGATTTAACACTTAGCATCCCATACTCAATGGCAGTCTCATAGAACTTCACAGCAGTATGGACACTAACATTTTGTCGCAAAAGCTCGGAGCAATAATCAAGAAGAGGCTCCATTTGAAATAGGGATGCAGCTGCAGCAACTCCAATAGCTTCATTGCCATCAAGAGTTATCTCATCTTTATACAAAGAACCAAAGCAAATGGTAAGCGAAACAATTGTTATATTCGGATCTTGGATTTCGATGTTGATAGTCGATTCAGTTGATTCTTTCCAAGAGCCAGAGAACATGCTGGCAAAATATGGACTCTGGGAGAGATTCACTCTGTGAAGCTTCCAACTTCGACCAAGAGCAACTATGGAAACATCGCTATTTTGCCCTTCTAGAAACATTGTTCTATAAATGTAGTCAGAAGTACTCTGAAGTTTCTTTCTTCTTTTTGTGCTCAAGCTTCGCTCCAAAGCTGATTCTTCATCTTCAATGTCACTTTCTGAGTCCTCTCGTCTTCTCTTTTTTGACAAGAGACTTTTAGTGAATGAATATGATGAAGAAATGTTCTGTCCCATTGACTAGCAATTATACCACACCTATAAAATAAATAACGACTTGGTTGCATTTCTATTCCTATTCATATTTGGTTATTAGTGTTAATCCTTATTTATATTAAATAAAAAAAAACAAGTTTTTAAAACTGAAAGTAAGGAGCGACATTAAAACTTAAAACGAACAGAAATTATTCTGTATATGAAAGGGGCTGTCCCCTCCTCAACGCCTCGCTCTTTATGCTAAAGTTTTTTATTGTTTTAAAAAATAAAGTTGTGATACAGAGTCAAAATTTAGCGTAAAGAGCGAGGCGTTGAGGAGGTGACAGCCCCTTTCATATACGGAATAATTTCTGTTCGTTTTAAGTTTGAATTTCGCTCCTTACTTTCAGTTTAAAAAAACTTGTTTTTTTTATTTAATTTCTGATCGTTTTTTAGTTAATACAGCTTTTATTTTGGCTAACCGTCATTGAATAAGTAAACAAAATTTGCATAAAAATTTTACTTTTCTTTTGCTAATGGATGTCTTTACAAATTAACTTACGTACCGTAACTAACTTCTATATTCGTATATTTTTCTTCTGGCAAAATATACAAAGTTGCAGATTTTTGCCGATATGAGCTTGAAACCTATGTAATTGGGTTTTCTGATACGCTGAATCTGACCGTCTGATTTTCATTAAAATTCTTTCACTTGTAGGGGACGTTTCTCCCCTCCTTAAAAAATCTTGTATATTTTCTCAGGCTCGTAGCCTTTGATGAGTAATACTAAACCTAATAAAATTTATATATTTAGAATCAGCATTATAAACACATTCTTTTGATACATTTATTGACTTCAAAATTCTGTTTTTAAAAGTTTCGATTACTATTGAGCCGTATCGCTTGTTTTTTTATTGTTTTTTTTATTTCGTATATGTTATTACGTATATGATGGGGTTCTCCCCTTAGTCAATACCAGGCTCTTTACGTTAAAAGTTAAAAACAATTTTGATTCACAAACCCCTGAATCACTAAGGCCGTTTAATTAGAATAGATAGCTCTGTTGAAAGCACTAAAAAAAACTGTAGCGTAAAGAGCGAGGTATTGACTTGGGGGACAACCCCCTCACATACGTTATAATTTCTGTTCGTTTTAAGTTCTAATGTTGCTTCTTACTTTCAGTTGAAAAAACTTGTTTTTTATTTAATTTCTGATCGTTTTTTAAATAATGCTTGGAAATCCGGCCCCCCCTTCATAGAAATGTCCCTTACCCCAAAGAAGCTTCCTCCACGGAAAGATTCTCCAGAGTAACCACCTCCTCTAGCCCCCCGCTCCAGAAGAAAATCCTTCCTGAAAATGTCTGCATACTTCCCAATAACCAATAAATAATGCTGGCAAGTCCGGCGCCCCCTTCATGGCAATTTCCCTTCCCCCAGGACCACTTCCCTCGTGAACAGATCCTCTAAAATAACCCCCGCCCCCCCCATACCAACCACTAACCCAAAAAAAACCAACTGAAAAAAGATGTATACTTACCAATAAACAATACTATATGTTAACATTGGGTAAAGTTCATAATTCATAGCCCTCCCCCTGGGGAATTCGGGGGATTAAGTCATCCTAAAAGACATATTTATCATATTTTCGACCATGATGAACAAAATGGCTATCTCAAAATTTTGATCGGGCGAATTTGGGAAAAAAATAAGCGTGGGAGGGGGGCCTTGTTGCCCGCCATTTTTTTTGGTCACTTAAAAAGTGAAATATAACTTTTAATTTCAATTCCAATGACCACTCCCACTATATTATAGGACAATTGGGTCTAAGCGAACACCTATGAAAAAAAAAAAAAAAAAAAAAAACACGCATCCGTGTTATTTATTCTGGCAAAATGCAAAATTCTACATGTTTACAGATAAGAGCTTGAAACATCTAAAGTAGGGTTCTCTGATACGCTGAATATGATGGTGTGATTTTCATTAAGGTTCTATAACTTTTAGGGGGTCTTTTCCCTTTTTTTGAAAATCAGCCAAATTTTCTCAGGCGCGTACCTTTTGATGGGTAGGACTAAACCTGATGAAAGTTATATATTTAAAATCAGCATTGAAATCTGATTCTTTTGATGTATCTATTGGTATCAAAAACCCGTTTTCTAGAGTTTTGGTTACCATTGAGCCAAGTCACTCCTTACAGTTCATTACCATGAACTTTATTACAGCTAGCAATTTGCTTTACAGAGGTGCTATCAATAAATAAAGAGATTATCAAAAAAATTACGAAAAATTGGAAGTTAGAAGATGAGACAGTGAAAGTATACTCGTATTTTGACTGACTTTTATAAAATCATTAAACACTGTAAGCTTGAGGCTGATATTTCTATTCAACCCCCAAGCTAAATTCCTCAGTAAACTCAAAATGGCCCACATCAACTGCCTCCCCATCCTCCTTAAATCTGGCCAACGATTAAGCATCCTGCATAGAAGAGTACGTTAAATTTTCATTTCAGTATGTTCTTCTTTATATTTGCCATACTTGGAACAGCCTCAATTTAAGTTCAAATTCTCATATTCCAATTTATACATTTCATATTTGTATTTTTCAAAGGCTCGAGTCCTGGTGTTGCTGGTTATTTGGTTTGGAACGGGAGTCAATGGTGTGACCCTGTAAGCTCAGTCAGAGTCGACCCAGCTGTAAATGGGTACCTGGAGAAATCTGGAGGAAAACACGGGAAGCGTCGGATGATTTGCCCAACCACGCATTGCACTCCTGACCGAAGGCATTGAATCAGGAGATCAGAACCTGCGCAATGCAGACCATTAGTCAGCATGCGAAAAAAAAAATTTATACAATGTTTTTGCAGCTAATTTGGTAAAGTCAATGTCAGTAATAAATTGCGAGGACAATTTTCACTTTTCTCTTTATTATAGTGTTCAAATTATCAACTTTTATTAAATTTAAAGAGACTCATTATAGTCATTTTTCTATCTACTATTGATGACACTGAGAGGTTAACGCGTAGATTTATCTTGCCAAAACATTGATTAGCTTTTTTCAGTTCTTTTTCTTTATTTTTACTAGCATTTTAGTTCTGTCTTCTCTTCATTTTTGGACATCTTAGCGCATCCTGAGGAATAACTTAACTGTTTTTTAATTGGTGATAGCACAAAGTTTCAACTTAGTTTGACTTAAATCAAATTTTAAACAAATCAACTGACACTTCTAGGTCTTAGGGTAAAAAAAAACACTGTACAAAGGTGGAAAAACATAAGCAAGCACCAGCGTTTGGTCTGTGTGGCCTTAACCACACTTTTTTTTCTACATTGCTCAAAATAATGATAACAGGAATCATATTATTTAATACCAATAAAAATTATTGAAAAAATATGTATACAAGTAAATATGAATGTCCAAGGCAAAGGATTCTACAATGTCAGGGAAACATTTGTCAACTGTAAGTATTTCAAGTTTCATCAGATTTTCACAAGATGCTTGATTTTTCAATAATTTTCAGGAGAAATTTTTATTTCTGCAGAAATTATTTCAGATCACTTCCCTTTATGCTATTCGAGCTCTATAAAGCACAGACAAGGTTCAGATACCACATCTATAAAGCACAGACACATGTCTTATCCCACATTGCTGCTTCAAAAAGTCATGTGTTGGGGCTAGAATAAATGTTGAATTGTTATCAGGCGATGGAAATGTATCAATGAGGAGGTTTCAGAGTTGGATTCAGACTTTAAAGACGATCTATCATTACGGTAGAAATTTCGCATAGTATAACCACCAAATAAACGACTGAAGCTGATGTAGTGAGGGAAAACACAAGGTTTGAATCTCATTTATCATACAGTTTGTGGTAATGAACTGTAAGTAAGCAGTGATGTGGCTCAATAGGAATCAAAAACTCTGAAAAATGGAATTTTGATATCAATAGATACATAAAAAGAATTGGCTGATTATGTTGATGTCAGATATATAAGATTTTACTGTTACCCATCAGATAAAACAAGCATCTTCTTCTCTTCTTCTTAAAACTAAGCACCTGGATTCCTGAATAGGCTCCTTTTGGCTTCCAACTGCACAAGTTCATAGCTGTATCACTATTTACATAAAACGTAATACAAATACAATTCAATTTGATTGTGGAGCATGAAAAAAATTTGCTTGATTTTCGAAAAAGGAGGGAAACACCCTCTAAAAGTCAAGGAATCTTAATGAAAATCACACCACCAGGTTCAACATATCAGAGAACCCTGCTATGGAGCTTTCAAGTTTTTGTCTATAAAAATATGGAATTTTGGAATGTTCACTTGTTTTCTTTCCACAGAGATGATGGTATCAAACCATTGGTCCTAGAAGATCAGCAGAGGGCTCATTTGAGCAAAAATTAAAAGTTCTAGTACCGTTATTAATTGGCCAAAAAGATTGGAGGGCCTCTGCCCCCCCCCCCGCTGCTCCCCCAAAGTTGTCCAATTCAGATAGCCATTTTGTTCAGCATAGTTCAAAGGTCCCAGTCCCCCAGAAAAATTTGGGATGAAATCCCGCATGAAAATCCCAATGAAAATATTATAGCAGTGTTGTTACCACATACCTCCCCTCATTATTTGAAAACGATCAGAAATTAAATTAAAAATAAACAGCTTTTTCAACTGAAAGTAAGGAGCAACATTAAAATCTCAAAACCTTGCTCTTTATGCTAAAGTTTTGTATTAATTTAAAAAGCAGAGCTGTGACAAAGAGTCAAATTTAAGCCCTAAGAGCACAGTATTGAAGAGGGTGCAGCCACTTTCATATACAGAATAATTTCTGTTTGTTTTAATGTTGCTCCTGATTTTCAGCTGAAGAAACTTTTTTTTTCTATTATTTAATTTTGTTAATATGAGACAAATTGTTGTTACAAACCATTCTGAAGCATATATTGAAGAAGTTTCTCAGCAGTATATGTATTCAAATTGTCAAAAGGATGTAGGCCTATATCATAGAAAGTTGTTGAAAAAATTGGTCTCACATATGAATAGTAAGCCAAAATCTGGATTCCTATAGAGAAAAACCAAAAAGATTTAATGTATTATTTTCATAACCAATGAAAAAGACTATGGCAATTAAAACCAACAGAAATTAATTTTGAAAAGCTTTTTCCACAAAAGAGGTTTTTCAAAGAAAGTAAAGAGCTTCATTAAGCCAGCCAAAGATGAGCAGAAACAAAGTCAAATAATTTTTTAAGCACAAAACTACCATAAACCATAATAGACAAATAAATGAAACCTGAAGCAAACAGAAATTAGTATGAATAGCCAGGGCAATTCATACCCAAATAATTCAAAGATACTATTTAGTAAAACTCTTCCAGCCAGCATCAAAACTTATAAGAAGTGTTTAACAAGATTATTTGTTATGCAACAAAGTCTGCTTTGGTTACTAATGGCAGCATTTTGTTGATGCTGTACCATTCCAGCCAAAATTAGAAGCCATTGCTGCTTGATCTGAAGTGAAGGAACATCCTGAGTAGTTTAAAATATTAGAGGCAGAGGCTGCCAACTTAACCTAGTTCTTTATAAGTGTTATGCAGGACTCCCATGACATCAAAAAGGTTCTAATGAAAGCACAAACCATAAAAGGGCCGTTTTTTAGCTCTAAGGTCTTACATCTAAGATCTTGCATCTTTCAGCAAAGATTATCGTTTTTTAACTCATCTTTGTTCTAAGATCTTACAGCTCATTAATGTTAGCAAAAAGTGTGAAGAATGCCACTGTTCTGCTATATAGAACAATGATGAGAGAACTTTGATGATCTACTCATCCTTGTGCTCAGACCGCTGATCAGAGCAGAATGATGAAAGATGTTTGCATAAAAATGACAAAAGATATAAGATCTTAGTTCAAAGATTTCACTTTTAAGCGTTTCCTGACAAAGATGTAAGATCTTAGCACATTGATGTGTGAACAAACAGGCCTAAAGTTTCTCCTACTCACATAAGGGTTTAACCTTTTTGACTTTACAGCAACTTTTCATAGAAAGTAACTGAAATAGTCAGACATGGAGCTGAAAAAACTGTCATATTCAGCATTTTCTCCTTTTAATAATCAATGAAAATTTTTTGGCCTAGCCCTGATTCTTGTACCAAGGAAAAATATTTAAACCAATATACATTATTATATTTGAAGACAGGGGCGTCCCGAGACTCATTTCATTGGAGGGGCGATCTTTATAAATTTTACCGAATCGCTACCTGATTTAAGTCAATTTTTTTACAAAAATCAAGAATTTTGCTAAATTTAGGGCAATTTTGCAAAAGTTCTGCCGAAATTTTCGCCGTCGGCGAAAATTTCACCAGATGCAAAAATCGTTGGAGGAGCGGTGCGCCCCTCCTCTCCTCCTCGGGACGCCCCTGTTTGTAGATACTAATTTGTATGTTGTTTATTTGAAATTTTCTACATGACTTCTGCTATTGGTTGATTTTGGCAGACTTTCTTGAAAAATTAAAAAAAAAAAAAAAAACAGCATTAAAGTCAACAAAGTTATGCAAGAAAAACAGCTTATTAACTTTGTGGACAGCTTTATTAACTTTATTGATGCCAAGGGAGCCCTGCATTAGGGTGTTAATTTGTTGCTAGCCATTGACAAATCAAATCTTGCACAACTGTTGCACAGAAATATTTATGTGTTCTAGTCCCCAGGCTTCCATACAAAATGCCTACATATAGAGTGGTGTAACTAGGAATTTGGTCAGGGGCTTAATCACAAAAATAATTATTTGTAAAAGTTATATACAAACTCAGATTGGTCAGGACATCAGAAAAATTCTAAAGCATCAAGAAGATACATCAGAATCAAAGAGCACCTCAATTATATTCCAATGTATCATCAAGATGCATTGGAAAAATGCTATTCAGCAAAAGACACATCAGAAAATATTAGTCTAATGTCATTGGTGGATTAAGAAAAAAGATTTTTTAAGCATTTAGGGGCTTCTTGCTCAGTGGTGTTGCTTGGGAGGCAAGGGGACAGCTGTCCCTGTGTGTAACTGCGAAGGGGCATCAAAATGAGGTTTCTTTCTTTACTTATATTGTGGTAGTGATTTGAGGAGAGGCAAAATCCAACATTAACCCTGGGTGCCAAATACCCTAGCTATGCCTCTGTTCTTACTATTTTTGAAAGCAGTTGAGTTAGGTAAATGAAACATTCAGGACCTTCAAGGCCTAAAATATATCCTGTGAAGGATATATTTGAGGCCTAATACTGGTATAAGTGGATAACCAGTCCTGGTCATGAGGAGACATCTAAGAAAACAGTTCTTAGCCTACTTCATAATATGCATAATAATCCTAGTTAACATACTTTCTAGGAAGAGAACCTTTATCCACACTATTTTCTTTGTTTTTCCAGTTTTTTAATCACATTTTTCAATATTTATGTTAATTCTCCAAATCTTGAAAATCGTTTTAAAACATACACCCAAGAGCCATCTAGCTAATCTAACCAAACTTAACCTAAATTTACCACGTAGATAGTTTTGGAGACCACACTGCCTTTCCATGACAATAACATACAAGTTCAAAATAGGGGTAAAATCCTTTTTAATAGACAGTTGTACATAAATTGACAAAAATACCAGATATTTTGGTCACATACACAGTGACTGTCATCACAATTTAAAACAAAAGTTTACATACTAAATCAAATAACACTACATATTGCTTAAATCTCTAATTCTTTCCAAAGCAAAGGCGGAAGCTATTCTCTTTGACCATCTTGGATTCAGTTCATTAGTGTTCAATGATATAACATTTGGACAAAGGTCAACTACATGGGTGAATTGAACTTTACTGTGTCAGATTTTAATAAATTATCATAGAGTTCAGCCCAAATTCACCTGTGTCCCAATTCAAAGCAACATTCTTGTATAAGATTTTCTATAATTCAAGAGTTTCACAAAATTTTGCTTTAAACCCTGACCTCTAGAAATCAAAGAGACATTCTCAAACAAAATAAAATGGTCTGGATAATTGAAAATATGTTCTGAAAGGGCTGAAGTAAAATCTTCAGACTTAGAATCTTGCTTTAAAGCCAAAGAAACAGAATCTTTATGCTGTAATAATCTCATTTCCAAATTCTGTAGTATGTTCCACATATGAGCTTCTGCAAGAACATGGGATCTGATAAACCCCACTTTGTTGCCCCAACGAAGTTAAATCCTTCCCAGAATTTAGAAAACTACCCAAAGTATTATTACTCTTTAAAGCTACCCTTAGACCATTACTCTGTAAAATTCTTCTAAGTTTTTCATTTTGCCCAGGTACATATGGTAAGGAACAAAAAACATCCTTCTCCCGAGTTGTCTCCAAGACTTCCTTAGAAATCTCTAAGAACCTTTTTCTTCTTTTTTAAAAAGGCTGGTTTATTAACCACTCTGGATACATGTTGCTTATTAGTATTCTTCTTAGAAAAGACAACTCCTGCTCAAAAAATTTTGGAGAGCAAATACTACAGATCTGGTCAGTTAAAGAAATGATCAAACCAATTTTTACTTGGCGAGCGTGACCGGAACTATAAGAAAAAAATCTATTGTTATTTGTCAGTTTTCTGTAAATTTTAAAATCTAGACTATTTTCGATTTTTAAAAGAAGAACTTAAAGAAAAGGAAGTTTCCCATTCTCTTCTAATTCAACAGTAAACTTTAAATCCCACCAATAAGTTCTCTTATTTTTTTAATTCAGAGGGGAGTTTTGAGTTTTGAACAAGTAAATGGTTTACCTATGGGGGCCCCTTTATTAGCTAATATTTTTGTGGAGAATATTGAAACAATTGCATTGGATTCATATATTTTAAAACATATCTTTTGGGGATGGTATATGGATGACATTATTTCAGTATGGAATTATGAGGAGGAGGAATTAAAAGGATTTTTGGAACTTCTTAATTGTTTGGGGGGGGGGATTTAAAGTTTATTGTTGAATTAGAAGAGAATGGCAAACTTCCTTTTCTTGATGTTCTTCTTTTAAAAATGAAAATAGTCTGGATTTAAAAATTTGCAGAAAACCAACAAATAAAAATAGATTTTTGTCTTATAGTTCCAGTCATGCTTGCCAAGTAAAAATGGTTTGATCATTTCTTTAACTGACTGGATCTTTAGAATTTGCTCTCCAAAATTTTTTGAGGAGGAAATGTCTTTTCTAAGAAAAATACTAATAAGCAACATGTATCCAGAGTGGTTAATTAACCAGACTTTTTCAAAAATAGGAAAAAAGCTTCTAGAGATATCTAAGGATGTCTTGGAGACAACTTGGGAGAAGGATGTTTTTTGTTCCTTACCATATGTACTTGGGCTAAGTGAAAAACTTAAAAGAATTTTACAGAGTAATGGTCTAAGGGTATCTTTAAAGAGTAATTACTTTGGGTAATTTTCTAAATTCTGGGAAGGATCTAACTTCATTGGGGCAACAAAGTGGGGTTTATCAGATCCCATGTACTTGTGGAAGCTCATAAGTGGGATGTACTAACCAGAATTTGGAAACAAGATTATTACTTCATAAAGATTCTATTTCTTTGGCTTTAAAGCAAGATTCTAAGTCTGAAGATTTTACTTCAGCTTTTTCAGAACATTTTTCAATTTTTCAGACCATTTTATTTTGTTCAAGAATGTCTATTTGATTTCTAGGGATTGGGGTTTAAAGCAAAATTTTTGTGAAACTTTTGAAACAAAGAAAATCTTATTCAAAAAATATTGCTTTGAATCAGGACATAGGTGAATTTGGGCTGAACTCTATCTATGATAGCCTATTTGATTAAAATATGACAGAGTAAAGTTCAATTCACCCAATGTATTGACCTCTGTTCAAATGTTATATCACTGAATGCTAATGAACCGAATCCAAAAAGGTGAAATAGGCTAGCATCCGCCTTTGCTTTGAAAAGAATTAGAGAATTAAACAATATGTAGTTTTATTTGATTTTGCATATAAACTTTTGTTTTAAATTGTTTTAGTTTAGTTCTACTTCTGATGACGTTCACTATATATGTGGCCAAGATATCTGGTATCTGTGTGAATTTCTATACACTGTCTTTTAAAAAGGATTTTATCCCTATTTTGAACTTTTATTTTATCCTAAATTTATCAATATTAGCCTCTTTATATCTTTTTGGTAGAGAGCAGTGATGGTGTTTAACTTTTATATATAGAATATTTGAAAATGGATAAATGCAGTGAAATCTGTTTATTTTTCACAATTTTGTTAAAAAAAATGTACAACAGTGAAGGAAGTGAAGATAAAGGTTCTCCCCCTGGAAAATATGTTAAGTAGGATTATTATGCATATTACAAAGTGAAAATTGTTTTCTTAATATGTCTCCTTATGACCAAGACTGGTCAAACACTTATACCCTAAGCTAATACCTTGTTATTCAAATAATACTACCATCATACTTGTTGATCAATGAATGAAGGATGCTTGTTTTTTTGTAACACTTACTAAAAAAAGCATAAAATTTAAATGACTGAAAATTGGCTTGAAAAGTTTTTATCAATACTAATTTGTTCCCAAGTAATGTCTTCTAGTCAATATTGCGTCTGGGGGACAAGGGCTACTGTTTTTGAACTCCCCCTCCCCCTAAAAATTTTTCTCCAACCTATCAAAAAGTAAATAAGCAGATTTTTTAAGCTCTTGAAAAGATTTTTTGTCCTCATTCCCCCCCCCTCACTAAAAAAAAAAAAATCCTGGATACACCCTTGCTACTAATACTATGGTTTCATGTCATTTGACAGATTCATCATGTAGATGGGAAAGTGTATTGGTATTGGCCTCATACCAAGCTACTATGTCTGCTCTTTTCTTATTTGTAGGGCTGAGAAGAGTGTACCACCATAAGAGGTCTATAGTTAGACCTATCTGGATACTAACTAAAAATGTTTTATCTTAGTTTTGAGTTTTTTTTTTTTTCTTAAGCTTTAAGCTTTGAAAATGTAATTCCTCTTGTTTCACTGGAATTCTAAGTAAGTTTTTTTTTCTTAAATTGATGAATAGATTTATAAATCTTTTAAACCTTGGAAATTAGGATTGAGCAAAGGCATAAGGCTCAAAACACTTCTAATGCCTCACTTATTTATTTTGCAAGTTTTCAGTTTATAACACAAAAATTAGGCCTATTGCCTACTGAAGTCATCAAAATCCAGAAAGAGTAGAGGTAGACAGAGATGTTTCTAGAGTTTTTAGCACCTGGGGAAAAATTGATTAAAGCCCCCACCCCTCCCAACTAGGCTATAAGCAACAAAAGGTGAATCAGTGAGAAATTTGATCAAGGTGGATAACCCCCAGCAACAGCACCTGGGGCATCTTGCCCTCCCCTTTGAGTAGCTCTGAGGGAAGGAGCTTCAAAATACTTTCTCAAGAGACTGTTAGTGCTCTCAATGCATGAGAGTTGTGTTTACCTATCTCAACTTCCCTCCAAGAAAGCAAAAAAAACCTCACCTATATTTTTATCATTTTGTTATTTCATCAATTTTTTTCAATGAAAACATCAAAATAAGGGTTGTCTGATATTGGTAAAGTTCTACAAAATCATATTATTGAGTTAGGACAAATGTGAATGCACTATTTGATGCCTTTGTTTATGCTGATTATGAATATAATAATCATTTCTATTGGAAACTAATTTCAGCCCCCCCTATATATGCCAATTCAAGGTTAGGATAGGTATAGCCTAAAGGGGGGGGGGCTGAAATTCATTTGCAATAGAAATGCTTATTATATTCATAATCAGCATAAAAAAAGGCATCGAATGGTGTATTCACTTTATTCCTAACTCAATAATATGATTTGGTAGAACTTTACCCTGATATCAAGGAAGGGAGGGGGAGGCAGGGCTGTTCCAAGGGTTGGTGACACCAGGAGAAGAATGAATCATGCCTTCCCCTCCCAACTCAAACTAAAAAAAGGCCCCAGCTGCTGCACCCTCCCAGCCACTCTGCCCAGGACAGCTTGCCCTCTGCCCCTTTGACCAGCTGGTAGGTTAAATTTTTCATTATTCATGTTATTGATTTATGCATAAAGTAAGCATACCACTTGATGCTTTTTTTATGCTCTTTCCAAATAGGTCTATAATAATCATTTTTGTCAGAAATGAATTTACCCCCCCCCCCAACCCTATATATACCAATTCGGGGTATATTTGCATATTAAGGGGTAGGGGAAAATTTAAACTTACCTCTTATTTAACCAGAAATAAAATTTGGTAAAGTTCTATGAAATCATATTATTGAGTTAGGACTAAAGTGAATACACCATTTGATGCCTTTTTGGTAAAATTCTACTTTAGCTACTTTTGACTATCTTGGAAAGGGGTTAGGTTAAGAAAATGAAACTTTCAGGGATGGGTCTACAGGTTAAAGTATGTCCTGGGAAGATATTTTGAAGTACCCACCTCCACTCCTTCTCCCTCTAGAGGGTCCTGACCTTTGATGACCTTTAAAAATATGTGAGTTATAGAAGTGAAACTTTGCAAAATAGATCTTCTGCTTAAACGAAGTACAACAGACTTGTTTTCAGCTTCACAACTTTGCTCAATCCCAATTTATAAGGTTTTAAAGATATGCAAATACATTTCCTAAATTTTGGAAATAAACTATTTATATGTCTTAAAATTCTACTCAAATAACTGAAATTGTATTTTCGGAGCTAAAGCCAGAGAAAAAGAAACTGATAACTGAAAATTAAGGTAAAATGTTGTTTTGTCAAAATTTCAATAGGTATAGCCTAGACCTGTCATGTAGGCAAATTTCACGACCCTCTAGAGGGAGGAGTGGAGGTAGATACTTCAAAATACCTTCCTGGGACATACTTTAGCCTGTAGACCCATCCCTGAAAGTCTCATTTTCCTAATCTAACCCCTTCCCAAGATAGCCAAAACTAGCTAAAGTAGAATTTTACCGCCTTTTTTATGCTTATTATGAATATAATAAGCATTTCTATCATAAATGAATTTCAGCCCCCCCCCCCTATATAGGCTATACCTAACCTAACCTAACCCTGAATTGGCATATATAGGGGGGGGGGCTGAAATTCATTTCCAATAGAAATGCTTATTAGGCCTAAATTAATTTCTGTTCGTTTTATATTGACATAGTCTCTTTTGGGGACAACTCAATAATATGATTTTGTAGAACTTTACCTAAAATTTACCCCCACTCCCCTAATGTGCAAATATAAACTCTGAATTGGTATATATATATAGGCCTATGAGGGTGGGGGTAAAAATATTTCCAGCAAAAATGATTATTTATATTTGAAAAGAGCATAAAAAAAGGCATCGATTGGTATGTTTACTTTATTCGTAAATCAATAATATGAATAATGAAAAATTCACCAAACAGCCCAGGGGAGCAATAGCTGCCCCCAAAAGTCACGTCTGATTCGAGAGTATAGCCTAGCTGAAATTCAAGACTTTTTTTTTAGCCTAGTTAGTACTTTACAATAATCTAATGAATAAAGGGTCTGATAACTAACCTAACACCTACTTTTTGAAGTTCAAATGGGTAACATGGACAAAAATTTCTTAGATAGTCCACTCCACATGCTATGCTTCAGAATATATGCAAACATTTGCAAAAGAATAGATAGCAGCAGTTCCTGTTAACTAACAGACGGCTAGAAATAAAATTTTAAAACGAAGCGAAAAAGCATTCCTGATTTTGTGCGTGTTATTGAACCCCGTGCAGCTGAACCCATGTAACCAGGGCCGATTCCAGGATTTTTTTCGGGGAGTTTTTTTCTTTTTTTTTGGAAGGGTACAAAAAAGACTTCAAAGAACACATCCAAAATTTGTTTACATATATTTTTATACGTTTTACAAGTCAGGTAAACGGGGGGGGGGAGGTTCAAACCTCCTAGCCTCAACACTCCCTCTACCCCCTGAAAATATCCCGCATGTAATTGAGCATTCGTGCAGCCGAACCCTCTTTTAACTGGACCCTCGAAGAACTGAGGAACCGTTTAACTGAACCCACGTTGTGTGACTTAACCCATTTGCAATTCAACCCCATTTAACCGAGCCCTCGTTTAACACAAACCCCGTTAAACTCAACTCTTGTGTTACTCCATCCCCATTTAAATCAAGCCCTGTTTGACTATGTTCGACCCAAGGTTTAAGTATAGGTTTGGACTAGCGCTGATTAGAAGCACAAAATATGCTTCTCGGTTTATTCGCAGTTTCTAAATTATGTTACCCACGTGGCTAGCCGCTAACCCCAGAACTTTTCGAAATTGCGAAAAAAAACTCTCATAATTGGGCTTATTGCCAGAATCATGGCAAGATAAAGTTTTTTTTTATGGTTTTATTGTAAACTATGAGCATGGACGGTAGATCTGTCTTTTTCTTTGTTTTTGCTTTGATTTATAGGTAACATTTATGAAGCTCATTTCAAATCTTAATCAACTTTCAATCTTGTCATATGCTTTGAATATTTTAGCCTTGTTTGAGCCCCAGCAAGGCATATGAAGTGATTTTCAACCCTTCTGCATCAAAGAGGGTGAGGTAGAGGTCGTCTTTAAAGTAAAGTTCATGGTTTGCGTCGTAGCTCAAACTTCCAGGGTGCATTACCAAGAGGAAAAAACACCAAGGGAGACGAGTTTGAACGATTTACAGATTAATTTAAAAAACTTTCTCAA
Organism: Artemia sp. Qi Xiang Cuo; assembly: GCF_049724085.1. Lineage (NCBI taxonomy): Eukaryota > Metazoa > Arthropoda > Branchiopoda > Anostraca > Artemiidae > Artemia > Artemia sp. Qi Xiang Cuo. The sequence goes on from NC_142799.1 coordinate 8,674,448, forward strand.
CAAAATAAGTTTTTTTTTAAAAGTAAAAGTGATTTCTTAAAGTTAGAAAAGTGAAAACATTTAAAAGAATTTTTTACAGTAAAATACAAATTATATTCTGGCTATTAGAAAGTTTAGGGTTTAGAACCCTACTCATATTAAAATCTGCTCGTTTTGAGTTTGACTCTTATTTATTTTAATTTCTGTTTATCTTGGGTTTCATTTATTTAATGATACTGATTTGTGGTAGTCGTATTCTCGGTAGATTATTTTATTCTATCTTTGTTAATTTTGGTTTAATGGAGTTCTGTACTTTAAAAAAAAACTCATTTTGTCGAAAAAGTGTTGTAATTAATTTCTGTTCGTTTTGTATTGACATGGTCTCTTTCAGGGAGAACGATGAGCCTCTTCTAAAGTTAAACAACCATCTCTTACATAAAAACCTTAAACAACCACTGGGCATAGCTTAAAACCCTTGCTTCTAATCCCTAGCGATTGTTTCAACCACAAAGGCCTTGATTATGATTTAAAACACTATTTCGTAAGTTCAAAAGTCTCGCATGTTTCATTCTCGAATAACTAAAATAAAATCAGAAACAGAAGAAAAACAGGTAGAAAAAAACGGAAACAGGACAAACTAGCTATTATAAAAACAGAAACAGAACAAAACAGATAAATAAAAAATAGGGTTAGGGGAGGTAGCTCCCCTCCAATTTAATTGACACTTAAAAAGAACACTAAATCGTCTAATTGCCAATCCAATGAGCCCCCTCTGAAGTTTATATGACCATGGTTTTTATAACAACTTTATATGCCCCCAGGGCATAACTTACAACCCTTACCCTGAGGGCTGTTTTTTTTATCCTCAAAGACATAATTTCCAGACCGTTCTGATACGCTGAACAAAATGGCTATCTCAAAATTTTTATTGGAAGGGTTTGGGGAAATTTTAGAATTCGGGGGGGGTGCAGTTGCCCTTTGATCACTTTCTACTAATAAAAAGGCAATAGTCTTCTCAATTTCCATTCAAATGAGTCCTTTTTGTAGCTTCTAACACAAAACTTTCTATAAAAACTATGTATGCCCCAAGAGCATAACTTACGACCCCTGTCAAAGGGCTATGGGGGGGGAGGATTGTCATCCTCAAAGACAAAATTTCCAGACCTTTAAACTACGTTGAACAAAATGGCCATATCAAAATGTTGATCGGAAATGCATGGGGAAATGATGGGCGTGGGGGGGATTCTCCCTCTGAATACTTTCGACTATTAAAAAGGGCAATAGCCCTTTAAATTTCCAGTCGAATGAGCCCATTTTAAAATTCTTATGATAACGCTTTCTATAAAAAAAAACATTATTTAACCCAGGGGATAGCTCGCAACCTTAGCCCTGAGGGTGGTGGAGGGGGGGGTCATCCTCAAAGACCAAGTTTCCAGAACTCTCAACTACGTTCAACAAAATGACTATCTCAAAACTTTGATTGGATGTGTTTGGGGAATTGGTGGGCGTGAGAGGGGGGTTAGTTGCCCTTCAATCACTTTCGACTATTGAAAAGGGCCCTAGCAATTTCAATTTTCAATCGAATGAGCCCTTTTTGAAGTTTATACAACATCGCTTTCTATAGAAACCTTATATGCCTCCAGGGTATAACTTACAACACTTTCCCTGAGGGGTGGGGGGGGGGTCGTCATCCTCAAAGAAATAATTTCCAGAACTTTTAAATACGTTGAAAAAATTGATATCCCAAAATTTTGATTGTATGTGTTTGGGGAATTGTTGAGCGTAAGAGGGCGTTAGTTGCCCTCCAATCATTTTCAACTATTAAAAAGAGCACTAGCCATTTCAATTTCCAATCGAATAAGCCCTTTTTGAAGTTTCTACGACAACACTTTGTATAAAAACCTTATATGCCCCCAGAGCATAACTTACAAACCTTGCCCTGAGGGTTGTGGGGGGGGTTGTCATCCTCAAAGACCTAATTTACAAAACTTTCAACTAAATTGAAAAAAATGGGTATCTAAAAATTTTGATTGGATATGTTTTGGGAAAAGGTTGGCGTGAGAGGGGGGGTAGTTGCCCTCCAATTACTTTCGACTATTAAAAAGGGCACTAGTCCTTTAAATTTCCAATCGAATGAGCCTTTTTTCAAGTTTCTACGATAAAGCTTCCAATAAAAACCTTATTTGCCCCCAGGGCATAACGTATAACTCTTGCCCTGAAGACTGGGGGGGAGTGTCCTGCTCAGAAACATAATTCCCAGAATTTTCAACTGCGTTGAAAAAAAGTGGCTATCTTAAAATTTTGATTGGATTTGTTTGGGGAAATGGTGCACTTGGAAGGGGTATTAGTTGCCTTCCAATCACTTTCGACTATTAAAAAGGGCACTAGCCATTTCAATTTCCAATCAAATGATCTCTTTTTGAAGTTTTTACGACAACGCTTTCTATAAAAACCTTATATACCCCAGGGTATAACTTACAACCCTTACCCTGGGGGCTGTGGGGGGGGGGGTTGTAATCCTCAAAGACCTAATTTCCCTAACTTTCAACTACGTTTAACAAAATGGCTATCTCAAAATTTGGATTTGATGGGTTTGGGGAAAAAGTGGGTTTGAGAGGGGGGTTAGTTGTCCTCCAATCACTTTTGACTATTAAAAAGGGCACTAACCCTTTGAATTTCCAACAGAATGAGCCCTTTTTCAAATTTCTATCACAAAGCTTTAAAAAAAAACCTTACATGCCCCCAGGGCTCAACTTGCAACCTTGGCTGTGGTGGGTGGGGTGTCATCCTCAAATACCTAATTTCCTGAACTTTCAACTACTTTGAACAAAATGGGCATATGAAAATTTTGACTGGATGACTTAGGGGAAATTGTGGGCGTGAGAGGGGGGGTTAGTTACCCTCCAATCACTTTCGACTATTAAAAAGGGCAATAGCCCTCTCAATTTCCAATTGAATGAGCTGCTTTTAATGTTTCTATGACACAGCTTTCAATTCAAACCTTAAATACCACATGGGCAAAACTTAAAATTTTTGCTCATTAAGTTGCCGGGGGTTTGTGATCCTTAAATACATAATTTCCGAACCAATCAATCGTTAACAAAATGGCTATCTTTAAACTTTGATTGGATGTGTTTGGGTAAATGGTGACCGTGAGAGGGGGTTAGTTTCCCTCCAATCATTTTCAACTATTAAAAAAAGCACTAGCCGTTTCAATTTCCAATCGAATCAGCCCTTTTTGGAGTTTTTACGACAACGCTCTGTATAAGAACCTTATATGCCAACAGGGCATAATTTACAAGTCTTGCCCTGAGGGCTGTGTGTGTGGGGGGGGGGGGGTTGTCATTTTCAGAGACCTAATTTACAAAACTTTCAATTACGTTAAACAAAATGGCTATCTAAAAAAAAATAATTGGATGTGTTTTGGGAAAAGGTTGCGTGAGAGGGGGAGGGGGTTATTTGCCCTCCATTCACTTTCGACTATCGACTATTTCCAATTGAATGAGCCCTTTTTAAATTTTCTAAGACAACGCTTTCAATAAATACCTTATATACCCCCAGGGCACAACCCGCAACCTTAGCTGTGGTGGGAGGGGGGGGGGTGTCATACTCAAAGATCTAGTTTCCAGAACTTTCAACTACGTTGAACAAAATGTGTATCTGAAAATTTTTACTGGATGCCTTTGGGGAAATGGTGGGCGTGAGAGGGGTTTTAGAAATGGTGGGCGTGAGAGGGGGGTTAGTTGCTCTCCATTCACTTTCGAATATTAAAAAGGGCACTAGCTCTTTTAATTTCCGATCAAATGATCCCTTTTTGAAGTTTCTATGACAGAACTTTCTATAAAAATCTTATATGCCAACAGGGTATAACTTAGAACCCTTGCCCTGAGGGCTGTATGGGGGGGGAGTTGTCATCCTCAAAGACCTAATTTCAAGAACTTTCAACTACGTTGAACAAAATGGCTATCTAAAAATTTTTATTTGATGTGTTTGGGGAAAAGGTGGGTTTGAAAGGGGGGTTAGCTGTCCTCCAATCACTTTCGACTATTAAAAGGGACACTAACCCTTTGAATTTCCAATAGAATGAGCCCTTTTTCAAATTTCTATCACAAAGCTTTCAAGAAAAACCTTATATACCCCAGGGGCACAACTTGCAACCTTGGCTGTGGTGGGGGGTGTCATCCTCAAAGACCTAATTTCCAGAACTTTCAACTACGTTGAACAAAATGGGTATCTGAAAATTTTGACTGGATGTCTTTGGGGAAATGGTTTGCGTGAGAGGAGGGTTAGTTACCCTCCAATAAATTTCGACTATTAAAAAGGGCACTAGCCCTCTCAATTTCCAATTGAATGAGCCCTTTTTGAAGTGTCTACGACAACGCCATCTGTAAAAACCTTATATGCCCCCAGGTCATAACTTACAGCCTTTGCCCTGGGGGCTGTGGGGGATTTGTCATCCTCAAATACATAATTTCCAGAACTTTCAACTACGTTGAACATCTCAAAACTTTGATTAAATGTGTTTGGGGAAATAGGGGGCGTGAGAGGAGGGTTAGTTCCTCTCTATTCACTTTCGACTATTAGAAAAGGCACTAGCCCTTTCAATATCCAATCAAATGAGCCCTTTTTGAAGTTGCTATGACAAAACTTTCTATAAAAACCTAATTTGCCCTTAGGGCATAACTTACAACCCTTGCCCTGATGGCTCTGAGGGGGTTATCATCCTCCAAGACCTAATTTCTAGAACTTTCAAATACGTTGAACAAAATGCATATCTCAAAATTTTGACTGGACGGAATCGGCTGCATGCTGAGTGTGAGAGGGGGGTTCCTTGCCCTCCCATCAAATTTGACTATCAAATCGGGCACCAGCCCTTTCAATTTACGATTGAAATAGCCTTTTTTGAAGTTTCTACAACATCGCTTTCCATAAAAACCTTATTTGCCCCCAGGACATAGCTGACAACCTTAGCCCTGAGGGCTGTGGGGGGGGGGTGTCATCCTCCAAGACCTAATTCCCAGAACTTTCAACTACGTTGTAAAATATGGCTATCTCAAAATTTTGATTGTATGGGTTTGGGGAAATTGTGGGTGTGAGAGGGGGTTAAATGCCCTCCAATCATTTTCAACTATTAAAAAGGGCACCAGCCATTTCAATTCACAATCGAATAAGCCCTTTTTGAAAGTTTCTATGACAACGCTACGACATCTCTTTAAGAACCTTATATGCCCCTAGGGCATAACTTACAACCCTTGCCCTGGGGGCCGGGGGGGGGTTCGTCTTTAAAGACCTAATTTCCATAACTTTCAACTACGCTGAACAAAATGGCTATCTAAAAATTTTGATTGGATGTGTTTTGATGTCTTTCGACTATTAAAAAGGGCACTAGCCCTTTGAATTTCCAATCTAATGAGCCCTTTTTCAAGTTTCTACGCTCAAAGCTTTCAATGACAACCTTATATGCCCCCTGGGCATAACTTATAACCCTTGCCCTGAAGACTGTGGGGGAGTGTCCTGTTCAAAGATATAATTTCATGAACTTCCAACTGCATTGGACAAAATGCCCATCTCAAAATTTGGATTGGATGTGTTTGGGGAATTGGTGGGCGTGGAAGGGGTGTCAAATGGCTTCCAATCACTTTTGACCATTAAAAAGGGCACTAGCCATTTCAATTTCCAATCAAATGTGCCCTCTTTTGAAGTTTCTGGGACAACACTTTCTATTAAAACCTTATATGCCCCCAGGTCATTATTAAAACCATTGTCTTGAGGGCTGTGGGGATTTGTCATCCTCAAAGACTTAATTTCCAGAACTTTCAACTAAGTTGAACAAAATGGCTGTCTCAAAATTTTGATTGGATTTGGGGAAAAGGTGGGCGTGAGAGGAGGGTTAGTTGCCCTCCAATTATTTTCGACCATTAAAAAGGGTACTAGTCCTTTGAATTTCCAATCAAATGAGCCCTTTTTCCTTTTTGAAGTTTCTACAAGAAACCTTTCTATAAAAACCTTATATGCCCCAGGGAATAACTTAAAAACCTTGCCCTGAGGGCTGTGGGGGTATGTCATGTTCAAAGACCTAATTTCCAGAACTTTCGACTACGTTGAACAAAACGACTATCTAAAAATTTTGATTGGATGTGCTTGGGGAAATGGTGGGCGTGGAAGAAGTGTTAGTTGCCTTCCAATCACTTTCGACTATTAAAAAGGGCAATAGCCATTCCAATTTCCAATCAAATGAGCCCCTTTCGAGGTTTCTACGACAACTCCTTCGATACGAAGTGCCCTGGTCTACAGGGAAAAAAAATAGTACATTGTGCCAACATCGTTCCTTACTTAGGCTGCACTATTGCGCTGCTTATGGTATGGGAGGAAAGGGAGTCGTTAACCTCCTCCCACATCCTTGTAAGAACATGGCTATCTTGCCAGGACCGACGTGGCGTTGTGCCTTTTGCTTGTATCAGCCCATTGTTTTGTCTAAAACAAAGTCATTTTATTCTATTAAATCTTATCTAAAAAAAAACACTTTTCAAAATAGAGACCTGAATTCGGGCTTGAGTTGCATTGGGTGTATAGTCGGGGTGCCAGGTGTTGAAAATGTGAAGCATACAACGACGGAATGGGGCGGGTTCGAGAATTAGCCTACCCCCCTAAATCGACCATCCTGATTCGAAAAATACCAGCGGCACTCGCTTCCGAGGATGGAACACTCCGAAACTTGACATTTAATCATATTTCGGTGCTCCAGGCAAGATAATGCATATTCCACAAAGTTTGAGAAGCAGTTTTCCGCTCAAATACGAGATAGAAATGCATAGAGGCCATAAAATATCTTTATAACAAACTAACATGAATAGTTAGAAAAAATCGCAGCAATGACACAGGTAAAGAAACTAAAAAAAAGTCAGAATTAACACTATTTATTTAATGCTCCCATTCCCAAATTCATTACGGTTTTTTCCCTAGTATCCCTCCTTTTCAAGTCATGCACAATTATTCCTCGTCTGAATCAGACTCGGCCTCGCAGTACTTCCCAAAACAATAGCACAAAGTTAGGCAACCTCTATCTCCACATGGACATTTTTATCCACAAGATTTACACTTGCAATATGGGGAAATTTTCTGAATAGTGAATGGCCAAGCAGGAAGAGTTGATTTAATGGGTGGTATACATCTGTCCTTCATATCCCATCCAAAATCAAGTGGAGAAAGACACGAGGGGTGGGGCATAAGGGCCTGCAGCATAATTGACCACTGGTAAGTGCATCTTTCAACATGTAACGCAGAGTAGTCGTCGATTGGTGGCAGGCTCTTCAGCGTTCTCTGGCGAGGGAAGAAGTGAACGCGGAGGTCATTCAAACCCGAAAATTCTTTTGATTTTCCGTATGAGGCGATCAAAATCTCGCAACACACCTTTATAATATCTTCCTCAAGCTCAACTACTCGGTCGATTTGTTCTAAAATCTGTTCAATAAGAACAGATATTCGTAACCATTGCATAGCTGCTCTAAGAATCGGTTTCGTTCCTTTGGAGAAAATGAAGCTCACAGTATCACATCCGGTGAAACAGTGCAAAAAGGCTATTGCATTCACTAGAGACGGTGGGAGTCTATTTGCAAGTTCAGTGATCGAAATAACTTTGTCCTGAAAACGAGCCAAAACATTACGGTGGCACGGCTTTGCTTTTTAGTCGTCTTAAAAGACTGAAGAAAGATGCCCACAATGTCTGTGTCATTTTCTTCCACGATTACATCCGTGCACCCAGTCCTGGCACAGAAACCCGTGTGAAGAGCGACATGGGTATCCGCTTCTTCATTACCATTAAAAAAAGTTAATTTAATAAAAAAAAAAAATTCTAATCTAGGATTTCAGAGCTAATTGCAACCCCATTATCTAGGCACAGTGAAAAATTTGTTCCAAGTGGGCACCCCCCAATCCTTACATCCCCCTCAATCTGGGACACCCAGGACAGCTGTCCCGGTTGCCTCCCCTCGTTTGCACAGCTCTGGATATAGATGATCAATTGAGTAACAGAAACCCCAAATATTCAGCTGTAACAACGATAAACCACCATCCCTGAAAGTCTCCCTTAAATTAAGAATTAATTAAAAAAAACTTTTTCCACTGAATAAGTTTTTCAAAGAAAAATAAAGAACTCCATTAAACAAAAAATGAGCAAAAATAAAATCAAATAGTCTACCAAGCCAGAAACTATCACAAAGCAGCGTCGATAAATAAATGAAACCCAATACGAACAGAATTTACAATAAATAACCGAGTAAAACTCAAAACGAGCAGAAATTAACATAAGTTGGGCTCAAAGCCCCTATGCCTTCCTAAGGCCAGAACATAATTTGCACTTTACTGAAAAAATATACATGTTTTTACTTTTATAACTTCAATAAATCAAATAATATTAACATTTTGATTACTAAATTTCAGTATATGTCGCACATTCATAAGTATTTTTTCAGTGAAGTGCAAATTATGTTCTGGCCTTACTTACAGGGCATAACTTACATCTCTTGCCCTGAGGAATGTGGGGAGGGGGGTTGTCATCCTCAAAGACCTAATTTCCAGAATTTTCAACTACGTTGAACAAAATGGCTATCTCAAAATTTTGATTGGATGTGTTTGGAGAAAAGGTGGGCGTGAGAGGTGGGTTAGTTGCGCTCAAATCACTTTCGACTATTAAAAAGGGCACTAGCCCTTTGAACTTCCAATCGAATGAGCCTTTTTTGAAGTTTCTACGAGAACGCTTTCTATAAAACCCTGACATGCCCCCAGGGCATAACTTACAACCCTTGCCCTGAGGGCTGTGGGGGAGTGTCCTCCTCAAAAACGTAGTTTTATTTGGAAATCAACTACGCTGAACAGAATGGCTATCTAAAATTTTGATTTGATGTGTTTGGGGGAAAGGGTGGGCGTGAGAGGGGGGTTAGTTGCCCACAAATCACTCTCGACTATTAAAAAGGTACACTAGCCCTGTGAGTTTCCAATTGAATGAACTCTTTTTCAAGTTTCTACGACAAAGATTTCAATAAAAACTTATATGACCCCAGGGCGTTACTTATAACCCTTGCCCTGAAGACCATTGGGGGAGTGTCCTGCTCAAAGGTATAATTTCCTGACCTTTAAACTGCTTGGAACAAAATGGATATCTCAAAATTTTGATTGGATGTGTTTGGGGAAATAGTAGGTGTGGAAGGGGTGTTAGTTGCCTTACAATCACTTTCGACTATTTAAAAGGGCAGTAGCCATTTCAATTTCCAATCGAATGATCCCTTTTTGAAGTTTCTACGACAACACGTTCTATAAGAACCTTACATGCCCCCAGGGTATAACTTACAGTCCTTGCCCAGAGGGCTGTGGTGGGGGGGCTGTTGTCATCCTTAAAGACCAAATTTCTAAAACATTCAACTACGTTGAACAAAATGGCTATATTAAAATTTTGATTGGATGTGTTTGTGGAAAAGGTCGGCATGACAGGGGGGTTAGTTGCCCTCCAATCACTCCGACTATTAAGAAGGGCGCTAGCCCTTTGAATTTGCAATCGAATGAGCCTTTTTTGAGGTTTCTACGACAACGCTATCTGTAAAAACCTCATTTGCCCCCAGGGCATAAATTATAACCCTTGCACTGAGGACTGTGGGGGAGTGTCCTCCTCAAAGATACAATTTCTATCCGGAAATCCACTACACTGAAAAAAATGGCTATCTCAAAATTTTGATTGGATGTCTTCCGCGAAATGGTGGGCGTGAAAGAGGTGTTAGTTGCCTTCCAATCACTTTCGACTATTAAAAAGGGCAAAATCCACTCCGATTTCCAATTGAATGAGCCCTTTTCGAAGTTTCTACGACAAGTTTTTCGATACGAAGGGCCCTGGTCTAAAGGAAATTAATTCTTAATTTAAGGGAGACTTTCAGGGATAGTGGTTTATCGTTGTTACAGCTGAATATTTGGGGTTTCTGTTACTCAATTGATCATCTATATCCAGAGCTGTGCAAACGAGGGGAGGCAACCGGGACAGCTGTCCTGGATGTCCCGGATTGAGGGGGATGTAAGGATTGGGGGGTGCCCACTTGGAACAAATTTTTCACTGTGCCTAGATTAGATTTTTCGCTAATTGCAACCCCATTCCTATCTTTAAATGGGCCAAGTCCGGATTGACTATTCCCTCTCAATTTATTAACATACCAGAAAATATTTTACTATTATGTCGTCTAGCTGCATCTTCCAGATCCTTGGCAATATTATCCATGGCCTCCACTTCACACCTCCTTAGTTCATATTTTAATACTTTCTCCACTTTCTTTATATTCGTTTTGTTTTCATATGATCTATCACTCAGAAAATTCTTGCTCAGAAAAAAGCTCAGAAAAGCTTTTTCACTAATATTCTTAGCTGCAGTTCTAGCATTCATCCCTAAGACACCTTCAGCAACTTCACAAATTATTCCAACAATCTTCCATAATATCAAATTTTAAACTCTAAAGTTTAGTATTCAACTGTTCCTGGAAAGTTTCTCTCAAATTTTCATACCAACATCATAACTTCCCGGGAGGTAGTTACCATTCCGATATTTCAGCTTTAAATTAACCCTTGACAATACTAGATTCTGATCTTTACTTTTAATATCAATAACGGCACTCCTATATACCCTAGTATCTTGTATTGATCCTCCCAGTCTTTGGTTTAATATAACATAATAAGGTTTGCTGTCTTACCATCACGTTCATACCATGTTAACTCATGAGCCATTTACCGTATTGGTTATAACTAGATGTTTATACCGACAAAATTGTAAAAGTCTGTATCAATTACTATTTCCTTTTCCTACACCAAATTTGCCTCAAACTCAAAACGAGCAGAAATTAACATGAGTAGGGCTCAAAACCCCTATGCCTTCCCAAGGCCAGAACATAATATGCACTTTACTGAAAAAAATACAAATGATCGTGTATTGTCAGTCTAATATACATATACTGATATTTAATAATCAGAATGTTAATATTATTTGATTTATTGAAGTTATAAAAGTAAAAACATTTATACTTTTTTCGGTAAAGTGCAAATTTTGTTCTGGCCTTGGGAAGGCATAGGGGTTTTGAACCCAACTTATGTTAATTTCTGCTCGTTTTGAGTTTGACTCGGTTATTTATTGTAATTTCTGTTCGTTTTGGGTTCATTTATTTATCGATGCTGATTTGTGGTAGTTTCACGCTTGGTAGATTATTTGATTTTATTTTTGCTAATTTTTTGTTTAATGGAGTTTTGTACTTTTCTTTGAAAAAGTTATTTTATGAAATTTTTTTTTAATTAATTACAATAAATAACCGAGTAAAACTGAAAACGAGCAGAAATTAACATGAGTAGGGCTCAAAACCCCTATGCCATCTCAAGACCAGAACATAATTTGCACTTTACTTAAAAAAATACAAATGAATGTGTATTGTCAGTCTAATATACATGTAATGATATTCAGTGATCAAAATATTAATATTATTTGATTTATTAAATTTATAAAGGTAAAAACGTTAATATTTTCAGTGAAGTGCAAATTATGTTCTGGCCTTTGGAAGGCATAGGGGTTTGGGAAGGCATAGATTATTTGATTTTATTTTTGCTCATTTTTGGTTTAATGGAGTTCTTTACTTTTCTTTGAAAAACTTATTTTGTGGAAAAAGTTTTTTTTAATTAATTTCCATACAAGGGTATCCACAATTTCCCAAGAACTTGGGTCAGGAATCACTCTTGTGTCCTGCATAAGATCAGAAATATTCTACTGATTGAGTCTATTAATGTTTCTAATTATATTTCTGATAACCTTTCTAATAATATTTATATCCACAATTATATTGTTATCACTCAGAGGAGGCTGAATTTCATCGGATACGAAATAGCAGAAACTCCTATTGAACAAGGAAGAAGGTCATCACGAGACTCAACACTACAATGAAATGTATTTCTATAGTTGTATATTGGACCTCAGAGGGGGAGGTGGGCTAAAATGTCAAAAAAGTGACCATGATAGTTTGAAATAGCCTAGCATCTTCCCTCCTCCTCAATACTTGGGTATAGCCTTGGTCATAATCGAGAATTAGCTCCTTCTGACGATTTGAACTGTTTTGTTAGTATTATCTGTTCATAATCCTATATAAACACAGCAAGTTTTGTTTATAACCTGATATTATGTAAAACCATTTGGAAGGGGGTGGGGCTATTACCCAAATAACGGTATATTTATCATCTTATAATCACACATTTAAAAATCAATCATAAAAAATAGCTTCTATTTTTATTTGCCAAAGTTTTATTATAAATTTTTCTTCCTGACTTCAGCTTGCTTCTTTTCTATATTGGCAGACTTTGTTTCAGGGCTGTATCATGCTAAGGGCTTTGCTAATTCTGCTCTTAATATTGCCTATTTTCTACTGCATAATTATAAAGACATAATTATGTCTTTAGTTGTAAATTTACCCCCACAGTCCGTGGGGAGAGGACTGTAAGCTATAAAATTTGCCCATTGTTTACGTACACTATTTATTATTGGGAATTATACAGACATTTTTCTGGGGCGGGGGCGGGTGGGTTGTGCTTGGGGTGGATTTCAACAGGAAGAATCTTCCTTGGGGAGGGAAATTTTCGGGAGGTGAATTTTCCATGGGAAATGTTACAATGCGAGATTTGACAGAATTACTATACGATCTTTTTAATTGTCAATCTTTTTAATTGTCTTACATTCCCCTTGCCAAATATTTTCCAAATTATATTCTTCTTGAAGAATCTTAGAAAGAACTAATAAATTAAACTGAATATTTCATGTATAATGATATTAATTACTGAAAGCTCATCAGTTCAAAATTTTACTGTAATTTTTTTATTCAATGTTATTTTCAATATTATGTACAAAATAAAATATTTGTAATATAATTAGTTTTGAGTAAAGCACCAAAGACGCAGTAGGTTCTAGACTTTTACAGGGAGAGAAGGAAGCGATATCCAAACTCTTGTTTGTAGTGATTTTTGTTCCTTTCAATCTTGATTTGCATGTTCAATTTAAGTTTCACTCGTTTTAAGATTTATTTATTCATTTATACTAGTATCTATTGTATGTACGTTTGCATTGATTGTTTATTTAAGTTCTGTTTGTTTTGGGTTTCAACTATACTTCAATAGCAAAATTTTTTTTTTCGTTTTAAGCTTGATTTGCGTATTCAATTTACGCAATACTTGCCTTAAGATTTATTTATTCATTTATATTATTACTTGTTGTATATTTTTTGGCTATGATTGTTTGTTTAATTTCTGTTCCTTTTGAATTTTATTAAATTTTAACAGGCATTTGTGTCTACTGATCTTAAGTTACAATGGCCCTTATTTTTCTTTGAAAAACTTCTTTTTCCGAATTTTTTTTTTAAATTAGTTTTTGCTTGTTTTTAATTGCAAAAAGTTTCAAGCTTCAAAAAATTCCCTATTTCAAAATCAAACTTTTTTTCAACATCAGATGTTCATCAAAGTATCAAAACTACTATCAAAGTAACAATATCAAAGTAATAAAATAACAAAGTAAAGAAAGCATTAAAGTAAACAAGGTATCAAAGTAACAATACAAAACTTGCATAACTTATAGCCCTTGCGCCGTAAATAGAAGTTGCAACGACAACCACTAAATCCAAGAATTGAATAAAAAAAGTGTCAAAGTAACAATAAGAAAGTTCCCTAACTCAGAGCCCTTTCCCCGGGGTTGGGGGTAGGGGGTTCAACCCCGGAAGCATAGCTATTTGGCCTTTGAACTTTTTTGAACAAAATAAAAATATCAAAATTTGGACCGGATGCCCTTTGAAAAAGTAGGGCGTTGGCTAGTTGCCTATTGATCACTTTTGACTCTTGAAAAAGAACTAGAAGTTTCAATTTCCGATCAAGTGAGCCCACTCCTAAATTAATTAATGTCTCTCATCCACAAAAACCTTATATTCTAATAATAGGCAACTTACATAAGTTACAATCCTTGCCCCGGGGGCTACGGAGGATTTCTCAACCCCTAAGTTATAGTAATTTATATTTTGGACTATTTTGAACAAAATGGCTATTTCAAATTGGCTCTCGGGCTATTTCAAATTGGCTCCTGGGCTCTCGGGGTTTGTGTCAACCTCGGAGTTTTTAATATCTAATTTCTAAAATATTTTTAACAAAATGGCTATTTAAAATTTTTTATCGAATGGGTTTGGGGAAAAAGAGCGTGGGGAGGCTAGTTGCCCTTCGATCTCTTTTGACCCTTTAAAATTGAACTAGAACTTTCAATTTTCAATTAAACAAGCCCTCTCTGAAGTTTATACAAGTGTCCCTTTGATAAGAACCATATATGCCCTCAGGACATAACTTAAAACGCCTGTTCCCGGGCCCTGGGAGGTTGTGTCGACCCCTGAGTTTTAATATCTGATGTCTGAAAAATTTTTAAAAAAATGGCCATCTCATCGGATGATTTTGGGGGGAAAAGTCGTGGAGAGGGGAAGAGCTAGCTGCCCTCTGATCACTTTTGACTCTTAAAAAGTAAGCTAAAATTTTTAATTTCCAATCAAATGAGCCCTCTCTGAAGTTTATACGCGCATCCCTTCTATAAGAACCATATTTTCCCCCAGGGCATAACTTACCACGCCTACACCCGGGCCCTGGGGGGCTGTGTCGACAATGGATTTTTTGTTATCTGAACTTCGAACTATTGTTAACAAAACAGTCATCTCAATAGTTTTATCAGATGGGTTTGGGGGAAAAGGCGTGCAAGGGGGAAGGGCCAGTTGTCCTTCGATCACTCTTGACTCTTAAAAAGTGAACTAGAACTTTCAATTTCCAATCAATTAAGCCCTCTCTGAATTTTATACGAGGATCCCTTTCATAAGAAACATATATGCCCCAAGGGCATAACATACAACGCCTGCCCCCCGGGCCCTGGAGGTTGTGTCGACACCGGAGTTTTTGTTACCCGATGTTTGAACTATTTTTTAGAAATGTCGTTCTCAAAATTTTTATCGGATGGGCTTCGAGAAAAAGGGTGTGAGGGGGGGCTAGTTGCCCTTGGATTTCTTTTGACTCTTAAAAAGTGAACTAGAGCTTTCAATTTTCAATCAAATGAGCCCTCTCTAAAGTTAGACGAGCATCCCTTGAATAAGAACCATATATGCCCCCAAGGCATAATTTACAGCGACTTCCCCCGGGCACTGGAGGATGGTGTCGACACCAGAATTTTTGTTATATGACCTTTTAATTATTTTTAACAAAATAGCAATATCAATATTTTTATATGATGTATTTAGGAAAAAGGGCGTAGGGGAAGGGAGGGGGGTAGTTGCCCTCTGATCTCTTTTGACTCTCAACAAGCGAACAAGAACTTTTGCGTCCCAAACAAATTAGCCCTCTCTGAAATATATATGAGCTTCCCTTCCATAAGAAACATATATGCCCAGGGGCATAACTTACAACGCCTGCCCCCAGGCCCTGGGGTTGTGTTAACACAGAAAACTTTATGATCTGACCCTGGAACTATTTTGAACAAAATAGCTATCTTAAAATTTTTATCTGATGCATTTGGTGCAAAAGGGCGTTGGGGGGGGGATAGCTGCCCTCCGATCACTTTTGAGTCTTAAAAAGTGAACAACAACTTCCAGTTACCAATCAAATGAGTCTTCTCTGAAATTTGTACGAGCATCCCTTCCATAAGAACCATATGTGTCCCCAGGGCTGAACTTACAACGCCTGCCCCCGGGCTCTGGGGGGTTGTGTCGACATCAGAGTTTTCGTTATCTGATGTTTGAACTATTTTTTCAATCAATGGCTTTCTCAAAATTTTTATCGCACGGGTTTGGAGAAAAAAGGGCGTGTGGGGCTAGCTACCCTAGTATCTCTTTTGACTCTTAAGAAGTAAAATAGAACTTTCAATTTCCACTCAAATGAGCCCTCTCTGAAGATTATACGAGCATCTTTTCCATAAGAACCATATATGCCCCCAAGGCATAACTTACAGGGACTGCCCCCGGCCCTGGAGGATTGTGTCGCCACCAGAATTTTGTTATCTGAACTTCTAACTATTTTTAACAAAATAACTATATGAAAATTTTTACATGTTGTATTTGGGGAAGAAGGGCGTGAGGGGGGGGCTAGTTGCCATCTGATCTCTTTTGACTCTGAAAAAGTGGACTAGAACTTTTAATTTCGAACCAAATGAGCCCTCTTTGATGTTTATACGAACGCCCCTTCTGTATGAACCATATTTACACCCAGAGTATAACTTACAACGCCTGCCCCCGGGCCCTGGGGGGGGGGTTGTGTCGACCCCGGAGTTTTTGTATGATGCTTGAACTATTTTTAATAAAATGGCTAGTGGCTGTGTTGACACCGGAGTTTTTGTTATATGACACAAACTATTTTTAATAAAATGTTTATCTCAAAATTTTTATCTGATACATCTGAAGAAAAAGGGCGGGGGAGGGGAGGGTTTAGCTGCCCTACGATTACTTTTGACTTTTGAAAAGTGAACAAGAAATTTTCTATTTTCAATCAAATGAGCCTTCTCTGAAGTTTATACCAGCATCCTTTCTATAAGAACCTTGTGCTCTTGTGCTCGTTGTGCTCTTGTGCTCGTTAAGACAAAGTCCATAAAAATAATCCATATAAAGGGGGACAGAACAAAACCCTGCTCAACTCATGATTTAATACAAAACCAGCTGCTAACCTCATTTCCTACTTTAACCGCAGCAGTGTTATTCTCGTACATAGCACTAAAATCACTTGACTGTTTTTGTCTAATAAACCATACAAGGATAAAACCTCTACTAATGCCCTTCTATCAACGGATTCGAACGCTTGCTTCAAATCTATAAAACTGAGGACCAAAGGTATTTAAAAACTCAGGCACTTCTCAATTATTAGCCTAAGAGTGAAAATTTGGTCGAACATCCTCTACCTTTTCTAAAACCGCACTGTTCTTCTCTTAAAACATTGTCTACAGCATCTCTCTGTCTAAAAAGTATCATATTACTGAGTAATTTACTACCTACAGAGATCACACTAATGCCTCGATAATTACCACACTCACTTGTATCACCTTTCTTATAAAGTGGCTTAATTAAGGTTTTCCTAAAATCGTTAGGTACTTCCCCTTTTTCAAAATCATATTCATAATCTTCATTAACTAACCTAACCTAACCTATGCAACCTATTGCCCAAAATACTTGATAACTTCAATATTGATAACGTTCACACCAAGTTAACTCTTGAGCCATTTTATGACCAAACACCGTATTGGTTATAACTAGATGTTTATACCGACAAAATTGCAAAAGTCTGTATCAATTACTATTTTCTTTTCTAACCTCAGAGCCACCATATTTAAGCAACTCATTTACCACCCTATCAGCACCTGGAGCCTTGTTATTTTTTAATTCTTTTGTATTGTCGCTAATTCCTCCTCATAAAACAAATCTTCCTTCACATTCAAGGAATCAAAAACTTTTTCATTTTCCTCTATATCTTTTCCTGCAACTCTATCTTGGTTAAGCAAATTCTCAAAATATTCGGCCCATCTCTCTTTAGTTTTTTCTTTATCGGTAATTGCGACCCCATTCCTATCTTTAAATGGGCCAAGTCCGGATTGAATACTCCCTCTCAATTTGTTAACATACCAGTAAATATTTTACTATTATGCCGTCTAGCTGCATCTTCCAGATCCTCGGCAATTTTATCCATGGCCTCCACTTCACACCTCCTTAGTTCATATTTTAATACTTTCTCCACTTTCTTTATATTCGTTTTGTTTTCATATGATCTATCACTCAGAAAATTCTTGCTCAGAAAAAAGCTCAGAAAAGCTTTTTCACTAATATTCTTAGCTGCAGTTCTAGCATTCATCCCTAAGACACCTTCAGCAACTTCACAAATTATTCCAACAATCTTCCATAATATCAAATTTTAAACTCTAAAGTTTAGTATTCAACTGTTCCTGGAAAGTTTCTCTCAAATTTTCATACCAACATCATAACTTCCCGGGAGGTAGTTACCTTTCCGATATTTCAGCTTTAAATTAACTCTTGACACTACTAGATTGTGACTTTCTAGTTCAGTTCACTTTTTCAGAGTCAAAAGAGATTGGAGAGTAACTAGCCCCCTCCCCCTACGCTCTTTTTCCCCAAATGTATCAGATAAAAATTTTTAGATAGCAATTTGGTTAAAAATAGTTCAAAGGTCAGATAACAAAACTCCAGTTTTGACACAACCCCCTAGGGCCCAGGGTAGGCCTTGTAAGTTATACCCTTGGGGCTTGTTAGGTTCTTATGGAAAGGATGCTGGTATAAACTTCAGAGAAGGCTCATTTGATTGAAAATAGAAAATTTCTAGTTCACTTTTCAAAAGTCAAAAGTAATCGTAGGGCAGCTAAACCCTCCCCTCCCCCGCCCTTTTTCTTCAGATGTATCAGATAAAAAATTTTAGATAAAAAATTTATTAAAAAAAGTTTGTGTCATATAACAAAAACTCCGGTGTCAACACAGCCACTAGCCATTTTATTAAAAATAGTTCAAGCATCATACAAAAACTCCGGGGTCGACACAACCCCCCCAGGGCCCGGGGGCAGGCGTTGTGAGTTATACTTTGGGTGTAAATATGGTTCATACAGAACGGGCGTTCGTATAAACATCAAAGAGGGCTCATTTGGTTCGAAATTAAAAGTTCTAGTCCACTTTTTCAGAGTAAAAAGAGATCAGATGGCAACTAGCCCCCCCCCCGCACGCCCTTCTTCCCCAAATACAACATGTAAAAATTTTCATATAGTTATTTTGTTAAAAATAGTTAGAAGTTCAGATAACAAAAATTCTGGTAGCGACACAATCCTCCAGGGCCGGGGGCAGTCCCTGTAAGTTATGCCTTGGGGGCATATATGGTTCTTATGGAAAAGATGCTCGTATAATCTTCAGAGAGGGCTCATTTGAGTGGAAATTGAAAGTTCTAGTTTACTTCTTAAGAGTCAAAAAAGATACTAGGGTAGCTAGCCCCACACGCCCTTTTTGCTCCAAACCAGTGCGATAAAAATTTTGAGAAAGCCATTGATTGAAAAAATATTTCAAACATCAGATAACGAAAACTCTGATGTCGACACAACCCCCCAGAGCCCGGGGGCAGGCGTTGTAAGTTCAGCCCTGGGGACACATATGGTTCTTATGGAAGGGATGCTCGTACAAATTTCAGAGAAGACTCATTTGATTGGTAACTGGAAGTTGTTGTTCACTTTTTAAGAGTCAAAAGTGATCGGAGGGCAGCTATCCCCCCCCTCAACGCCCTTTTGCACCAAATGCATTAGATAAAACTTTTAAGATAGCTATTTTGTTCAAAATAGTTCCAGGGTCAGATCATTAAATTTTCTGTGTTAACACAACCCCAGGGTCTGGGGGCAGGCGTTGTAAGTTATGCCCTTGGGCATATATGTTTCTTATGGAAGGGAAGCTCATATATATTTCAGAGAGGGCTAATTTGTTTGGGACGCGAAAGTTCTTGCTCGCTTGTTGAGAGTCAAAAGAGATCAGAGGGCAACTAGCCCCCCCCCTTCCCCTACGCCCTTTTTCCTAAATACATCATATAAAAATTTTGATATTACTATTTTGTTAAAAATAATTAAAAGGTCATATAACAAAAATTCTGGTGTCGACACAATCCTCCAGTGCCCGGGGGAAGTCGCCGTAAATTATCCCTTGGGGGCATATATGGTTCCTATTCAAGGGATGCTCGTCTGACTTTAGAGAGGGCTCATTTGATTGAAAATTGAAAGCTCTAGTTCACTTTTTAAGAGTCAAAAGAAATCCAAGGGCAACTAGCCCCCCCCCCCCCCTCACACCCTTTCTCTCGAAGCCCATCCGATAAAAATTTTGAGAACAACATTTCTAAAAAATTGTTCAAACATCGGGTAACAAAAACTCCGGTGTCGAAACAACCTCCATGGCCCGGGGGGCAGGCGTTGTATGTTATGCCCTTGGGGCATATATGTTTCTTATGAAAGGGATCCTCGTATAAACTTCAGAGAGGGCTTAATTGATTGGAATTGAAAGTTCTAGTTCACTTTTTAAGAGTCAAAAGTGATCGGAGGACAACTGGCCCCTCCCCCTTGCACGCCTTTTCCCCCAAACCCATCTGATAAAACTATTGAGATGACTGTTTTGTTAACAATAGTTCGAAGTTCAGATAACAAAAAATCCATTGTCGACACAGCCCCCCAGGGCCCGGGAGTAGGCGTTGTAAGTTATGCCCTGGGGGCAAATATACTTCTTATAGAAGGGATACACGTATAAACTTCAGAGAGGGCTTATTTGATTGGAAATTAAAAATTTTAGCTCACTTTTTCAGAGTCAAAAGAGATCAGAGGGCAGCTAGCTCTTCCCCTCTCCACGACTTTTTCCCCCAAAATCATCCGATGAGATGGCCATTTTTTTAAAAATTTTTCAGACATCAGATATTAAAACTCAGGGGTCGACACAACCTCCCAGGGCCCGGGAACAGGCGTTTTAAGTTATGTCCTGAGGGCATATATGGTTCTTATCAAAGGGATACTTGTATAAACTTCAGAGAGGGCTTGTTTAATTGAAAATTGAAACTTCTAGTTCAATTTTAAAGGGTCAAAAGAGATCGAAGGGCAACTAGCCCCCCCCCCTCCCACGCTCTTTTTCCCCAAACTCATTCGATAAAAATTTTTAAATAGCCATTTTGTTAAAAAATATTTTAGAAATTAGATATTAAAAACTCCGAGGTTGACACAAACCCCGAGAGCCCAGGAGCAAGTGTTCTAAATTATACACCGGGGTATATAAGGTTTTTATGTAAAGAGAGGTCGTATAGACTTTACAAGTGGCTCATTTGATTAGAAATTGAAAGTTCTAGCTAGCTTTTTATCAGCCAAAAGGTATCGGAGGGTATCCCCCCTTCCATACCCACACACACCCTTTTTTCCCAAATGTATCCGATAAAAATTTTGAGATTGCTAGTTTTTTTTAAGCAGTCCAACGATTAGATAACAACAACTTCGAGTCAACATACCCCCCCCTCCGAGCCCGGGGAAAGGGCTGTAACTTATGCTGCGGGGCATATGAGGTTTTTGTGGAAGAAGTGGTTGTATAAGCTTTGGAGGGGACTCAAATAACACACCCCCTAGCATTAAATCCAATCCCCTAATATTCTCGTATTTGCTGAGCAAATGGGAGGATAGCTCCATTTAGCCTATTGCTTGTGAGTGGTTATATCTTATGTAAAGTTATTTTAGTTTTTTTGTAATTAATTTTTTTTGTTACTAAGTTATAGACAATATAAAGGCAATAAGGTTTTGATGTTTTATTGTTGTTTTTTTTAAGTTGTGCACTAATATTAGTGAAAACAGGGCCACCACAGGAAGGTTATGCACAGCCAGCCCCGCTCATCCCTTAGCATTACCCCCCCCCCCCTTGTGCCTTTTTTCCCCAAATGCATCTTATAAAAATTTGAAATAACTATTTTTTTCAAAATAGTCCAAAATATAAGTCACTATATCATTGGGGTTGACAAATCCTCCATAGCATCCGTGGCCAGGATTGTAACTTATGAAAGTTGCCTATTATTAGAATATAAGGTTTTTGTGGATGAGAGACATTAATTAATTTAGGAGTGGGCTCACTTGATCGGAAATTGAAACTTCTAGTTCTTTTTCAAGAGTCAAAAGTGATCAATAGGCAACTAGCCAACGCCCTACTTTTTCAAAGGGCATCCGGTCCAAATTTTGATATTTTTATTTTGTTCAAAAAAGTTCAAAGGCCAAATAGCTATGCTTCCGGGGTTGAACCCCCACCCCCAACCCCGGGGAAAGGGCTCTGAGTTAGGGAACATGCTTATTGTTACTTTGACACTTTTTTTATTCAATTCTTGGATTTAGTGGTTGTCGTTGCAACTTCTATTTACGGCGCAAGGGCTATAAGTTATGCAAGTTTTGTATTGTTACTTTGATACCTTGTTTACTTTAATGCTTTCTTTACTTTGTTATTTTATTACTTTGATATTGTTACTTTGATAGTAGTTTTGATACTTTGATGAACATCTGATGTTGAAAAAAAGTTTGATTTTGAAATAGGGAATTTTTTGAAGCTTGAAACTTTTTGCAATTAAAAACAAGCAAAAACTAATTTTAAAAAAAAATTCGGAAAAAGAAGTTTTTCAAAGAAAAATAAAGGCCATTGTAACTTAAGATCAGTAGACACAAATACCTGTTAAAATTTAATAAAATTCAAAAGGAACAGAAATTAAACAAACAATCATAGCCAAAAAACATACAACAAGTAATAATATAAATGAATAAATAAATCTTAAGGCAAGTATTGCGTAAATTGAATACGCAAATCAAGCTTAAAACGAAAAAAAAATTTGCTATTGAAGTATAGTTGAAACCCAAAACAAACAGAACTTAAATAAACAATCAATGCAAACGTACATACAATAGATACTAGTATAAATGAATAAATAAATCTTAAAACGAGTGAAACTTAAATTGAACATGCAAATCAAGCTTGAAACGAACAAAAATCACTACAAACAAGAGTTTGGATATCGCTTCCTTCTCTCCCTGTAAAAGTCTAGAACCTACTGCGTCTTTGGTGCTTTACTCAAAACTAATTATATTACAAATATTTTATTTTGTACATAATATTGAAAATAACATTGAATATAAAAATTACAGTAAAATTTTGAACTGATGAGCTTTCAGTAATTAATATCATTATACATGAAATATTCAGTTTAATTTATTAGTTCTTTCTAAGATTCTTCAAGAAGAATATAATTTGGCAAATATTTGGCAAGGAGAATGTAAGACAATTAAAAAGATTGACAATTGAAAAGATCGTATAGTAATTCTGTCAAATCCCCCATTGTAACATTTCCCATGGAAAATTCACCTCCCGAAAATTTCCCTCCCCAAGGAAGATTCTCCCTGTTGAAATCCACCCCAAGCACAACCCACCCGCCCCCGCCCCAGAAAAATGTCTGTATAATTCCCAATAATAAATAGTGTACGTAAACAATGGGCAAATTTTATAACTTACAGTCCTCTCCCCACGGACTGTGGGGGTCAATTTACAACTAAAGACATAATTATGTCTTTATAATTATGCAGTAGAAAATAGGCAATATTAAGAGCAGAATTAGCAAAGCCCTTAGCATGATACAGCCCTGAAACAAAGTCTGCCAATATAGAAAAGAAGCAAGCTGAAGTCAGGAAGAAAAATTTATAATAAAACTTTGGCAAATAAAAATAGAAGCTATTTTTTATAATTGATTTTTAAATGTGTGATTATAAGATGATAAATATATTGTTCTTTGGGTAACAGCCCCACCCCCTTCCAAATGGTTTGACATAATATCAGGTTATAAACAAAACTTGCTGTTTTTATATAGGATTATGAACAGATAATACTAACAAAACAGTTCAAATCGTCAGAAGGAGCTAATTCTCGATTATAACCAAGGCTATACCCAAGTATTGAGGAGGAGGGAAGATGCTAGGCTATTTCAAACTATCATGGTCACTTTTTTGACATTTTAGCCCACCTCCCCCTCTGAGGTCCAATATACAACTATAGAAATACATTTCATTGTAGTGTTGAGTCTCGTGATGACCTTCTTCCTTGTTCAATAGGAGTTTCTGCTATTTCGTATCCGATGAAATTCAGCCTCCTCTGAGTGATAACAATATAATTGTGGATATAAATATTATTAGAAAGGTTATCAGAAATATAATTAGAAACATTAATAGACTCAATCAGTAAAATATTTCTGATCTTATGCAGGACACAAGAGTGATTCCTGACCCAAGTTCTTGGGAAATCGTGGATACCCTTGTATGGAATTTAATTAAAAAAAACTTTTTCCACAAAATAAGTTTTTCAAAGAAAAGTAAAGAACTCCATTAAACCAAAAATGAGCAAAAATAAAATCAAATAATTTATGCCTTCCCAAACCCCTATGCCTTCCAAAGGCCAGAACATAATTTGCACTTCACTGAAAATATTAACGTTTTTACTTTTATAAATTTAATAAATCAAATAATATTAATATTTTTATCACTGAATATCATTACATGTATATTAGACTGACAATACACATTCATTTGTTTTTTTTTCAGTAAAGTGCAAATTATGTTCTGGCCTTTGGAAGGCATAGGGGTTTTGAGCCCTACTCGTGTTAATTTCTGCTCGTTTTCAGTTTGACTCAGTTATTTATTGTAATTAATTAAAAAAAACTTTTTCATAAAATAACTTTTTCAAAGAAAAGTAAAGAACTCCATTAAACAAAAAATGATCAAAAATAAAATCAAATAATCTACCAAGCGTGAAACTACCACAAATCAGCATCGATAAATAAATGAACCCAAAACGAACAGAAGTTACAATAAATAACCGAGTCAAACTCAAAACGAGCAGACATTAAAATAAGTTGGGTTCAAAACCTTCGCAAGGCCAGAACATAATTTGCACTTTACCGAAAAAAGTATAAATGTTTTTACTTTTATAACTTCAATAAATCAAATAATATTAACATTCTGATTACTAAATATCAGTATATGTATATTAGACTGACAATACACAATCATTTGTATTTTTTTCAGTAAAGTGCATATTATGTTCTGGCCTTGGGAAGGCATAGGGGTTTTGAGCCCTACTCATGTTAATTTCTGCTCGTTTTGAGTTTGACTCGGTTATTTATTGTAATTAATTTTTAAACTTTTTCACAAAATAAGTTTTTCAAAGAAAAGTAAAGAACTCCATTAAACAAAAAATGAGCAAAAATAAAATCAAATAATCTACTAAGCGTGAAACTACCACAAATCAGCATCGATAATTAAATGAAACCCAAAACGAACAGAAATTACAATAAATAACTGAGTCAAACTCAAAACGAGCAGAAATTAACATACGTTGGGCTCAAAATCTCTATGCCTTCCCAAGGCCAGAACATAATTTGCACTTTACTGAAAAAATATAAATGTTTTTACTTTTATAAGTTTAATAAATCAAATAATATTAACATTTTGAATATATGATTACTAAATATCTGTATATGTATATTAAACTGACAATGCACATTCATTTGTATTTTTTTCAGTAAAGTGCAAGTTATTTTCTGGCCTTGGGAAGGCATAGGGGTTTTGAGCCCAACTTATATATGCTCGTTTTGAGTTTGACTCAAAACGTGTTTGGTAGGGGTTTGGTAGGGGGTTAATTACTCTCCACTCACTTTCGACTATTGAAAAGAGCAATTTCAATTTCCACTCAAATGAGCCCTTTTTGAAATTTCTACAACAACTTTCTATATAAACCTTATATGCCCCTGGGGCATAACTTACAACCCTTGCACTGAGGGCTCTGATGGGGTTATCATCCTAAAAGACCTAATTTCCAGAACTTTCGACTACGTTGAACAAAACAGATATCTCAAAATTTTGATTGGATGTGTTTGGGGAAATGGTGGGCGTGAGAAGGAGTCAGTTGCCCTTTAATCACTTTCGACTATTAAAAGGGCACTAGCCCTTTCAATTTCCAATCAAATGAGCCCCTTTTCAAGTTTCTAGGACAAAGATTTCAATAAAAAATTATATGCCCCCAGGGCATAACTTATAACCCTTGCCCTGAAGACTGGGGGGAGTTTCCTCCTCAAAGGTATGATTTCCTGCACTTTAAACTGCGTGGAACAAAAAGGCTATCTCAAAATTTTGATTGGAATAGTTTGGGGAAATGGTGGGCGTGCAAGGGGTGTTAGTTGCCTTCCAGTCACTCTCGACTATTAAAAAGGGCACTAGCCATTTCAATTTCGAATCTAATGAGCCCTTTTTGAAGTTTCTACGACAAAGCTTTCTATAAAACCTTATATGCCCCCAGGGCATAACTTACAACCCTTGCCCTGAGGGCTGTGGGGGGTTCTCATCCTCAAAGACTTAATTTCCAGAACTTTCAACTACGTTGAACAAAATTGCTATCCTAAAACTTTGATTGGATGTGTTTGAGGTAAAGGTGGACGTGAAAGGGGGGTTAGTTGCCCTCCAATCACTTTTGACTATTAAAAAGGGCACTAGCCATTTGAATTTCCAATCAAATGTGCCTTTTTTGAGGTTTCTACGGCACAACCTTCTATAAAGACCTTATATGCCCCCAGAGCATAACTTACAACCCGTGCCCTGAGGGCTTTAGGGGAGCGTCCTCCTCAAGAACATAATTTCTATGTGGAAATCAACTACGCTGAACAAAATGGCTATGTCAAAATTTTGATTGGATGTGTTTCGGGAAATAGTGGGCGTGGATTGGGTGTTAGTTGCCTTCCATTTACTTTCGACTATTAAAAAGGGCACAAGCCACTCCGATTCCTAATTGAATGAGCCCTTTTCGAAGTTTCTACGACAACTTCTTCGATACGAAGTGCCCTGCTCGAAAGGAAAAAAATAATAAATAATACATAGTGCCAACGTCGTTCTTATAGGCCCCCACGGCATAACTCACAATCCTTGTCCTGTAGGTTGTGGTGGAGTGAGATCCTCAAAAACATATTTTCTATCTGGAAATCAACTACGCTGAACAAAATGGCTATCTCAAAATTTTGATTGGATGTGTTTGGGGGAATGATGGGCGTGGGGGAGGGGGGAGGTGTTGTTTGCCTTCAAATGACTTTCAACTATTAAAAAGGGCACTAGCCATTTCAATATCGAATCGAATGATTCCTTTTTGAAGTTTCTACGACAACGCGTTCTATAAAAACTTTATATGCCCCAAGGGCATAACTTACAACCCTTGCTTTGAGGGGTGTGCGGGGAAGGGGGGATTGTCATCCTTAAAGACCCAATTTCCAGAACTTTCAACTATGTTGAACAAAATGGTTATCTAAAAATTCTGATTGGATGTGTCTGGGAAAAGGTGGGTGTGAGAGGGGGGTTAGTTGCCCTCAAATCACTTTCGATTATTAAAAAGGGCACTAGCCATTTGAATTTCCAATCGAATGAGCCTTTTTTGAAGTTTCTACGACAACACTTTTTATAAAAACCTTATATGCCCCTCGGGCATAACTTACAACCCTTGCCCTGAGGGCTGTGGGGGGGGGGTCCTCCTCAAAAACATAATTTCTATCTAGAAATCAACTACGCTGAACAAAATGATTATCTAAAAATGTTGATTGGATGTGTTTGGGGAAAAGGTTGGTATGAGAGGGGGGTTAATTGCCCTCAACTCACTTTCAACTATTAAAAGGGCACTAGATCTTTGCATTTCCAATCGAATGAGCCCTTTTTCAAGTTTCTAGGTTAAAGATTTCAACAAGTACTTATATACCCCAGGGCATAGCTTATAACCCTTGTCCTGAAGACTATGGGGGGGGGGGAGTTTCCTGCTCAAAGGTATGATTCTCTGAACATTAAATAATACTAAGCAAAATGGCTATCTAAAAATTTTTATTGAATGTGTTTGGGGAAATGGCGGGTGAGGAAGGGGTGTTAGTGGCCTTCCGGTCATTGTCAACTATTAAAAAGGGCACAAGCCACTTCAGGATCCGACTGAATGGGCCCTGTTTGAAATTTCGACAGCTACACGATCTATAAGATCATGAGATACCCCCAGGGCATAACTTACAACCCTTGCCCTGAGGGCTTTGAGGGGGTTGTCATCCTCAAAGACCTAAAAAGACTGTTCAAAGACTGTCCTAAAAATACATCCCCAAAGACTGTTCGATACGAAGTGCCCTGGTCTAAAGGAAACAAAAATAATACGTTGTGCCAACATCGTTCTTATATGCCCCCAGGGCATAACTTAAAATCCTTGCCCTGAGGGTTGTCGGGGAGTGACCTCCTAAAAAACATATTTTCTATCTGAAAATCAACTACACCGAAAAGAATTCCTATCTCAAAATTTTGATTGGATGTGTTTGGGGGAATGATGGACGTAGGAGGGACTATTTGCCCTCCAATCACTTTCGAATATTAAAAAGGGCACTAGCCAATCCAATTTCCAGTCGAATGAGCCCTTTTCTAAGTTACTACCATAACTCCTTCGATATGAAGTGCCCTGGTCTAAGACCGAGAAAACAAAATAATACATTGTGTCTTCTTTAATTAGGCAGCGCTATTGCGCTGCCTATGATTTCTGTTCATTTTGTGTTTCATTTATTTGTCGATGCTGTTTTGTGCTAGTTTTACACTTGGTAGATTATTTTATTTTATTTTTGCTCATTTTTGGTTTAATGGAGTTCTTTACTTTTCTTTGAAAAACTTATTTTGTGTTGAAAAAGTTTTTTTTTAATTAATTTCTGTTCGTTTGATATAGACATAGTCTTTTTTTAGAAAAAGGGTACTAGTCACATCGCTCTTTACGACAAAGCTTTCTATAAAAACCTTATATGCCCACAGGGCATAACTTACAACCCTTGTCCTGAGGGTTGTGGGGGAGTGTCTTCCTCAAAAACATAATTTCAATCTGGAAATCAACTACGCTGAACAAAATGGTTATCTCAAAATTTTAATTGGATGTGTTTGGGGAAATGGTGGGCGAGTAAGGGGTGTTAGTTACCTTCCAATCACTTTCGGCTATTAAAAAAGGCACAAGCCCTTCCAATAGAATGAGCCCTTTTCGAAGTTTCTACGACAACTCCTTCGATAGGAAGTGCCCTGGTCTAAAACCAAGAACTAAAAAAAAAATAAATAATAATACATTTTGCCCACACCGCTCTTTACTGAAAGTTGAAAGTTCTGGAAATTAGGTCTTTGAGGATGACAACCCCCCACAGCCCTCAGGGCAAGAGTTGTAAGTTATGCCCTGGGGGCATAAAAGATTTGTTATTGAAAGCGTTGTCGTAAAAACTTTAAAAAGGGCTCATTCGATTGGAAATCGAAAGGGCTTGTATCCTTTTAAAAAAAAGTGTACTAATTTACATAATCGTACTTGGACTTGAAAATAGTTCACCTTGAACTTCGATTATATTATTTGACCTACATATTACGTTAGCCTACTACATATATATTTTGGTTGGAATACTCGACTCTCCGTGGCTATGATATTTATATTGCGCAATAACCGATTAAAATTGGAAGATTATTTTAAATCCGTTGCTAAGCTTTGTCACCAGATCCATGCTTGATGGCGCAAAAATTGATCTGATTATCCGAAAAGCTGTGAGTTTTTTTTATCACGGTACTATTATCAGTGCTAAAGAGTTTTTGTATAAGGAGCTGAATATTCAGAGCCGATGTGTGAAACATGCAAAGGATGAAGATAATGTATTTGACATATGTAAACAGTTAAATCAGGCGGCAAAGGATAATCTGCCTGTTCGAACTTTTGTTATATTCTCGCCTTCTGAAACCCCAACAATCGGGGAGGCAGTCTCAGCTACTTTAGTTTTGAAAGTTAGTGAGCTCAATCGGAAAATTGACGGCCTTTTAGAGAATGCGACGCATTCAGGCCCTGTTTGGCCAGCTAGAATTGATACCAACGTAACAATTAACCTTGCCCCAGCTCCCACGTTTACAGTTGTACTAAAGAACTATCCTGCAAACCTGATCTCACCTAATGTTCGTAAGGACTTTGTCGATAAACTTTGCCCTGAGGCCTCTGGTGAAATAACTGAACTTAAAAAATCGGCTTCGAAATGGAAACATGCTGTTAAGTCAATGCATGCCGCGAAAAAAATTTCCGAGAATGTTAAAAACAGTACCTCAGCTATCTCGGTGAGTGTGAAACCCCCACTCTTTATAGGGATTCTGAAAGGCGTATCGATCGAATACGATAAGAATCAAGTCAAATCTCTTGTACCAAACTGCGTGAAAGTTTCACAGTGCGGAAAGTCCCTAGTGTTCAAGGTCTAATTTGAGTCGCAACAAAATCTGGATCAGTTCTTGAAAGTGTCTGTGAAAGTTTGCTACGAAAAGTTTTCTGCATAATGCATAAGCATATGTATATCTCCCAAGGCGTTGTTTCTCGTGTCATAAGACTGGGCATCTGACCTCGCAGTGTTCCAATCGGACCCTCTGCTTTCGCTGTGGATTATGTGATCGCACCTCTAACAGTGCCTCTCCATGTTCGGAAAAAATGTTCTGTCGATTTGCTTTCGAATTGTGACGTATGTGCTTGCAAGAACACTTTTTGACAAGTCATAGTTTAGGCCTTCTGAAAATTGACAATAATTTTACTAGCTATTCGGTGCCCACTAAACGATCCGCTTCCAGTGGCCACCCCTCGGGTGGTATTGAGATGCTTGTTAGGACCTCGTGCCGGTCAAGTATTTTTGATTCATGTGATTTTTTTTCTTGCTGTCGGTGTAGAAGAGTATGTTATTGTAAGCGACAGATTACCGCACATCTTCCGACAGATTACCGCAATGACTGATCGGAATTTTTATTTACTTCAGCGTGTGAGAAACTAGGCTCTTGCCTTTCAAAGATTCGCCTGTTAGATAAGTGGTGTATTATTATAGGAGATTTTAACTTTAATTTAACTGACGCCTCGTTATTGCGTACTACTATTTTGTCTGGTGTTTTCAACAATTGGCTTAGGATCTTGCCGAAAGATCTCGATTACACTTACATACATAATTCAAGTCACGTGTAGAACCTCGACCATGTAGTTTCTTCTATAAATCTTCAAATGTCACCTGTTCACGTCGTTACTGATTTTCAACTATCAGACCACCTTCCAATATCTCCGTCTATTTGTTATCCTTCTGCTTAGTCTACTCCCACCACAAAACCACATCAGCCTCACGCCCAATTTTAGAAGGATTGGAAAAACATCCAAGGGGATCTTTTCGTAACAGCTATTAATTCTCTCATACACAAAATTCATGGGCCGTTCCAGCTGCTCATGAGAAATCCGCAAGCTGATGCAAATGAAATACGAGTGTTGCTAGATATCAATCTTGCACAAATTTCCCATGCTTTGCGATGCGCAGAAAAAGCCTCTATACCTCTCAAAAGTATACGTCGGGGTGTTTCCGAATGGAATTCATTCTTCTCTGCTGAATTCTCCCCGCCAGATGCCACCCTACAGGCCGAATATGAAGATAAGTTTGATAAATTTCTGTCTAGTTGTCTTACCGACAATTTTGTTGTTTCGGTTGATTCTGTACTGCGAGCAATCCAACGCCTAAAACGTAAGAAAACTTCTGGCATCGATAAAATTAGTGCTCTTCACATTCTACATGGAATCGAGCTGCTGATAAACCATATTGCTCTATTGATGCAGAAGATTGTTGCCCAAGGAGTTGTACCTTCTTCTTTCTCGATTGGAGATCTCACTCCAATTCCAAAGAAAGGTAAACTCGCCACCCAGTGCTCGTCTTTCCCCCCTATAACGGTGGCTACTACCTTCTGTAAGCTTTTCGAACTTCCGTACATTGACCATCTGAACGCAAAATGCTATGTTTCACCTTACCAATTTGGATTCCAGCCACGTCTCGGTTGTGCCCACGCTTTGTCGACTGTCGCGAAAGCATTGATCGATGCTGATGCATCAGGTGAAACTTTCGTGTTGGCCGGGCATGATGTTCGTAAATCGTTCGACTCTCTCATTCGTGCCGCTATGCTACTCCATGCAGCAAAACGTGGAGTGAGTCCTTCATATATCAGAGCCCTTCGAGACATGTATTATCGTTGTTAGTTCGCCTAATACTTCACCCATTAGCTAAAGTTGATGGCTCTCAAGTCTACGCACCAACCCCTAATATTTTTGTCAAGGTCGAAAAAGGTACCCTTCAAGGTGCTGTTTCTTCCCCTTTACTGTTCAATAATGGAGTTCTTGATGCACAGTTAGTTGTTCCCACATCTTTCATCTTTGCCGGTCTTGATATATCTCTCGTATGTTATGCAGACGACATTCTGAATTTGAGCCGCACTATCCAGCGCATTAGTGAGATTTTTGCAACGCTACAATCTGAGTATGAAAAACTAGGTCTTCAGTTCAATACCGAAAATTCCGAAGTTGTATTCTTCAACTGGAAGCGAGCGTCACCTAGGGCTATTCCTCTCGGAAATAGTATAATTAAGTGAGTAGATCATATCACCTACCTCGGTCTTCCCATTGGTTCGTCAATAATGCACACGCTCACATTGAACACATTGCTCACATTGCTCACATTGAACGTAAAGTTGGGTCATCATATTATTCTTTTTTAACTAATAAGTTACGCTTCAACCACCGTCTTCTTTCGGAACTTTTTAACTCTGTCACTCTACCACATTATCTGTACATATCGCCGTTTTGGAAAATGCTTACAAATTCTGACAAGTCAAAAATTCTTTCAGTCTTCATCCGGTTCGCAAAATATCCTTTACATTTTCCCTCTTGGACCCGCTATTCTTATCTAATTAGAAAATTCAGCATTGCTGACCAAATTATAGCTGTGGAAAAGAAAATTCATGCTCACAATTCCTATTTAACGAAGTTGAACCATCCCTGGTCGTCAGTACTGGCCCAGTAGTTAAGATGTATTTGTTGTGTTTTTTAAGTGTTTGTTTTCGCGCTTAGTGTAATTGTTGCAGTTTTTAAACTGATTGATGATTTAGTCTCTTTTCGTATGAGTCCAATTTAAGTGACGCTGGTTATTCTCGATTTTGGTGTCAATTTTTCTCTGATAATATATTGCGTATATTACTAATAATTTAATTGTTTATTAGTTATCGGTTCTTTTAAGCATATTGTTTTAGGTAAAGATGTAAAAGAAATCCGTGATTGTATAATTTCCTTGTTTCTGATTTCTATGTATATCGAAGTAAATGAATCATTTGTTGAGTGATCTGATTTCAAGACCAGCGGGCGAAAGTGTCGTTTAATTGTTTTACCGTTTCTTTTCATATCTAAACTAGTTGATATGATTATCTACTGTATATTTTTAATCACTGATGATTATTTGGGTTATTTTTCGTACCAATTGGGGCTTGATACAATGATGTTCATATTGTTTATGTTTGTTCAGTATTTAAGAGCCTAAAAAAAGGAACATGTCATGTACCTGCAGTGCAGTGTATAATTGAGTTTTTCTTTCTCGTTTTTGTAATTTGTTCTAAAGGGCTGGTAATATCTTGGTGAAAAGCAAGTTTTAAATTAAATCCAAAGAGAATATCTCTTTGAGCTGTTTACCTCGGTTTTGCTAAAAAAAAAAAACGGAAGGCAATCTCACAATGATTGCCTTTTCTTTTTCAAAATACTTACTTTTCTTTTTCAATCCAAAATTACATCCAAATCAATGACAAACATAAAACAGACTAAGGCACACCTTGGCAGAACTTTAAAAAATGTACCTTACGCATAATATGCACCTGATTTGTTTCATTCTTCCATATTCTCTGGGGTTTTATAATAGGTGAATGAAGATCAATTTAAGGGTTAAGGGTTTATTTTTTATTTTCTTGCGTGAGAACAAAGTGACATTCAAAATTGCTAAGAGAAAAGGCCAAATTCCACCCGAATCAATTCAATTTTTTGAATGCCAGGCTTTTTATGCTGTAAAAATGGTTCTAATTCATAAAAGTTAGAAAGGAGGAGGGAGTTTTCAAATGTTTAAATTAACAAATGAAAATGGTACCTCTTAAAATTTTGAGGTGGAATTTTTAACGAGATTATATGAAAAGATGTTTTTCAAAATATACAGGCATCAACTACCCCCCCCCCTCCTCTTCTAAGTGCCGCTCTTGAAACCGAAATAAAGGCACCCTGCCTTGAAAAGGGACTTTCCATTCAAAAATTAAGAAAAAGTTACATTTTTAAGAGTTTCGACGTTACGAAGTTTTTCGGTCCGCTGGGAACCCATGCATTTATGCAACAAACATAACAACTTTCAAATTTTGTTTGCATGGTGTTCTAGTGCATTTAAGAATATAATCACTGGGACCAGAAACCCTTGCACAATACTGTTGCAAATCTCTGGTTGGCTTGCCTAGGTAAATAGATTATTAGCTCCAAATTCAGTAGCCTACTTTGTCAATGTTTGCCAGGACTAGCGTAGGGCCTACTTGGTTACAGCTAAGCCTAGCAACTAACAAATTGGCAGGAATAGTAGCTTGATAATAGCTTCCCAAAGTATATATATTTTAAGCAGGGGGTAGCCTACATCATCAAAACAGCAATTATTTTGTTTAAAAAGTGAATCAAATTAGCCTAGACTATCTTAGTTTTCTTAATTTACACTTTAGACAGGGCCAGATTTACTAGGTGCAGGGTCCAATTGGATTGTTTTTGCAGGGCCCTCTCTATATATTAAATTTTAAGTAAAATTTAAATTCAGAAAACATGGATTCAAGTTTTGTATTTTTTTGTGGAACTCTTTAGAACGCAAATGATGTCCTATGACAGGCCAAGCCATTTTTTTTGGAATTTTTGGAGGTGGCAATCCAGTTTGACTAATCAGGCAGAACCTCCAAATGAATCACTTTTTTGCCTACTTTTAGAGCAAGAAAATGGAGGACTTCACAATGAATACATACAACATTGAAGAGTCCTATGACTTTTAATTGACACTTGTGTAGTTGATGGCATCTTAGTTGGTTTCTAATGGGTTTTGCACCACAGTTTATTGGCATCAAAGATTGCAATGATATTGTTCTTCTAATGTAACATTTCTTTCCTCTTTACTTTCTTTTTTGACTTGTTTTGTTTCTCTCTGTTGTTTGTCTTCTAACAGCACAATTCTCCATTCTTCATTGCCATTTTTGACACTTTTTGATACTTGCTTTCATGTTTCTGCTAACAGTACAATTGATGTTGTTGTTTGTTTGATGCACTCCTGGGCAGGCTACCCACTGTGTATGTCTCTTCACTTTTATCAGAGCCCTTCAGGATGAAAGGTGTTCCACATCAAATTTCAGCTGTCCAGCTGTTGTTCTGTCATGATCAAGGGTCAAATAATTTGAATAGCCATCTGGCTTTTGTCACTGTGGTTAGAGATAGGTTTTGAAGACTCTCAAAGCAACATCCATTAAATCTTTGGCAAGCTATATTCAACTCCATTTAATGATGTCACAACTAAGCCTCTGTATTTACAATTCAAACACAACTGGCTGATATGATCATTTAGACTGATGAGCTTAGCTTACAATATATACACACATGCAAACATATACATACCATTAATATACATATACAGTATTAAAATAAAATACAATAATATCAAAATATACAATTATTAATACATATTACAGCACTAAGTATAGCTTAGTACCAAATACCTACAATTCTTTGTGCTTTACTTTCATTTTTGACATGTTCTGATTCCTGCAATTGCTTGTAATTCTTGCTGCTGGTTATTTTCTTACTCCATATTTCTCTGTTCTCTCTGTCATATATCTTCTAATCAAATATGTCTTTGTTCTTTATTTTCATTTTTGTTTTGTTCTAATCCTCATTGTTCCATATCATATATATCATATTGCATCATCTGAAGCTCCCTACTCTCACATACCAGAGGAAGCAAGGTGACATGATTCTAACCCACAAAGTCATTTCAAAAAATACTCTTCCTGGTCTCCTTGCTCCCCCAGAACGCCTTGTGACAAGAGGACATTCAATGAAAATTTTCAAGAAGCACTCTTCTATCCGAGAGAGAAGCCATTTCTTCAGCCAACAAATAACCAACTTGTGGAATCAGCTCTCTGAAGATATGGTGTCTGCAGACTCAACGATTGCCTTCAAGCAAAGACTTGACGAAGATTGGCAACAGCAGGAGTTCCTCTACACCTGGGAAGCTGCTGAGTCTACAACCCAAATGTACCAAGCGTATCACGACAAAAAAAAAAAAACCATTAGATGTCATCACAGAGCATTGCAAGGATAGAAAATCCTGAAATTCACTCCAAGCTGTGATTTAAGGTAATATAACCACATATTTTTTTTATATTTTACTTTTGTTTTTTAGTTGTTGTAATTCTTGCTGCCACCTGATCTTTTAACCTTACATTTCTTTGTTCTTTATTTTTGTTAGGATTTCTTCAAACGTTTTTTCAATACCCTTTGCCTTAGTTGCTTAGATTGGTCTTGTTGCTTTTGATGGTCTAGGTTTTTCATTTTTAGCCACGTATTTACATTTTTCAGGTTGTTCTGTTGATCTTTTCTTATTTGACAGCCCAGTTTGTTCATTTTTAGCTTACGTTTTTGTCCTCAGTTTGAGCTTAAATTTTGTCATCTATGTATTATGAAGCTGCTGAAAATGTCTTTTGAAATTTACATCACCAATTATGAATACATGAATTTACGTATTTCTAAGTTTTCTTTTATAAATTCTTCTAAAACTGATTGAAAACATAATTTCATTGAGTCTTCACTTTGAATTGAATTAATTGCTAAACCAATCAATCTATACTGATTAATTGTTGATATCAGGTAGTTTTTTTGTTTTAGCCTGGAAGTTGATCCCTCTCCAAAAGCAAGACTTACTGGAATTGTTCATGTTGATACCAATGCAGGGCCTGATAGGGCCCAATTATTCCAATTGCCCTTTATCTGGCCCTGACTTTAGATTGATTGAGATCTATGCTAGATCTTTTCAGCTGTATGTTAATGATTAATTAGGGAATCCCATTCATTTCTATTGGCTATTGTTCCATTTTGGACCTAATTTCTAATTTTGGAGTGCATTTCAAAGTTCAATCATTTTTTCAGTCAAAAAGTTTTGTATATCCTGGTATTTACAATCTTTTTACATTTTTTTAATGTCCTCTTGCTTATTGGGTTGAAATATTTGGTTTAAAAAGAGTTTACTTGACTGGTTAAGATATCTTTGGATCTCCTCAATGTTGCTGCAGTGGTATTAGAACAATAGAGTTGGAATTTTCAGTTGTTCTAGCCTTTGACTGTATTTTAGGTTTTGGAGACCAGTTACTTACCTGGTTGCATATCTATGAACCCCCTCAATGAATATTGTTTGATGCTTGCACAAGGGAGGGGTAAGAAAAGCACCAAAGCCCAAAATAGGCCTCAAAATTGTTTTGTAGAGCCTTATGAAGACTTTCTATGAATTGCTTGAAATAGCAATTTTAATTAGACCAAGACTAGAATCTGCCTTTGATGTCACTCATTGCCAGTGCTCATTGAATTTTATTTATATATCTACATGAACTCCTAGGTGCGTTTCATCTGAGCTGGTTTACTGCAGCATTTTGGAGTCTGATATAGAGTTGAACAGGGTGTATAGGTGATGGAGTCTAACTGTATACTAAATCTAGTAGGTCCAAACAAATTTGAATTGTCAACATAAAGAGTCATATTATTATTTTTTTATCTTGTCATTTTTTTAAATGAGAAATTGAGTAGGCCCCAGTACTGCACCTTGTGGCACGACCCCCCTTATTTTAATTTGAGAAGGCCCTCTCACCATTATAGGTGAAGAGCCAAACTTGCTGCATGTGGTTTGAATGAAAATTCATTGTCATTCAACAATATCTGTGTTTCAGAAAGTTTCAATTTAAGCTGTTTATGAGGGACCTTGTCAAAAGCCTTATGCAGGTCTAGAAGAATTAAGTTTAGTGGGATACTGTTGTCAAGATAGCTGGTAAAACTGTTATATGTCTCAAGAAGGTTAGTCACAACCAATTCTCTGGGCTGGAAACCATTCTGGTTGGAAGATTAAATATTATGATTGAGAAGAAGGGCTAGGAAACAAGAATTTACAATTTGCCATAGGGTCTTGACATTAGCAGATGTTAAAATTATAGGGTGGTAGTTCTCAGTCTATGCAGAATCACCTTTCTTGACAATCCATTTTATGTGTGTCACTTTTCTTTCTGAGGGAACTCTTTTGTTTTATACTGTTTCCTTCATTCTCTTTCATTAGGTTTCAATGGACTTTTCAGCTGAGGCTATTAAGCTCTTTTCCTTTTATTTTGTTTTATGAGATTTGTTGGACTACTGCAGGCTGCTAGTTGTCTGTCATGAGATGGCTCAGTTTTGATTGTATGTCTTGCAGTAGCTGTTTTGATTTCAGGAACTGGATGATCAAGATATGCATTTTAAGCTCAGTACTCTTTGTGCAGGTGAAGGCACCAGGCTATTGACTGTGCAAGGTGTTACATAGCTAAGAAAAGTGTTTTCCTTGCATAACAGCAAAAACTTAACTTTTAGAAAAAAGATCGTTTTTGTACCAACCCTTCAATGTTGCAATACCTTTGCAATGGCTACATGCAAAAGACAATGCACTTACAGGGTGTTGCCTAATTTTGGAAACATGTTATTTCACAAACCAAGAAAAAAATAAATCAAGCCAAAATTCCATTTGCACAATTATATTCTTAAGAGAAATCCAGAGTTTTTTGTTATCATTCTTATTTACCTGAAGTCAATTAAAGTTTTAAAAGTTGCATGCAAGTGTCATATAAATCTTAGTTTTTTTGTGTATTCTTATTTAAATCTAAATAGCATCTGAGTATAAAAGTCTTTTTTTGCTCATTTGCAACTAAATAGCATCCAAACATATAAGCTTTTTTTCTATCTGCCTACTTACATGAGAAGTCAAGCAAACTAGTTGGTTTGTGCCAAATACATATGGCAAATTGTAAATTATTGAGTCAGTCTTAGGAAAGTATCCAGGGAGGCCTCATATGAACTGTTGCTGTATTGCTATTGAAACATTGTTATTTGTTCATTTTATGTAAGTACAAATAAAACCATCGCTACTACTAATAACAAATCACCACAACACCAAGTTGCCTGAGGCCAACACAGCTACGCATGCTTTTCCTCCACCCCAATCTATTCAATGCCTCCCTTTTTACACCTGCCCACAAAGTTCCCATTTCCTTTAAATGTTTCCATTCATTTGTATGTGAAGACAAGGGAAAGTATCTATGTCCATCTTATAGTGAAAGGCCATGTCCAGGACCTCAAGACTTGACATGGGATTAAATATATTATAATATTTTTATAAAACATAAAATCACAAGGAAAACGAGGACAATTAACAGCCAGTGGAAAATTGAAAAATTATGCAAATATTTTGGTCAAGACCTCCGCTTGACCATCCTCAGTGCAGAATAAAACTAATAAAAATAAAAAACCTTAAAATAAAAAGACAAAACTAAAATTGGATGACCCTTTCTCAGTAAAACCCTTTCACTGTTACTGAGAAAGGGCTAAATTTTTCAAACTGTTTTATATCATCAATTATCAAACCATTACTAGTCCATAAATTTATAAATAAAATAAAATAAAAATGACAAATAATAACTTAAAACTCATAAAGAAAGAAAAACGAGCAAAAATGGGGTTTTTAAAGCCAAATGAAAATACTGAAAAAACACAACAAAGTGAATATTTCGAAAGGACAAACGCCTCTCTTCTTCAGCGCGAAACGAAATAATGTAACCAAGGAAAGTGCCAAAGAAAAAAAAAAAAAAAAAACAAACGCGGAAAGTCAATGTGAGAGGAACCAAAAAACCAAAAACTTAAAATATGCATAAAATTCAATAAAATCCAAAAAATTAAAAGAATTAAAACCAAATACCTAACAACTATAAAAGCGAGTTATTCGCCAATATCCGCGATTTGCACAAAATCCAAAAAATTATGAACTGCCATCAACTGATACTAGCAAACAAACTCATAATTAAAATACATTTTTTTCTTAACTTTATTTCTTAATTCTTCAAACTTGTTATCGCATTATTTTGGAGAACTCAAATGGGATTCACTAGTGACGGAAACGTCCCTAAACATACCAAAGAACAATATAAAATGTATGGATGTATAATAGAGAAATATAACAACCTTAAAATGCAATGCAGGACAAAGTGTGTGAGATTTCTAAGTATTCTGATGTTCTGTGATACATCACTGACATGTTCCCAACATGTTTCCTAAGCAACAAAGTTTCATCAACCTGAAAACAGATTGATAATTTTAATGCAAGGCTGTCGCACGAGTGGTCGTCCCTCCTGCGGCAGTAGTGTTGCTTTTAAGTAGTGCTTTTAAGTTGAGCTTAAGTAGGGCTTTTAAGTATTTGTTCTGTATTGTTTTGTTGTTTTTTTTTCTCTTTTCTTCTTTTTGTGTATTATGTTGTACTCCGTTTTCTTGCTTTTTTTTGTAGTGATGGGTTAGAAAATAAATAAATAAATAAAATACCTAAATACTTGACATAAGACTTCCTTTCAATGTTGCCGTAACTGTATTTTATTCGAAAAATCCATGGATTATATGTAGCTGTTCTTGAAAATATAATAAAACTACTCTTGGCCAGGTGAACTTGAATTTGAAAGTGGTATATGTGAAAAAGGTATATGTGACCGAAATATCCAGTATTTTTTGTGAATTTCTATACACTGTCTATCAAAAAGGATTTTATCCCTATTTTGAACTTTTATTTTATCGTCATGGAAAGACAGTGTGGTCTCCGAAATTATCTAAGCTATTGAAAGGTTGTAAAGCAGGACACTCTATTTCTAGAGGGATATTAAAATTTATCAAATTAAGCTCTCAGACTCGCAATTAGTTCTTTTTGCTTCTAATCCATTAATTATTTTTCCTTGTTTAAGGTTTTGTTTAAGGTATTTTGTTAAAAAGTATGGGTTATAAACAGAGTCGGGTCCAGGGTATAAGAGGGTGCGCGCCCCCTAACGTAGTCTAAAGTAGTGTCATTTACTTAATAAACGCAAGCTTGCGTTAATTAAACTTGCTCCTAACGCAAGTTTATTGGATCAACCTATTTTGGGTTGATTAACCAGATGTAAATTACCAGATCCATTTAATAATTCCCCTCCATAGTCCAGAATGGCTTTAAGTTGTATACTGAGGTGTATTGATACATCACCAGTTAGGTTTGTAAATTACCTGAATAACTTGTCTTGGCTCTACCCAACCCAGGTTTGGGTGGGTGCCTGTTCTGTATCAAGCCTACTGTAATGATTGCCACTTCTTCTTCTACCTGAGTTGTATATTACCTGGATAACTTGCCTTATTTTCTCTTTCTTTTGAATCAAATTTCATAATACTAGGAAAAGAACATGATGAAATTCGTTTGAGTGTTAACAGATTCAAACATGACATCCTTTTATTTAGTTGCAATAGCTCTATCAAGTTCAAGATTCAAATCGGGT
This sequence comes from Artemia sp. Qi Xiang Cuo, assembly GCF_049724085.1. Taxonomy (NCBI): domain Eukaryota; kingdom Metazoa; phylum Arthropoda; class Branchiopoda; order Anostraca; family Artemiidae; genus Artemia; species Artemia sp. Qi Xiang Cuo. Next base: position 8,715,522 of record NC_142799.1, read on the forward strand.
AATAAATGGTCATACCTTCTGAGCTGGTTGATTATCTGGGTTTGCCCATAGGCAGTACCAAGCAACCTACACAAGGTCTTATTGTAAAACAAATAGAAAAAAATTGATCAGTTTACAAAGCTTCAGCTTCCTCAAAAGGGAATTTAAATAGACTATCACAATCAGGAATTTTGTTATGGATATATTGTCTCAAATTCTGTATATATTCCAATGGGCAGTGTATTCTTCAGGTATCTAAATTTGTTAATCCATGTTTCACCTTATACAAATAATTCTTGTGTAATGTGGAAATATTCAGTTCCTTATTCTTTTGTTCCTGTAGAAGAATTGCTTGTAAAGTACTGAAATAGGGCTGAAGTTGTTAGTCATATCTGGTAGGCTATACTTACTTAGGGGAATATAGGGGTGATTGTTAGTGTATTTTTGTTGATTGTTATACAGTCGACTCTTGGTAACTTGAAATCCTTGATATCTTGAATTATTTTCAGTCCCCTTGTTAAAACCTGTCTAAGATGAAGAAAAAACCATGCTTAACTCGAAATAATTTTGTAGTTATATTTTACCTCTGTAAGTTGAAGTGACCCAAAAATTACCTCTGTATTTTGAAGTTTTTCAGCTGATCTCTCTGAGTTGAAACCTCAGTGTGGAGGTTGCAACAAGCTGGTGAATTGCATCCACTAAAGTGTCTGTCAGTGTAGTCACAGTATTGAATACTGTACTTATTGTAGAGTGCATGTTATTTACATTGATAGTGGGGTGATTCTGTGTACAGTATTTGAATGAAAATGAGTGCAGAGAGACAAATAAAAACATTGATGGTAGGTGAGAAGATAGGGATGACTAAGATGTTGCATGAAGGGACATGAGAGAAAAAACACATAGCTGCCATTTAAAACATTCCAAGTAGTAATCTTTCAACGGTTTAAAAAATCAGACAGAAATTTAAAAGTGAGCCAATGATGTTAACATTAAATGTAAGAGGAAGAGATCCTCTGAGTTTCCTGATATAGAAGAGTGCATGACTAATGGTTCAAAGAATGTAGAGAAAAACATTCCTTTTGGGGTGTTAACTATCAGAGAAAAGTCTGGATACTTTGCTAAATCTCCAGAACATATTTTTAAGGCCACTAGCAGTTGGCTCAGTAATTGTAAAGAGGCACAATATTATGTTTAAGAAAGCTTGTGATGAGAGTGCGTCTGTCAACAGTAATGTTTGTGACGAGCAGAAGGGCTTGTTAAGAGAAATTTTGATGGACTATTACCAAAAACATTTTTAACACTGATGAAACAGCTTTGCACTTTAAGTGCTTCCCTGATAAAACATATAAATTTAAAGATGAAAAATGCCATAGTGGCAAACAGCAAAGAAATAGTTACAATTTTAATAGTAATTAATATGACAGGATCAACCAAGTTAAAGCCCTTCGTTATTGGTAAAGCAAAAAATCCTAGATGCTGCAAATGAGTAGTCTCTGCCTGTTGAATCACATCAAATGAAAGAGCGTGGTTAAATTATGAGTTTTATTCTTCCGGGTTGACTGAATTAGAAAAAGCAATGCACAAAAGGAAACTCAAAACTCTTCAATCAATCAGTCAACTGTAGTGAATCGAGGCGTGTGTCCTGAACATCAGATCATTTGCCCCTCTTCTTTCTGGGTTGGGTTGACAATGTATCTTCTTCTTCTTCTATTTCACAGCAGGCGGGCTTTTCAGTTAACACTATTGTATGTATCCCAATCAGTATGTATCCCAATCTTTGAATATTTCTTCTTCTTCTTCTTCTATTTAACAGCAGGCGGGCTTTTCAGTAAAACTATTTAGCCCTTTTCCTTCTGCTTCACTCTGTGGGCTACAGAGCTACTGGCTTGATTGCCTCATATTTATTAGATATATTCAGATATCTTTCAGCAGATCTTTTGACTCTAGGAGTTCAAATATAAGATGATAGATGTCGATTTCTATGCTCTGTGTGCAGGTATAGTTGGCTAGGCTCTTGACTGATAGTGGGAGTTTGTGGTGTTTGAAGTATTTTAACAGTTTACAAAGCAAGGTATGTTGTGCAGACGTCAGCATATTACATTCAAATAGGCAATGGTCAATTGTTTCATTATTCATATTACAATGCCTGCAAAGAGGGGACAGGGGAATTGAACCACTTGAATTAGAAATCTTATATGAGAATGCAAGGAAATTTAGTCCATTTGTTCCAGTACGAATTCTATGATAAATTTTAGAAAAATACTTATTGGGAAAGGAGGAAAGGATAGGATTAATCTTATTAAAGTTAATATCTGATAGCCTCCATTGGTAAATATCTCTAATTGGGATTGGTCTCCCACTTGGCTGGTCAATATTTATAGCATTTTTTGCTATTTCATCAACCTGATGATTACCACTTATGCCAGAGTGGCTTGGAATGTACTGAAAGTAAGTGTTTATGCCACTTGAAGCAAGATTATCAATAATACTGAGACAATGATAAGTGTCAATGTCCAACTTATATTGAGGAGCTGAGGCCAGCAACTCAAGGCTTGATAAAGAGTCGGAATAGATGATAATATTATTCAATTTTTCAATCAAAGATTGGTTTTGCCTAAGGTGTTCTAATGCCATGATTATGGCATTTAACTCAACAGACATTATAGATAAATTATTAAATAATCTCTCGCCCATTGCAATTTTCAGGTGAGGAAGGAAAACACCACTTGCAACCTTCTCATTCATTTTTGACCCATCAACAAACATTTGAAAGTGATTTTTATAGGTAATTGTATTAAGTTCTGCAATTTTTTTCTGAACAAAAGCAATGGGGGTTAAATCTTTATTCCATTTTGAAAATTCAGTATTTATTATGGGAGATGACCAATTCCATGGAGGGGATTGGGGGAAAGTAGGTGCAATAGACTTTGCTGGTACAGGGAACTTCTTTTGAATATTGGCATACTCATCTGCAATACCTCTATACATGGCTGGATTTCTTAACCAATTATGTAATGTGTGTGAGCTATTTGATTCAATTTTTGTAAGATGTATTATCAAGAGAAAGCTACGTCTATCCCTTATTGTTGTTAATCCACTCTCCATAAGTTGAAACTTGGTGCTTGTGGGTTTCCTAAGACCAAATATGAGTCGTTTTATATCATTTTGTGTTGTTTCAATTTTTTGCATCTGGGTCTTTGCACATGCACCATATACAATGAGCCCATAGTCAATATGGGGTCTTATATGTGATTTATAAAACTGAAGTAAGGTTTTCTCCTTACAACCCCAGGGTGTGGAAAGAAGTCTTTTTAGTATATTTGCTTTTCTATAACATTTTTTTATTGTGTTTGAAATGTGGAGGTGGAAATTAAGTTTTTGGTCAAGCATGAGACCTAGGTAATTAATATTATTATCTTCTGGAATGGTTGTTTTATTTAGAGTTAGTTTTGCATTAACATGGTTTTGCTTCCTGTGAAATTGGATTATTTTTGACTTGGTGGGTGCAATGGGTAAATCTGAATGTTGAGAGAATTTTTCAAACTGGAAAAGTGACTTTTGCAGATTTGACTGTGCTATCTGAAAGGTGTTGCCAGATGACCATAGCACCAGATCATCAGCATATTGTAGATTCGTATGGGGTAGGTTCATGTCCCAGAGATATAGGGCAAATAGGAGGCAACTGAGGACTGCTCCCTGAGGTAGGCCTTTGGATATTGTCTTTTGGGGTGAAGAGGCTGAACCAACACAAACAATGAAACTTCGCACTTCTATGAAGGATTTAATAAAGGATACTAGCTTGGGAGGTACTCCAAGGTTTGCAAGTTTATTTAAAAGGATTTGGTGGTTCACATTGTCATATGCTCCTTCAAAATCAAGGAAAGCTGCCACTAGGATATTATTTTTTGAGAAAGATTCATTTATTGCATTTGTTAGCAAAATGAAAGCATCTGTTGAGGAGTGGTATTTCCTGAATCCAGTTTGAGTGTGTGGGATCATGTTATTTTTCTCAACAAACCAGAGGAGTATGTGATAATTCCTTTTCTCCATTATTTTCCCCATCACAAGTGTAATCATTATGGGCCTATAAGACTCAGGGTTATCTTTTGGTTTATTTTTCTTCAGGATTGGTAGGAGGAATGAACATTTCCATATATTGGGGAACCTAGAGGATGCCCAAGCGTGATTATAACAATTTAGCAGTTCTTGTTTGTATGAAGGTGTGAGATTCTTTATCCATGTAGGGTGTATATTGTCATAGCTGCTGCTAGTTTTGGACCTAATATGATGTATTGCATTATTCAATTCCTGGATTGAAAATGGATTAGTTATGTACTCGGATCCTGGGCGTGGTTGGTAACTAGGGTTCATAGGAATTGTGGTTCAGATTGCTTTGATTGTTTGATGTTAGCTTATTAACAAAAAGAATTGCAAATAGGTTAGCCTTTTCAATATCATTGTCATAATGGGTATTATTATGTATAAGCTCATACAGGAGTGGGTTGGGAGAAGTCTTTTTCCCACATATGTGGCTTATGACTTTATGTATAATTGGCTCATGCGTTTCTCTGGAGAGATTATTTGCAAAATTATTCCAGTATTTATATTTAGCATCTATTATAGTCCTTTTTAGATTAGATTCTGCGTGTAATTTTTTTAAATATGTAGTAGGTGTTGGTTTTTTTATGAATTCTGTCCTAGCTGCCTTTTTTATCTTCCATTTATTTAGGCACTCATTTGTCCACCATGCTTTAGGAATTTGTTTAGGGAATGTTTTCTTAGGTGTTGTCCTGGGGATAGCATGATTAGCTGTATTTATTAGTAAAGATGTCAAGGCTTCAGCATGTGTGTCAACTGTTGTGTTAGAAATTCATGAACTTTGGGTGAAACTTGTAATTTCATCATTTAGCTTATTTTGGAAAATAGACCAATTTGCTTTAGTGTTGATATATTTGGAGGTATGAGATGAAGTTTCAGCAGGTTCATTTAGGGAGCAAACTATAGCAAAGTGGTCTGTACACAGACTATCAATTTTATTTATGTAAATTTTGTTCAAAAAATTTAAAGACACAATTTGTAGGTCAATTGTGGAGAATTTGGCACTTTTGGGGTTAAAATATGTATTTAGGTTTGGAGGGGTAGCAACAGCTAATTCATTATTATTTGAAGTCATATGCTCAATAAATTTACCAGCTTTATTTGCTGGTTTATTCCCCCACAAAAGGCTGTGGGCATTGAAATCACCACAAATAATGATGTTTTTTAACATATTAGAATTATTTATATAATTAAAGAAATCCTTGGCATCTGAAGTTTGGCCATTAGGGTTATAAAAGCTTATTATGTAGGTTTTTAAATTATTCAGCCAAACACTAATACCAATTACATCAAAATCATATTCAAAAAATGGAAAATTGATGCCACAAAATTTTATATTATTATTAACTAATAAAGCTACACCACCTCCTTTTCTCTCTGAAGATCTATCCTTTCTCAGGATAGTGTATCCCAGAGACTTAATTTGTTGATTTTGGGTTAAATGAGTTTCCTGGAGGCAAGCAATATTAATGGAATTATTATTCATAAATTATATTAGTTCATTTATCTTATTTTATGTTAGTGATATTACATTAAATATTAGTAGTGATAAATGATGTGTTTTTGATTTATTCTTCATATTACTTTTTATCAATTTTCAGCTTTGTTAAAAGTAAAGCAAGATCTTTTTGTGCTTGAATGAGCATATAATCTGGGATGTAGATTTTTGCCAATTCTGCAATAATTTTTGTTTTCTGTAGTTGATGTATGTTCATGGCCTGAACTGCATTACAGTTTAGAATGAATAAGCATATATTTGGGGATTGCATTTTAGGTAGTGCATCCTGTTTGTTAGTTAAGGGATTGATTCCTGGTAGTGTTTCCGGTTTGTTTCTTCTTGGGAGGGAGGGCCAGGCTGGCCTCATCTCACCGGAAAACAAGGCTTGCTGGCTTGGTGATTCCTTTTGATAGGGATTTGAGCTAGGGGGCTTAGAAGATGTTGTTTTATATGGGGTGCTTGATGCATTTGGGGCATTTGACTTGGGGGTTTTGGTTGGTTTCATTACAGGCTTTATTTGGTATTGTTGGGCAGCATTTGCTTCCATTGCTGCAAAGGGGTATGGGATGGCCTTCTCTGTTGATATTTGGAGTGTTAGAGCTCTTTTCTTGTATGCAGGGCATAATGATTTATTTGTTGATTCATGAGGACCTTTGCAATTGATACATGTAGGCTGGGTGTTTTTGCAAGTTGTCAGCTCTTTAGGATGGAAAGATTTACAATTACTACACTCTTGGAGAATTTCATTGCATTTGTTTGTCGTGTGTCCCAGTTTGAAACACTTCTGACACTGAATAGGCTTAGGTTTGTATTCTTTGTGTGGTTTGATTTGCCCAAATAGGAATAATTTTTCTGGGATATCAATTTTATCCTTTAGTGTGAATAAGAAGGATCTACTAGTTTTTAGGCCAGTAGAGTTAGGTTTTCCAAGTTGGGTAACATCCTCAACTGGGATTGTGTTTCCAGCCCTATCTGAGAGGCCTTCTTTTAACTCCTGAGTAGATATCTCTGGGGGAACATTGTAAACTACAATTTTTGTTGGTGATTGTTTTGAGTTCCAATTAGATGCAATAATTGGGATATTCAGAAGGGATTTAAGGTTAATTATTGTATCTGCTGATTTCTGATCTTCTACAGCTATAAGCAGAGATCCATCACGGTTAATGTTAAGAGAGAACATTGATTTTAGCAATTTAAAAATTGTAACTCTTATTGCAGTGATCATTTTTATTTCAAAGGGGGTAGTGGGAGTAATTTTAAGGTAAATTCGTAAGTTTTTGGAGGGAGGATCTTGGGCAGGGAGAGGGGAAATGCTTTTAATTGGGGAGATTTTTTTCCTTTTTTAGAGCTTCTAGAGAGGACCTCTTGAAACCCATTATCATCATTTATGGTTGCATTAGGACCTACAGTTATCATTGTCCTATTCTCCGAATTGGAGCCATCATTAGAACTTTCAGATAATGTGCTTGACCAGCCAGGATGGGTATCTTTCACTATGGAATTTGATTTGGGATCTGGGGGGACGTTTTTTTGGAGGACTTCTGAACATTGCCTATTGGAAAAAGCTTTAAACACAAATATAAAACTAAAATTAGAAGGGAAAATAGATGATATCAAACCGTCTGCACTATACTATGGGAAGGATAAACACCACAGTATAGCCCTGAGGATGACTTGAGCAGGATAGGTTTGGTACAACTACTGATTAGAAGCGATAATAATCAAGAAAATATATTTCGATTTTTGCTTCTTTTCTCAGGATAAATTCATATCCTTCTTCTTGGGACAATTCACATGCGGCTGAACAGAATGTTGCCTTTTTATGTAAATTCACTAGTCGCAAAAATTACGTTACTATTAAAATAAACGGCGTAATTGTAAACACTGCTTATAAATATTCGAAATATGGATGAATATGTAAACATGTAGATTATCTGGCGGAAGAAAAGATTAAACCGGTTGGATAAAAGATCTTTTTCTTCAAGTTACAATTTTCTTGTGAGTATTGGTGATTGTTTGGATTTTATTAAATAAAAAATTTTGGACTATTTAATAAATAAAAATTGACATTTGTGATTTTAGCTGAATGTTTCAGCTACCTGACCAGGTTTTACCTGGTCCCACCCAAAATTTTCACCCCCCTTGCACTCAACCTACAATTGGTATCCTCCCCGATGGACAAAGAATAAGAATTTTTAATCCAGCTGATATTCAATGGAGCTCAACTCAAACAAGTGCAAGTACAAGTCATATCCCTAGCTCTGCCCCTCATAGTTATGTTTTACCTCCCACTTATCCTAACTACACCATCCCAACAACAAACAAATATTCTGTGCTCAATGAAGAGTGCTATCCAGCTTTACCCTCTTATGACAGTGATGAAGAGCTCAGAACAGCTGGTAATCCATTGGAAATAGAAGGAATTGCTGTGAATGAAAATGGATTAGTATTACCAAGACTAGGGCAGAATCCAAACATTGGCACAAAAAGGAGAGTCTTGACCCCAGACAGTGAAACAGGTCTAGCTGCAAAGTGTAAGCAAAGGAAATCTGCAACACCTCAAGCAAATTACATCAACAAAGATACACAGAGCATCATCCCAGAACAAGAACATTATAAAGTGTTATTAGAAATTATCATAGAGGAAAGTGGAAAAATCTTCCCTCCTGATTATGAAATTGCAAAATCAATCCAAACAATATTGAAGAATTCCAAATTTGAGCTTGAAGTTAAGAAAGAAAGAAGGAACATGCTTTTATATCTACAAGGTGAAGATGAGGCTGTAAAGATTTTATCTACCAGCACACTCTGCAACATCACCGTAAAGACAAAAAGAATTCAACCTATAGTAAGAGGAATAATTAAAGGTATCCCTCTTAACTTATCCATAGAGGAAATCAAAGAGAGCTTACAAACCCCAACAACTGTGAAAGATGCTATAAGACAGAAAAGATACAACAAGGAATCTAAAAAACTTGAAAATAGCCTTGCAGTATTAATTATTTTTGAGGGTAGGACCCTACCGCCAAATATCTGGTGCTTTGGAAGAAAAAAGGAGGTATACCAATACTATCGCAGAGTCCTCCAGTGTCGCAAGTGCCAGGAATATGGACACACTCAAAAAGAATGTAGAGCTAAAGAGTCAATATGTTTGAGGTGCTCAGAGAAACACCTGTCAAACCAGTGCCCACTTAAAACAATAGACCCTGAAATCAGACCAAAAGCATACATGTGTGCCAATTGTAATGGAAGTCACTCATCAACGTCCAATTGGTGCCCAGTAAGGCAGCAAAACCAAGGAATCCTCCAAGTAGCTGAAAAATATCAAATTGGGTTCCGTATGGCACAGGTAGCTTATAAAAGCTACGCTGATGTGCTAAACAAGAGGAGGCTACATCACAATCAGATCAATCAGACCTCGCAAAGCCAGATCACTGACAGACTTGTAAAATCATCCAAAACAGAAGCAGCTGAAAAGTTAGTAATTGGCCTATTATGCAGCCCAGATCTTATGAATTTATCAAGCCTAAGCCTACCAGTTCGTATTGAAAAGCTCTGTAAGTTGGTAGAAGAATTAAATATAGGCTCCCTTAATCAACACAAGATTTCAAGTGTTTGTCTGCTTAATAATGCTTCATTAGATATGCATCATGGCCCTTAAAATAATGTCATATTATTCTTGACCACTGCCAGGAAATTACTATTGATATAACCTGTATCCAGGAAACTTGGCTACAACCACATATAAGAATGTGGATGACAATTTTGATGACAAAATTTAATATGCAAATTTGTAGACTTGCAGTGCAGTTTTTACAAGACATAGGAGCAGATAAGAAGATATAGCCCAGTTTGTTACTTAAATTTGGTGCATCTTGAATATAAGTGCAGTGTAAAATTATAGTGACAATTCACCCCTTACTTCCCTTTTCAACTTTATAAAGTGATATTTTGAGAAACCATTGAATGAGGACCTAAGTGACATCTACTGTCAAGAAAGGTCCGAAATCCTGCTGCTGCTGCTGCATGTAGATTATCTAATTAGGTAAAAAATGTTGTATAATCGTGGTAGGGTTTACCCAATTCGATAAGTCAGCATAAATTGATTGCTATATAGTGTTGTAGGCTTAGATCCATTAACAGTTTGAAAGCATGTATAAAAAAATCTCTTTTTGAAGATTAGGTCAAAGTTTTTACATTTGTCAGAGGGTTTGAATTCAGTCCTAGTTGAACTTTCAAATTGAGGAAATTCACTTGTTTTCTTTCCAGCATTTTACATTTCAGTAGTAAGTGCTCAGGGGTTTCTTCTTTGATATTACAGTACCTGCAAAATGGGCTACTGGCAACTTCTCCATTTGGCTGCTTAATTTTATATGAGAAAGAATGGTGGTTGAAGTTAGCTGTATTTGTACTCAGGCAATGAAACCAGACTGATTGCATCCTGGTTGGAAAGGGGGATAGATCCCTTATAGTCAGAGGTTTCATTGGTTCCATTTGACTTTTTGCTCCTTGCTTTGCTATATTGTCTGCTCTTTCATTTCCTTCTATACCCAGGTGACTAGGTATATATTGGAATTTAATAACACAGCCTAATCTTCTAAGGCTGTTATGGTTTTCGTTAGTTTAATGTAAGTTAATGTCCAGTGTATCAAAGTTATGGTTTGTTAAGATATTGAGAGCAGATTTGGAGTCAAAGAATACAACTATGTGTTTGTTGCTCTGTTTCAGTTTAATTAGGGTCTCTAAGCCCAAATTGATTGCAGCTACTTCAGCTGTTAGTATGCAGGTCCCTGCCTTATGTTTTTCCATAATGCATAAGCTGTGTTCTCTTAGAAAGCACCCACTTCCACATCCATCTTCACTTAATGATCAATCAACATATAGTTGGTTATATCCATCATATTCCTTTTTTAAGAGCTGTCCAAAATGTTGGATTGCAGTTTGGGATTTAATTTGTTCCTTTTTTTGGGGGGGAGGAATTCTAGTTTAACCTCTGGGTTGATTGATATCCATGGTGGATCTTTTGCTATTTTAGTTTTAACATGCTCTAGTTTGATGGGGTATTGTGTCCTGGCCATAATTGCTGACATTAGTGGGTGATCTTTTGGCTCTAGTCGGCTAGCTCTAGCTTCTGAAAATAAGAAATGGTGAGGGGTTGTTTCCAATTTTGTCAGGTATCTTATGGTGAAAAGTTTGTATATATTTTCGATTGGTGGGAGCCCTCCTTCTTGTCGAAGGTTTTGAATCTTTGTTGTTTTCCAACATCCTGTGGCAAGGCGGATTGCTGTATTTTGCACACATTCTAATTTGTTGAAGAGCTGTTTTGAGTAAGTTCCATAGATAATCAGGCAATACTAAATTATTGGTTTGATGTACTGTGTGTATAGTTTGAGGAGGGATATATCCATACTATCCCAGGTTGTACCCCAGAGTCTTCGAATAATTCCCATCATTTTCATGCATAATTGTAAGATATGGTCAATGTGAGGTTTTAAGGTAAGCCAGTTGTCCAGAATCATTCCAAGGTATTTAGTTGCACTGGTAGTTGGGATTGTAGAATTTCCTAGGGTAACTGGTTGTAATTCTACTTTTCGTCTATTATGGAAATATATGATCACTGATTTGAGGACTGGGTAGTTTCATGCTGGTAGAAAAGTCTTGGAGATTATTAGAAATAATTTGGAGTTTATTTGCAACTTCAGCAAATGTTTTCCCTTTTGCCCATGCTCCAATGTCATCTGCAAAAATTCCATGTGGTGAGTCAATTTTTAATGCTGTCATATACAATATGAATAATAAGCAGCTGAGTACAGCTCCCTGCAGGAGTCCCTTTTCAATAGGTCTTGAGGATGATAGTTTCCCATTTACTTTAACTTTAAAGGTTCTATTATATAGAAAGCTATCAATCAGTTTTCTGATTGGTTGGGGGAAACCTAATGCATGGAGTCTTTCCCCTAGTATGTCTTTTTGTGCGTTATCATATGCTCCTTCTAAATCAATCGATACAGCAACCAGCATTAATCGCTCATTCATAGTTTCCTCTGCATCTGTCACAAGTTTCAAAATGATTTCTATAGTTGAATAGTAAGCTCTGAATCCAGCTTGATATTTTGGGAGGATGTTATTTGTCTCTGTATACCACTGGACACGGTTGTACAGCATTCTCTCAAACAACTTACCAAGGGTTGGTAAACGTACAATTGGTCTGTATGCACGTGGGTCATCTTTGGGTTTCCCTTGTTTGGCCACTGGTGTAATAATGGCTTGTTTTCATTGCTGGGGGAATACTCCTTGTGTGTAGCAGAGATTAAATGTATGCATAAGAGCTTCTTGGAAATTTTTTGGGGCATTTGATATCCAAGAGATATGGATTTCATCTTCACCTGGGCTTGCTTTTTGATTAATTTTATTAACTGCTTGCAGGAATTCATTTGTTTTAAAGGGTTGTGTTAGCTGTGTTAGCTCATAAACTGTATTTAATCTTTCATTGTGCCTTTGCTTATTTAACTCTTCTTTGTGGCCAAACTTCTGTTGGTAGATGTCAGCAAGTGCTTCAGCTTTTTTGCTATCGTCTTCAAGTTGAATACCAGATACCAGGAGGGGATGCTTAATTTAATTCTTCTTTTTTCCTGCTCCCTTGATTCTGTCTAAAAGTTGGCGTATTTTTTATTAAGGTGTGTCTCTGTCAATTCTTTCATAGTAGGAATCACATCTCAAGGCTTTTACTTTTCTTGTGTCTCTTCTGAGTCGTGAGCAGACGGGTTTAAATTGGATGTATGTTGTGGGGCTTGGGTTTTTTCTAAAATTCTTTTCTGCATCTCTTTTTGCAGTAAATGAGGCTTGACACTGGTCATTCCACCATGGTTTTGATGTCTTCCTTGATGATTTGTTTATGTATTGTTTGTTGGTAGTTCTAGGTATTGATGATATTGCAGCTTCTTTGAGATGAGTAGTTAGTCTTTTGGTACAGAATTCTGTGTCTTGGCTTTCTTGAATTGGCATGTAATCAATATTTTTGAGAATTTCTTTAAATTTAGTCCAGTTTGCCCTGTTATTGTTAAATTTTGGTGTGTACTCTTCTTCTTCATAAACAGCTCTACCAATTTCTACCAGTATGGCATAGTGGTCTGTTATTAGGTTAGGCACTGTACTCATTTTTGAGTATTTAGATAGTTTATTTGGCATTAGTTGTAGGTCAATGGTAGAGAAAAGGTTAGTCTTGCAGTCGTAATAGGTATTCATACCATATTGTGTGGCTATTGACATTTCTGGGAATTCATTTAGTAGGTTTTCTAAAAATTGGCCTGCCTTGTTGGTTTTCTTTTCTCCCCAAGTAGGGCTATGAGCATTGAAGTCTCCTGCTATTTTTATTTTCTGATGAATCATCTTAGGTGCAATTTCTGTTAGGAATTTCTTAGCTTCTTGGTTACCATTGGGATTGTAAAAGGAGTATATTGTTAGTGTTTCTCTATCTTTAAGACTTATTTTTACTCTAACTACATCAACCTCATTAGGGTATTCCTTTGGTATTATGAAGTTGTGCTTAACATATTTCTTTGCAAGGATAGCCACGCCCCCTCCTTTCCTTCCTGATGATCTTTCTTTCCTGTAGAGCTCATATCCTTCTACCCATAGTGTCCTTTGTTGGTTAAGGTGCGTGTCCTGGAGACATATAACATGTGTATCTCTTAATTTAATATACATGAGCAGCTGGTCTAGCTTTTCTTTTGATAGTGAGCGTGTGTTCCATTGGAGTATCTTTAGTGTTGTTTCGCTCTTGTTTTGTAATGGATGGTTGTGGATTTGGTTTTTATGCATTGGCCATATAATGGTAAGCTTGATGGTTATTTAGGATGGTGATTAGATCTAGCTCTGCAGTCTCTACTAAGCTTTTAGAGAAGTATTTTGTGGCTAGTTCTATCATGATGACTGCCTTAAGTCCATGGGGCATTTTAGCTTGGGAAAGGAAAGTACTTGCCATGGTGTAGGCTATGAGGTTGGTGATTGCCTTGGCTGTGTTGATGGGCATTGATTCTGTGGCCTGGTTTGTGGCTGATGCTACTGGAGCTAATGGCTTGGGGTTTTGCTTGATACCTGGTAGGCTTGTGGGTTTTGCTAGCCTATTGCTGTTGCTGGAGCTTGTGCTTGCTGGGGCAGGGACCAGGGAAGAGAATCTTACAGGTATTGGAGATTTTTGTGGTGTGCTAGATGTCCTTGGTGTCCATGGGGTCTCAAGCATGCTGTATGTTGGGGAGAGGGGTGTGTTGGGAACTGTTTCTGAGTGGATAGCTGGCTGGTTGTATTTACTTACTTGTTGGGCAGCAAATGGGATTGGTATATTTTTTTATTTCAGCCATTCTAATTAAGTTAAGGTGCTCTCTGTACTTAGGACATAGTCTTCTATTATCAGAATGATGGGGACCATTGCAATTTATGCATTTAGGTTGGGCTTTACAGTCATTGCTTTCATGTTCTTCTTGGCACACTATGCATTTGTTTATTGTGGTTTTGCAATGCTTGTAGGTATGGCCTAGTCTATGGCACTTTTTACACTGGATTGGTTTATCCTTGTATGCTTTATGTGCCTTTGGCACATAATCCAATATGAAAAGTATCCATCCAATCCAAAAAAGTCCATCCAATATGAAAAGTACAGTCCTACTTGTTTGTGGAGTGTTTATTCCTGGTTTACCTAGGCGGTGGATAGTCTTAACTGGAATGTCGTCCCCATCGGCAGTCATTAAACCCTCTTTTAGATAAGCTTCAGGGATTTCACGTGGTATATTGTATACTGCAATTGTTTCTTCTTTTTGCTGAGGTTTCCACTTTTCAGTTGTCACTTGGATGCTTCCTACAGTTGTTAGTTGCTGAGCTGTGTTGGCATGGTTAGTTTCTGGGAACAGAACTTCTAATGCGCCATCTCTAGCTATGTTGATGCTGAAATTACATCTTAGAGACTAGAAGAGCATTAATCTTATCTGTTGTCTGTTCTTAGGTAAGAACAGCGTCTCCAGAGATTTTGGAATCAGTCTAATAACTGTTCCATCATGGACCTATGTCTCTGTAGTTTGTTGGGTTGGGCTATGAATTCGGGGTGTTTGGGTGGTTTTGTAATGACCGCTATGGTCTGTAGTCTGCAGAGGACTATTAGATGGCTTCTTCCTTTTTGATTTTCTCTGTACAGTGATGAACTCAGTTTCTACTGTGCTGGTTTCTGGTCTTTCCTGAACTGTGATCATGGTGTTGTTTTGGCTATCATCAGATGTTTCAGTTTCAATTGCCAATGCAGGATTGGGGACTTGATTTGGGGTAAACATTGCATCTCCCTAAGACTGGCCAGCTTCCAAGTGGGGGCCAGGTGGATCTTGTTTTGACATTCAGTCAAGGAAAATGGCAAAAATATTGATAACAGGTAAATCAATACAATAAAGTAGATCAGCTAAGATACTTGACCAAAAAAAGGATAATAATTGTAATCCTCTTCAAAATGGTAGTAAAAAGAATAATTTTTATGAAAGACCACGTCAAAAATGGTGGTATATTTTTTTCCATTTCTTCACTGTTCTATTTGTGGACATTTCTTCTATTTGTGGACAATTGCACCTATTCCCATTTCTCCTCTAAAATTGCTTAACTTAAAATTTTTGCTGGTCAACACAATATCTAAATTACAGCCACTATAATAAAAAGTTTCAAGGTACTGTACAAAACTGGATTGGTTTAAAATATATTCTGACATTGAAGTCAACTGCTTTAAGTTGTTTGGGTTTGAACTGCAAGGAAATCAAGCTGCAACAGAAAATGGAATAAGTAGAAGAAGAACTAGAAGTGGAAACTGAAGTGGAACTACTAAACGTTAACATAGAGGGTGAGTGGAATGAAATGACTACGCAGCTGTCCTCAGACAAGATACCAACATTTGAAGAATTTACATTTGTTGACGAGGGGGTAGAAGTAACTGGCACATAATTAAAAGAATTACGTAGTAATTATGAAAGAATAATATTTAGTTAAAAGAATAATTAAATGTAGTAATTAAAAGAATCTGTAAACTTGTCATATTTTTAACTATTTTTCTGCATTCTCTACAATAAGGCGAACTAAAGTATTACTATCGCTTTGCCTCTTCTACATCTATATACATAAATGACTTTCCGTCTGTTTTTGCCAAAAAAAAAGGTTAACTGTCAAAACTAGAAACCATGACATTTTTGCATAGTAATTTTAATTTTAGAAAAATATTCGTGTCTAACCTGACCTGCTACCTATATACATTCGCTGAAAAAAGATAGAAAAAAAAAACAAGTTAAAAAATGGCATCATGCAAGGACTGAAGGCCCAAGCTGCCAACCATAGCAAGTAGAGCAAGGCAACATGTCTACAGTGGGCTTTGCAGGCTTTTTGCTAGATAAAGGGCTAGATTGACTTGTTCTACCTGTAGTTCTCCATAATACAACAAATAATGCAATATTCTCATCTGTTTCTATTTTAATTCATTTTTTTGTAATAATTAAATTAAAAAACAACAAGTTTGTTTTCAACTGAAAGTAAGGAGCAATTTAAAAACTTAAGGCGAATAGAAATTATTCTGTATATGAGGGGATTTGTCCGTTCCTCAACCTTGCTCTTTACGCTAAAGGGTTAAAGTTTTTGTTTTTTTTGTTTTACTATTTCTCATTAAATCCAGCGGTCCATGTGTTTGAGCTGTCTTTTTTAAAGAGTTGTGACGAAATTCAAACATTAGCGAAAAGAGTCAGGGTTGATGAAAAATTTTTTTTGTTTTAATTTATACAGCAAAAAACTCCCTCCCTCACCGTTTAATGCTCCCTCTAGAAAATTCCCCTCGGAAACTTTGCTCCCCACGGATTTTTTTTTGCTTAAAATACCCTCCCCCTCCCCAGAAAATTCCCTGAAAACAATTATTTTTGTATACTTCCCAATAGCAAATGCTAGGCCTATATGTAAACAATGGACAAAACATAACTTAAAACTGTCCACAGAGGACCTAGAGGTCATAAAAAAAAATCAAATAAACAGGCATCTGTAATCTTTCTTCTGGCAAATCTTATGAAAGATTGCCTGTTTAATTATTAAGATTGCTTGACTTTTGGGCTCGTTGCTTTTGATAACCGAATGAATCTTATGTATTTAGAATCAGCATAAAAAACCAATTGAATCTACTGTTATCAAAGTTTTTTTTTTATAGTTTTGGTTACCATTGGGCCAAGTTGCTTCTTACTTGGAGTTTGTTACCCCGAACTGTTTGAAACACAGCCGACATTGTCTTTTGCCTTCTATATACGAGAAATGACAATATTTCTTTCTTATCATCTGAAGAAAAAACGACGATAATAGTTGATTTGGTTGAGCCCCTTAATTTCAATTACAAAAAAAAAAATTGATGAACAGCACATTCTTCTGCAAAGTAATATGCAACTCTATTGATTTGTGGATGTGCTGTGATGGATTTGTGGAACGCTCAGTCTATGATTAGGATATGCTGTATTCAAACCCGTTAAAACACGTATTTTCTTTTAAAATAGTCTATTTTTGAAAGAATGAGCAAATGATGAAATTAGTAATTGTTCGGATCAGAATTAAACTTAAAATTATTTCGGATTTTCGAAATTCAGCTCTAGCAACCCTTACTAGTTATGAAGTTAGTACTTTGTAATGTATTTAAGGCCCTAGTTAAAGCCTTAAGATTCACTTTTCTTAGTTCATTGTCTTGCAGTGTTTTTGATCTGTTGTGGTGGAAAGTGAATAGCTTAATCTCCCTTATGTGGGATACTTTCTGATCATTATCATGCACCAGTTCACTTTAAAAGTAGCCAATATCAATGATTATGCCTTTTTTTTAAAATATTGTCAGAGATGGTTCATTGGACAAATTTTAGGACCTTTTTGACCTCTAAAAAAAGATCCAAAGAATTAAAAAAAAGAGACAGTCCTTTCCCCACACCTAGACAAATTCTTGAATGTTTTTATCCCCTTAACCTCTTTCTTCCGATCTCTCTTGGAGATGGGGCTTTTTACGTCCGTTTGTAGACATGCATATAGTAACTAGTTTTTAAAAGCCTTATTTGCAATTATTGGTGAAAAAGAAACTGAATGTTGCAGAATATGGATGCTTGTGCTGAATTAGTAATTTGAATCTCCTCACATAGGAAGATTTTGTATTTGTATTCATAAACTTTATATACTTTTACAGTATATCATGAAATGTACACAATGGAGTAATTATGTGAGCAGTATGAAAAACCTGTCTGGTTCCCTCAGAAGATTTTCGTCTTGTGCTGAAAAAACTGATGACTTTTCTTTGCAAGGACTTATGAAAGCAACTAGACAGAAATTGTCATGGGAAATTAAAACATGTCGATTCCAACCATGGATTAAAGACCCCGGAGTTGCTGGTAGGTTTAGTCATGAATGTCCTTTTTTGTATTTGTATATTATTATTTCTATTTTTATATTACTGTAATTATTCGTACACATGCTATAAAATTTGCAATTTGACATCTTTCATCCACCCAAAACTAGAAAAAAGTTCTTAAGTGAAAGTAGAGAGCTACCGTAAATCGTGTGCGGGGAGGGGCTGCCATCCTCAATCCTGACGCCACTGTGAGGCCACGCAAGCAGGTTTGCCTTTTAAGAATAGAGACGGAGGGAGGAGCTTATGACAGAGCAGAAATCCCAAACCATCTCACAATACCCTAGTAACTAAACCTTTCATATTCATTCTATTTCCGCCAGGGCATTTGTCAAGGCTAGATCCTTTCACGAGTTTGCCTAGCCATGATCTCGGCTGCAAACGTCGCTGCAGGGTGACCTAGAGGAATACTGTCCCTCAAGGAAATTATAGCCTGATGAACAACATAGCATGTTACCGGATTTTAATTAGTGGATAATCCTTCTAGGTTTGTTTGTTTTAGTGTGCTTTTTCGCTGAACAACCTTATCCTAGCTAAGTTATCTATTATGAGGTGCCTCCCCGGTGTAGTATAATATTTTTCAGCATTAGTTTATAATGGGTTGGCGCGTGGCGGTAATAGGCTTACGAATAATTGTGCAGGAAGTCGGCTCTTGTTGATAGATGAGCACAACCAAGTGCAAAAACCACGTAGTGGCCACGATTGGCCCAGGATTGCACAATGCCTCTGTTCAACTGGAGGTCTCAGTGTCTTGTTGTTGTCTGATTCTAAGCCGGCTTAAGCGCTTCATGTAGACCATTGAAAATGTATTAGTCTCAGATATATACTAGTAGGAACCATTACTTATCTTGAGGTCATAACAATTTTAACGATTTAAGAACATGAAAATTAGGATTTGGATTGTTACAACGTTAAAAACCAACTTTTGCATTGACTTTTGTAAATGACGAATGCAAACATTTTGAATTGGGCTTATTAGGAGTTTCAGAAACGCATCTCCCAGGGATAGAAAATATGAAATTAGGCAGTATAGATTTGTTCAAGCAGGAAGAATGGGGTGCAAAGGCAGGGAGTAAAACTTATGGTGAATAAGGAAGCTGCTTAGTCTTTTTTAGGTTGGTAAATTATTAATAACAGGATTCTAGTTGTTTATTTCACAACTAAAAATGTAAGGTACCAGTCGTAGTAGTGTTTGTCCCTGTAGAACCGACTAACGGAGATGATGGTGACTCAGATGAATTTTACTTACCGTTGCTAAAACCAATAGACATTATCCCTGGTAGAAAAATGCATTTTTAAACTAGGATTTTACTGCCTGGGTTGGAAGGAATGGGGATAGATGGTGTCATGGCCTAGGTAAATTTGATGTAAGAAAGGAAAATAGCAACGGTTATAGACTGCCACAACTTTGTAGGTATAACAATCTAGCTGTAACCAATGGAGTATGTGGTCATAAAATCGCCCATAAGCTAATATGGTACAAGATACTAGGATGTATTGGATTGCTGCTATAATATATTGTATAAAATAATATCATATAACAGTAAAATATTGTACAGTAAAATTGAGAGGGAATAGTCAATCTGACCTTGTTGCCAATATAAATAGAGCCTAGTTTAGTGACAAGGAAAGTATTAAAAAAAAGATAAGCAGAACATTTTGAGAATGTTTTAAACCGTGGCGAAGTTACAGGAAGTGATATAGAAAAGAACGAAAAAGTTTTTGACAACCTGCAAAGAGAAAGAAGATTTCTTTGATGGAAGAAAATTACTTAGTATGATGATACTTTTTAGAATTAGAGGTGCTGTAGATAAAGTTTTAAGATAAAAACTGTGTTTTTCTAGGAAGAGGTGAGGATGCGTCGACCTAATTTTCACTGCTGAAAAATAAATTGAGACATGTCTGAATCATCAGACCCCTTTAGTCCTCAGTTTTTGTAGGCTATCAGCAAGTGTTTGGTTCAGCCGATAGAGCTTTAGTAAAGGTTCTAACCTTGTATGACATACCAGATATACATTAAAGTGATTATATTTACATATTGGTGGCAGCGGTGGGATTAAAATAGGAAAAGATCAGAAGAAAACATCCCTAAATTAACTCCATTAAAAATTAAAACAATTTTACCAGGCAAATTAGAAATTTTTTCAAGGAAAGGTAGTAAGCATCTAATAGAAAACTGGAAAAAGAATTTTAAAGAATCAATTAGTTGGGCCCAAATGCTAAAAGATATAAAACAAGAACAAGAAATAGCCCTTAGTCAAGCAGAAGTTACACTGAAAGTAATAAGGGAGGAGAGCATTCAATTCAATGAATTATTTTTAGTAGGGTGTATAATGGGCAAAGTATATGTAAGTTTATTTACACATATGACAGCTTGGATTATTTACCAAAAGATTAAAATACAAGATTTAAGACAGAAAGTAACTGAATTACAAGAATTGACGATAACGGCAAGATGATTACAAAAGATTCAAGAATATGCATAATACACAGTAATTGCGCGATAACTGACAACACGTTCAAAATTATTATTTTTTTTAGTGTTTATATATGATCTATATGAGGAATATTTATTACAGATGAGAATTTGGACAATAATTTGTGTTTTTAAGCTTCTCCAGCTTATTACGGCCGAATTTAGGGTCGTAAAAGGAGTATCGTTTCGCAGGATGAATACCATCAAACCCATGGAAGGCTACTGGCAAATCGCCATTAGGTTTGATGCTTCAGCCTTACATACCCTCCAGAACCAAATAACGGTTCTTGCAAATAATCTGGAAATGACAAGAAGATAACTAGAAAAAACTTTTAACCTACACCCTATCACACCCCCTCAGGCAGTAGAAAAGGAAATGAAAATATCATTATTTAAAACTCGGGCGACTTTTTTTTTCAATGTATTGAGAAACCAGATCAATGGGGTTTCAGAACGTATAAAGAGAATGTTAATTACGCTGCAAAAACAGCACAAAAAGGAGCCAAACAATACATTGGCCAGAAAGAAAAGAAGCTTAATCGGCATTGAAGGGGAAATCTCAGAATATATATTCGGTACAGTATCTGAGACAACGTGGAAGGAAGCCGAAAAACAAATAGGGAAATTCGAAGTAACAAATCAAAATCTTCTACACTTGGTAGACAAACAACTAACAATCTTAAAACATCACGAAACAAGGATATCAAAAATCGAAGAAAAATTTAATCAGACAATCAATACGCTTTCAATTTTTAAACAGGAGATAACCAATGCAGTATTAATAACTAAAACGAATAACAGGAAATCAAAGTGAAATCATAAAAGATATAAATCTTCAGATGGCTTTACAGTTATTATCTAGTGCCATCATGGAAATACCCCATGAATTTAATCAATTGGAGTTAGAGTTTCTAACCCTTTTGACATAAAATTCACCAGCACGACTTCTAAACCCAGGTAAACTAATAGAAGTAACTCAAAGCCGTAGAAAGCCATTTTCCTTGTCAATTAAGACTAGGACTAGAACCAAATTTCGAGAATATTCTATACTTTTATAGCATGGCGGAAAACTATTTACAAATTAAGCAAGGGGAGTTATGGATATTTTAAAGGTACCCCTAGTTAAAAATGAAGAATACGCAGTGTTCCAAATAAATGCTTTCCCTACAAAGTTGACGAACACCAGAAGCTGGATTAGGATAATTAATTTGCTACCATTTATAGCCATTTCCAACTTAAAATATAGGATACCAGAGCAACAAAAAATAATTATATGTCAAAATGATAAACCACCCTTTGCAACTTAGGAAGTATATCACATCTACGCGCAAGAAAAGTCAATACTATTAAACTTTGGAAGGAGATGGAACCATCAAATCCTCTACAAAAAGAATACAATGCTGATATATTGAGCGAAATTAACCTTGAACTATGGAAAAAAAAGTGAAAATGATTTTATATTCAGCATTCCACGTCCCTATAAGGCGCAGTTAAGGTACAAAAATTGTTCGGGGCCGATGAACGCAAGAGATACGCGAATAATAAAGATTGGCCTGATTCATGTCCCTCTAACCTATCGTTTGAAGACAAGAAGGACAATCTTTTCATCTCCAATTTTTGGAATTACGGAGATAAATATGGACAAATTGAGTATAAAACCTCTGCCCCGTATGAATCTTTTTAAGGTAAAGATTATGAACACGACAATGAAAGAAATAAAAAAGTAGAAAATATGATAAAGAAATTAACTAATATTTCAAAACCGGAAAAAATAAAAGGAGAAACACCCAGATTTTTGACAACCCTAGAAAATCTGAATAAGAATCTGGAAATTAATAATCCCATTTTCTAAACGGAAATAGAAAGAACCACTTATTATAAAGGCTTATTAGCCTCAACTTGGGGATATTTAATAACTACTATCGTGGTTTTGGGATTGATTATATGTGTTTTTAAATATTGGTTTTATAAGAAACATCAAACCCTCGGAGGGAAGAATGTAAGAACCCTTGTCTGCACAAAACCATAATCTATTGCAAAAAAACTAAATAAAAAAAAATTAAAAAAAAAAAAAAAAAAAAAAAAATGTGTTATCTAAAACCGCAGACATTACGATTGGCACTATGAGTTCACAAATATGAAAGTAAAAGGGAAATTTATGATAGATAATGGAGCAAATTTTTTTTGCGATGTCAGCAATAACACTTGTTATTGTATATAAATTAGTAATTAGAGTGTTTTACTAATCAAAAAAAGAGAGTTATACCAATTTTTAGTGATACTTTGTGAGATATATACTTTGAAAAAAAATGCTTTGTGCATGGTTAAATTACTATATAGTGTTTTAAAGCAACTTTTAAAACTTTAACCAAATAGCCTATATATTTTTTTTTTATAAATGTTGTTTCTAAGTTTTGTTACTTAACAATGCTTGTGTATGTGCTATGTTTTTATTTACTTTAAGTTTTAACTATAATTTAATGTTATATATAAATTTTTGACTTCGAGTCAACGCATAAATATTTTTTATCGTGAAACAATCTGTTAAGTGATTAATAATTCTATATTAAGTTGAAGAGGATAATGAAACAAGTCGTCAGCAAGAAACATAATGTTTCTATTTCAGCAGCGTTATATATAGAGTAATTAAAAGAGAGAAAAGTAATTAAACTTTACAAAATTGAGTGTTTCTTTCTACTATATATGTAACACTTTATGCTTTATGTGTATTTTAGTGTGAATATGTATTTTAGATACAGCCTTAGCTTTTTTTGGGAATCAAATTCTTTGTAGCATCCTTTCGGATCCATTTTTAATCAATTTTTGAGCCATTTTTGGAAAGTAACAAATTTCGAAGACAGTTCAAAGGTATCCTGATTCTAACATCTCATACCATCAGAAACCGAACCATACCCGATCAACTGATATTTTGGAAACTGTATGCAGTATTACAAACTTTACTACAAGTTTCATCAGAAAGTGAGATAAAATCAGAACTTAATTTAAGCCTAGAGAATGTGCTCTATAGCCTAAATGGCTTATATTATTGAACTATTTGAAAATGGTTTGTGCTGGGAAAATATGTGAAAATTTAAAAACCAAAAATGTTATGTGTAATGTATCCAGGGCATTTCTAAACCACGAAACATAAACGGTATATCAACCACAAAACCCAGATAAATTAAATTATTAATGGGAATTAAATTTAAAATCAAATAATTTTTAAACTTTTCTAATATAACTTGAGAATCTAATTTAAGCAGAACCACTAATATAATGCTTAAGCCACTGGGGGCCAAGCTAAAACAAAAGATGTATTTGAAAAGGGTAAAAAAAAGTATTTTCCAGTCCTAGAGACAGAGAAAAACAGAAACAAGGATGAATTTCAAAATTGAAATCCTTGGACAAAAAAAGGACATGGCCTATATTTGACCATGAACATGACCCTAAGGAAACCCATTGAGGGTATATGCACATAATGACCCAAAGATGGCAGCATAATAGCAGTAAACAAAAATTATGTTGTTTTAAAAGTAAAATATTGAGAGTTGAGACAACTCTTCTTTAAATAGGGAGTATTGTGGTAAAGCTTTCTAATTAAGTCAATTTGGAATTTAGTAAAAATATTAAGACGCAGATACATATCCTGGTATGTGTAAGCTTGGAAGGAAATTGCTCAATAACCAGTTTCCTGGATAAATACGTCAACGAGCCGGATGGAGATGGTTGGTCTTTCATATATATATTCAGATATTTTAGACTGAACACACACTCTTTGACTGTCAGGGCGAACCTCTGCCCGTTTATTATCTTATTAGAATACTTTGGAATATTGTCTGATCATTGTAAGTGTCTAAGTATCTTATTATATCTTATTGTAGTTTTCTGAGACTTGTGGTCTACTTGGGACAACCATTCCCAGTAGAATATATAAATATTATCAAACCTTGTATCAGTAATTGTTAACTGAATAAAAGTATTGTATTATAGCCAACCTCTGTACAATTTACTTTTAGTCCCTCGAATATACCCAGCTGGTACGCCTCATTAGTCCGGTCATAGCCTAAGGCACGCTACCAAAGTTTAATTACCTTAGGGCCATAGTTTATCTCCCCTATAAAGGGAGAATAAAGGCATCTACCATTACACCACTTAAATACCATAAATATCACCCTACCACATATACATACATATACAATTATTGCTCACATTTAAAGATGGTGATAGTATATCAATTTGTATTGAAGGGAAGGATGTCGAATGTAGTGTAATTTTTCTTTAGTATTTATCTGTTTTGTATATGGGTTTAAAAGGCTTTTAAATACAGATTATTATTATTATACACACAGACACACTCATATATATATATATATATATATATATATATATATATATATATATATATATATATATATATATATATATATATATATATATATATATATATATATATATATATATATATATATATATATATATATATATATATATATATATATATATATATATATATTTACCTACCATACCTTTGAAAATGAAAAATATGGACTGGATAAATCGTTGGAAGAAAAAGAAGTTTTTGACCCACCACCTGAACAATTAGAGGAAATAAATAATCGGCGATATGTCTTTCAAAATGACAAAAGATAAGCCAAGGCAAAAGAAGAAGTTTTTGTCCCACCACCTGAACAATTAAAAGAAACCAAGGTGGTCGTCAATGCCTTCCGTACCTTGTAAAATCAAAAACTGAACTAGATGAATCGTTGAAAGAAAAAGAATTTTTCGTTCCACCACGGCGATATGTCTTTCAAAATGAAAAATATGGACTAGATAAATCGTTGGAAGAAAAAAAAGTTTTTGTCCCGACATCTCAACAATTAAAAGAAATAAATAATCGGTGATATGTCTTTCATAATGACAAAAGACAAGCCAAGGTAAGAGAAGAAGTTTTTGTCCCACCACCTGAACAAGTAAAAGAAACAAAGGTGGTCGTCAATGCCTTCCGTACCTTGTAAAATAAAAAACTGGACTAGATGAATGGTTGGAAAAAAACGAAGTTTTCGTTCCACCACCTGAACAATTAAAAGAAACAAAGGTTCGGCGATATGTCTTTCATAATGATAAAAGACAAGCCGAGGCGAAAAGTTAAAGGTCCAGTAAAAAATGTAATTTTACAAAGGCACCACTTGTAATTTAGGGTCTATTTGGACGTCATGACATTAAGAAAAGGCTCAAATTGTCTGTGTTTAGAAGACAAGGGACAGTGAGAATCATACATAGAAGCCTGCCGCGTGCCGATTGCCGGGGTACTTCCGGTACTATGCATATGTATATATATATATATATATATATATATATATATATATATATATATATATATATATATATATATATATATATATATATATATATATATGCGTGCGTGTGTATATACACCTACTTGCCCCCTTCCGCCATTGTTGCTGTCATACGTGGGAAGGGAATGTAATCTTTTTCTTATACAGAAACAAATTATGTAAAAAAGGATGCTGTCACCCCGCAGTACCCATATTACAGGCATAGTCCAAAATATTCCTGGAAACGAAGGTAGAATAGAGATTAACCCCCCCCCCATTCTCAGCTATCTTCTGTGTTTACTTTGAAGACTTACGGGGAGTTACAAAATTTTGCCTAAAAAGACACTTTTATGAGGCTTCAGGCACCACCACCCCCTTTCCCATGTCTGTGCAAAGATGCACAAGCCCATTGCCATAATATATATTTTGGAATTATATATCTGTGCAGGGTATTGTCAATCTTTAAATGAATGAGCTAAGTTATGTGAAGCCTTTTAGTAGTGGTCTTAATCAATTGTTTATTCATTTGTTCTATGTGTATATTTAGGAGTGAAAGTGCTACCACGTAATATTGCTGTCTTTGAAACTGGGAAGCTCAATATATGGTCTTTCGATATTTCCAAATTGATTGGTTGTCTCTGAATTTTGAGTCAATAGCTTTCCCTTGCTCTTTTGGGAAAAACTTTTTTTGTGCCGCAAATGGCACAGAGCACGCCACTTTTCTCTAAAAAAAAATTTTCTCCTTACAAAGGTCACTAAAACTTTAAATTTCTGTTCAGTTAAGCTTTTTTCCGGTTTTCTTGGACCATTGTTTCGATTCAGTCACCAATAGAAAAAAAAAACAAGAACAAATAAACTCGGCTCGGAATGGCCCGTGGTTGTTCCTCTTACATATCATCTAAATACAGCCCTACAGACACTGAGACTTCAAAAGCTATATGAAAGGCGCCGCTATCTTACGATTTGTTTTGGAAAAACAGTGCCTAAATTCTGATATCCATCGCAATATTTTACCGGAACTTGAAGAATCCCAAACGAGTCTACCAGAAAAACACGTAGATAATCCTCACTTCCTCGTGCCAATTCCTTTGCCCTCCACCCTGAAAGGCACCAAAATAGTATCCATCGTCCTTTGTTCTGTTCTTTGTGAACCACTATAAAGATGAACTTCTTGAAAGTTCTGTGTAAAGTTTTGATAATTCGGTTTTTTATTTTATTCTATCGTGTGTTATATGTTTTTGTCGTGTGACATCTGCTGCTAGCTGTCTGCTATTATGGCAATAAAGAATTTTTATTTATTAGAGAAGTAAGGGTTTAGTAGTTTAATAATCTAATAGGGGGATATACTTTTTTTCTTCTCATATAATTTATAAAATGCCCTTAAATTTTAGCCACAACAACACATAACTCCGTTGTTTCAATTGAGTTAAATATTATAGTATCTGAATTTCCTTTATTATCATAATACATTTAGTTTCTGATCATCTTTTATTTGTTTTTTTTAGCGAGTGTGGCTAGTCATCTCAATCAAAACAAACAGGATAATCTCGTTGTAGAAATATTCCCTGGTTTTGGTGCAGTGACTGAATCATTGCTGAGAAGTGGACGTCGAGTTCTCGTCTACGAAAGAAGGTCATTTTTAAAAAAGCGTATGGAGGTTAGTGAGTCCTCTTAAATGTACAAGTTCTGTTTCACCGTTTGATGTACGGTAATAACTCGTTAACTTTGATTTCGCAGTATTTCAAGTTCTGTTGTTGTTTACAAATATATATGGGATATCATTTGCGCGTTGCATCAATTATTTCAACAACTAATTCGATTATTTCGAATTAGTTTGTTGTTGAAAGGTGGTGAAGGAAGCTATGCTAAAAATTGGTGGGTATATATATATATATATATATATATATATATATATATATATATATATATATATATATATATATATATATATATATATTTATGGCTATTTTTTATTTTTGTTTATATATTTCTCAGGTGACACTTCACAAGGGGATGCCATAAGTTCGTATATAAGGCGCGCTCACTTTCTAGGGTCATGAATTTAAAGCGTCGAAACCCATATTGGCAAGTATATATTCCTCTGAGGAGCCCTGATGTGAGGTGATCACCTGGGAATATTTTATTAGATTTAATGTGCTTTTTCTCGTAGTTGTGCAACGACTTACATTTATTAATGATAACTTTGCTCGATTTTGGACATTATTACTTGGCTAATGGATTGGTTGTACTGTTTTGCTCTAGATGATTGGATGGATAAGTAAGGTCAAGACCTTGTTCAAGTGCTTATTTATCTCAATTGCTAAAATAGGTAAAAAGTTTTTTACCAAATAATTATCTGTAATATATTATATGTTCCCAATAACTTGATATCTTTCGTAAAGCAATATTTCAATCTGTCCGTTTCTATGCTATCCAAAGAGTTAGATTTGCCGGCTCTTTGCGTAGTCTCCCTCCGCTCCCTCGGATATATATATGTAGACAAATAGCTATATGTTTATCGAAAATAAACTCTAATAACGTAATTAGCCATGGTGCATATAAGCCTGAGTGTAGTCGAAACCAAGAGGTCGAAGGCTGTAGTGAGCTGATGGTGACAAAAAGCCGATGACGTTAAACTAGGTTAAACTAGGATTAATATATCTCACTGGGCTTACTTTCTTAGGCTTAATAGTTAATATTTTTTCCATTGAATTTGCCGCTAAATTGTTCAAGCTATTTTTGGAACCATGAAATTCCTTAAAAGTTATGTAAATTATAAAGATAATACTGTGGTCATAATAAAAATGGATTTTACGAGAATATTTTCATGCCTATAAACAATTTTCAAAAGGTGACAATTGTACAAACATAATTCATGGATTTTAATAAAATAATACGTTATTGAAGTTTCCTTCAAAGGAAAAAAAAAGAATTTTAGAGGAAAGTTTTGGTTGTTTACTAGTCTTTTTTTTTTTTTTTTTTTTTTTTTTTTTTTTTTTTTTTTTTTTTTTTATGAGCGGAGATATAGATGAAGATGTAAATTTTCAAAACTACGTTTTCTTCCAGTCCTTGCCATTCCTTTTTCTGCTGACACAGGCACACAAAGTGTTGTAATTCAAATGTATTAGGTTTAGGTGTACAAAATTGGTGAAACCTGTTTAGTCCGTTGATTTTTAATTGAAGTTATGAAGTATTTTGCAGTAGGTTGCATAGGTTGCATTAAGACATGGCTAATTGTAGACAGAGAAAAGCCAAGACAGATAGTCTCCAAGTAATTGAGAGGCAAATGTTTAAATGGCTGGGGCACGGGTAAAAGGCAGGAGTACTAGTCTTTTTTTTCTTTTTTTTTCTTTTTTTTAAACAGAGATATAGATGAAGATGTAGATTTTCAAAGTTTTTCAGAACTACTGTTGTGAGTTGTATTTGTGGTATTTGGGTGATGTTGTTGTGAGGTGTATTTTATGGTATTTGGGGGTTGTAGTCGTAGATGCCTTTATTCTCCCTTTATAGGGGAGATAAACTCTGGCCCTAAGATAATTTAACTTTGGTAGCGTGTCTTAGGCTATGACCGAACTAATGAAGTGTACCAACTGGGTATGTTCGATAGGCTAAAGGTATATCGTAGAGACGTTGTCTAAAATACAATACTTTTATTCATTTAACATATAATAATAATAATCAGATATATACTTTCTACTGGGACTGGCTGTCCCAAGTAGACCAGAAGTCTCAGAAACTACAATAATATATAATAAGATACTTAGACACTTACAATGATAAGACTAGATTCCAAGGTATTTCTAAGAACAACGGACCAGAGGTCAGTCCGGCATAAAGTTAGTATCAGATCACTTCTTCCGATAAAATGTATCTTTTATACATTTTTTATCAACCATACCTTCCCACGTAATCGCTAGGAAGTGGTAATTTCTCAATTTCCCGTTAAACAGAACTTGGCAGGATATGTTCCTTATCTTAATAAAAAGTGGTATTTCTAAACTTCATATTTTCGTCTTACATATTTTTACTAAATTAATAATGGACTAAATTAGAAAGCTTTACCACAATACTACCCATTTAAAGAAGAATTGTCCCAATTCTCAATATTTTACTTTTAAAACAACTTAATCTTGTTTACAGCTATTATGCTGCCATATTTGGCTTATTATGTGCATATAACCTTAATGGGTTTTTTTAGGGTCATATTTCTGGTCCAATATAGGCCATGTTCTTTTTTTGTCCAGGGATTTCAATTTGAAATTCATCCTTGTTTCTCTTTTTCTCTGTCGTTAGGACTGAAAGATACTCTTTTTACCCTTCTTCATAAGCAACTTCTGTTTTAACTTGACCCCAAGCGGCTTAAACATAATATTAGTGGTTTTGCTTAAATTTGATTTATATTAGAAAAGTATTATAAATTTTTTTTAGTTTAAATTTAATTCCCAATAATAATTTAATTTATCAGTGGGATGTGGTTAATATACCGTTTATTTTTCCTTTTAGAATTACCTTGGATAAATTACATATAACATTATTGATTTTTTAATTTTCACATATTTTTCCAGCACAAAGAATTTTCATATATTTCAATAACATAAGCCATTTGGGCTATGTAGCACAATAGCTAGGCCTAAATTAATTTCTGATTTTAATCACACCTTTGATGAACTTGTAGTAAAGTCTGTATTTCTGCTATAGTTTCCAAATATCAGTTGATCAAGTATGGTTTGGTTTCTGATGGTATGAGATGATAGCATCAGGGTATATTTGAGGTGTCTTCAAAATATGTTACTTTCCAAAAATGTGTCAAAATATAATTGAAGGAAAAATGGACCAAAAAGGACGCTATAGAAAATTTGATTTCCAAAAAATAGCTAAGGCTGTATCTAAAATAAATATTCACATTAGAATACATATAAAAGCATATAGTAGAAAGAAACACTCAATTTTGTAAAGTTTAATTACTTTTCATTACTTTTCTCTCTTTTAATTACTCCAAAAATAATATCTCGCTTAAATCGAAACGTTATGTTTCTTGCTGGATTATTCTTTTCGAACTTAATACTTAACGGATTGTTTCACAATAAAAATATTTATACGTTGACTCGAAGTCAAACCTTTACAAATACATTAAATCACTAGTTAAAACTTAAAGTTGATAAAAACATAGTATATATATATATAAGCATTTTGTAATAGCTTACATAAGTATTTTTTTTTTAATTCGCAAAACTATATAGGATATTTAACTAATGTTTAAAACTTAAAGCATTAAAAAAATAATACACGGTATAGATTAGCATTGGAATTAATTCCAATTATTGTTTTGTTAATTGCTTATGAAGTATTAATTCAGAATACTTCTTGAATGATATAAAAATAAAAAAACACAAATACTCAACATTTAATACACTATATTTACATGGATAGTTTAGGATTATATATATATATATATAATATATATATATATATATATATATATATATATATATATATATATATATATATATATATATATATATATATATATATATAATATATTAACCGAAGTTATACTGATACTTAATTGTTAAAAACAAATAATAATTATGTACCCTAATAATTTATTTAATGACTGCAATATTTTTTCTTTGTACAGCTTTTAAATAAGTCCATCAAGACTTTTATATGATAAGTCCTAATTTTAATTAAAATATTTACAAAACAAAAGCAACTCCAACAAATAGATTTATGAACTATAACCGATAACTGTGATTAGCCTCTATATAAGGGCTTGGCAGTAGTTCATATAACATGACTTTGCTCAAACTTTTCAGACTTTTGAGCTTTCCAATTCTTTTCGAATTTTTGGTACTTGAGACAGTTTTATAACGTTTTGGTCTGTAATCTCTCTTTTTTTTCAGCTTTAATGCCCTTTTGGTATAAGGCTCCCTTACAGCTTAGATCTGATAAGCTAAAAAATTTTTGCTGTTCACCTTATACCTCTTATGTCATTATCAAATGACTCTTGCCTGTACTCTGAAGGTTTGCTTACCAGGACTGCCTTCTGGTAGCTCCTTATAACGTTTCCAGGTCCTCTTGTCATGGGCTACCGCTAAAAGGACTATTATGAACCTGCACACACAATAATTAATAATTTATAGTATTGCCAAACTTTTTGATTTGTCGCCACAATTTTCTCTTGGGCTATTCTTTTTCAGAAAAAGTGGCCCTTCTGCAGAAAATACCTGGCCTCCATGGCACACAGTAATTCAATTTTTGACATACAAGGGACAATGACTATTTTCACTTTAACTTCCCCACTTTTAGTGGTCTTGTCTTAGGTTTCAACTTCAAATTAAGTCCTTATGGATATTATGTGCCTTTTTTTTTATTTTTCATGCCATGTTAGTAATTTTTCTGAAAATGACTTCCACATAAGAGAGCCAAATTTCTTTTCTTGACTACTTCGAGCATTTCTCCAATATTTCTATTAATCTTGGCCCACGTTAACCAATGTAATGGAGGCTCCGTAGTATTAATGCTACTTATTTGTACTTATTTAGTACAATTTTCATACTAGTTTAGTTCGGCAAGTTCAATAAGTGCGTATAACAGAGTTTAGCTGACTTCATTCAGTTTATTTTCCTTTTAATTTCGTCTGGCTGTATTTTCAACTTGAACCCTTCTTCCTTTTTTTTCTTTACTTTATTTAATCCTTAGTGTTTTTTTCAATTTTTTATTATGTTTTTTTTCCAGTAATATAGGTATTTTCTAATTTTATAAGTAAAATTTTCATGTTTTATTCAATAACTTTTACTAGTTTTTATGTTAATTTATCTTCTATGGTCAATTTCAATTATCTTTTTGTTTTTAAGGGATGGGGGGTGTCTATTGTTCCACTCGGTATTTTTTTGAAATTATTTAAATTTCTTCATCCGAAAGTGTTCGTGTTAGAAAAGTGCTATATTTTGATTTTTAGAACACTTTTAATTAAGTTTTGCCCCGCGTTTGCTAGTTCTCATTTCTTCATAAAAATGTAAGTTTTTACGATATCCTGATTGCTAATTTTATCCTATCTTTAATTATATTTTATTTGCCAAAGAAAGAGAGACAATAATTCCCTTGGCAAGGCTACATAGCTTTGAATGCGATTTCCACTATCTGTGGTTTATTGATAAGCTTAAATCTGGGAACGTTGTATGAATGAATTTCTGTTCATTACTGCAAGTTCTTTTGTTGTGTAATGTTATATTTTATTTTCAAAGAAAAAGTGGATACGTTTAGTTTCTGTTAGGGTTCGACGGCTTGGGATTTGGTGTTTGGGTTGGCACAGGTGAAAACCAATTGTTTAAACTAGGATTCTCCTGTGCCAGTTCGTTTTCTCAGATCCAAAACATCGCTAGAGTTAAAATTATTATCTTGAACTATGAACTGTGGTTTGCTTGTGACGATCGGGTTAATTTTTTTTTGGCTTATTTTTAATGGATTTTGTCGTTGGCTTACTCCTCTTGGTAAGTTTTTAGGTTATAACATATTTTTATATTGCTTACGGTTCTTTTTACTTAGCACCCATTTTTTTCCTTCTAAGCTTATTCTAAGTTTCGCTTAAATCTTTAGAGCGCTTCTTTAAAAATTTTTTTTTCTTTTTACCATTTGTAACTAATAAAAGAATATTATATTAGACTATAACTAATTTTAATAAGATTACAGCTAGCTTGTACATATAGTGGCCACATAATGTAAACTCTTGCTGTTTTTCCTATTATAATTATTTAAAAAAATTTCAAAAACACTTTTTTTTTCAAATTTGACTGAAAGTGCTATCTCAGAGAGTTAAAGGTCAGTAGATGCATTGAATGTACTTAACAACGAGAGACCAGCAGTGATTGAGCTCAACTCAGAATTTGCTAGCTTCCAGTGACTCTATTTCCGTAGTCAAGCCTCCTTCGTTTTTTTTCACAACCCCCAATTTTTTCCAATATACATATCAAAAGAATCGCCTTTTAATGCTGATTCTAAATATGTATAATTTAATAAGTTTCACAAAACCTATTTATAAGTTACGTGGCCTTACTCAATTTCTTTTATGGAACGTAGCCTAATTCGTTATGACAAGTCTTGTCATTACACCGTTCGCGAAGTTTTATCTCGTATCGGAAACAAATTTTTTTTGCAGGAAAATATGATGTCACTTCAGATTGGAACTAATAATTTAGCGTCAGAACGTGACGGTAATAATTTTTACTGGGGATATATATTTGAAGGAAAACTTGATGTAATTTATATACCGATTAAAAAGAAAATATAGATATTTCTTTAGAGGCTTATTAATCGTTTTATTTTTATTTATTATTTTTTTCTGTTACAATCGTTTTATTCAAATATTAATCTGCTGGGGGCTACGCTTGTTCTGCCTTTCTCCGTTTCCTGGTCCGAGTTTTGAACCCCAAATTTTTGCTTTTCTTCTTCTTAATATTTGCAAGTTTTTTCGTGGTCTATATAGTGTGATTTACAAGGCTCTGAATTTGAGCGCGGTATTGTTGCCTCGTCAAATACCTTTAATCTTTGTTTCTCCTGATGTTTGGCCTTTTTATAAGTGTTTTAGCTACTTGTGCTGCTGACAAAGGAACTTGTTGCTGCCCCTCTGGTTTCTTTACTGTTCTCAATAATTTTTCTTTAAAAGAGGAATTTCTTGACGATGGCCCAAGTTTAGTTATATCGATTTCTGTAGAAGACTTATCGGTGTCACCTTCTGTTAGCTCGCGTCTGGTAGATGGCGTTTGTTCCAAAAGCCATTTTTGTGTTAAGACTGTAGGTAAGTCTAGTGTATAAAGATCAGATAATTCATTGGTTCCTTCCAATTTTTCTTCCTCTGTGGATTTTACCCTTGGTTTATCACATTTTAAACCCTTATGTTGTGTTTGATTTTCTTCATCGCTAGTATCCGATGAGCATCGAATATTTCCCTTTTTCTCTTGTTTGTTGTGTAGAGTTTGTAGCCAAGACTGGGCTAAATACTCCTTCCACTCCTCCCAACTTTTGTGGTCATTAAAAAGGTCATAAAATTCATATGGTCTTCTGATATATACCGGTGAAACAGTTTGCTCTATTTCTTCGTCTGAAGGAATACGTTCTGTTTTCCACGGTTTTGAAAAATATCCTTTTTTCATTCTATTACGGTGTACTATTTCTTCCTTTTCCTTATACTGATGCTTTAGAACATATGTTAAGTTATTTGGTAGAATTTTTAAAATCCTGTAGAGCCCATCCCATTTTGGTTTTAACTCTTTTTTTCCTTCCAGGTTAGTCTTGTACACATAAACCAAGTCTCCTAAACAGTAATCTGTTTTATTTTTGCTTGTTCGGTCATATTTTTCTTTTTGTTCTGTTTTCGCATCTTCCAGATTATCTTTAACTTGTTCCATAGCTTTTTTCATTCGCAGCACCATCTCTTGCTTATATTGGTCTAGGTTGTAATATATTATATCATTTAGTATTTCATCCAAACAAATTCTGGGATCTCTTATATGTTGCAAAAAATGGCGTTTCTTTTAAGGAACGTGAAAAAGCCGTATTTATTGCAAAGACTACAAATGGTAAATGTTCATCCCAATTTTCATATTCCTCTCTTGCACGTATTCCCAGTACATAAGCTAATTCCCAGTGCTTACGTTCAACCTTTCCATTAGCTTCTGTCATATAAAACGAGGTAAACCATTGTTTAACATCCAGATATTCTGTAGTTTTGACTAATACTTTGGCTCTAAAACATAGCCCATTGTCGCTAAGTAAGTCTTTAGGGAAAAGTATGTGTTCTAACAATAGTCGATTGACGAAAGTCTTCGCGGTGGTGTTTCTCTTTTCATCTTTAATAGGAAAAGCCTATATATATGAGTTAAAAGAATCAACAACGGTTAATAAGAGGCTTTTTCCTTTTGTGGAAACTGGTTAACATCCTCCGGTTCCCCGAACGTCTATTGACATAAGTTCTCCTACCCCAGAAGGAGAGGGGTGGACACCTAATTTGGCTCTAGGGGTCTTTGGTGGCGACTTTTGTTTGGCACACTCTTGGCAGCTTTGTATGAAAGCTTTTACTTTTGAGTACATTTTTGGAAAATAAAAATTTCCTTACAACCTCCCCATAGTTTTGCTTCTCCCATGTGACAGCCAATTGTTGCATGTGCCATCTGTAAAATTTCTCCTTCCAGAGATTTTGGAATTACTGGAATAATTTTAAAGTCATTTTGTCTATATTCTTGCGATGGTCTATGATATCTTACCAGAAGATTTTTACTTTCGTCCAGATCAAAATTATCTAAGTCCTTTAAAAAATGTTGAAAGTGCTCTGGCAGTTCCGTTCCTTTTGATAAAAAGGATTTCATTGCTAAACAAAAATCATCTTTATCTTGATGATTCGAAATATTTTCATTAGACAGTATTTCTAGCCCTTCCAGTTCGTTCTGGATGGTTATTACCAAATTTCCTTCCGTATCTGGATTTCGTGACAAATAGTCTGGTAAAATGTTTGTACGGCCCTTAATATATATTGGGATATATCAATATGCTTGTAGACGTAGTATCCACCGTGTCAGCCGGGCTGAAGTATTTTGCATCGTATCTAGCCATACTAAGGATTTTTAGTCTATGCGTAAAATGAATGTTTTTCCAAGTAAGAATTGTCGAAAATATTCTGTAAGAACGACAACTGCCAAACACTCCCTTTCAACTGTCGAATATTTTCTTTCTGCCTCCGACAGTGACCTGCTGGCATATTGAACTATTGATTCTACTCCTTCGGAATTTATGATTAATAATATGGATTCTATAACTCAACCCTAAGCATCAGTTAGCAAACAGAATTATTGTGACAAATCTGGTAGTTTTAGTATTAGTGCCAGTAATAATTGTCATTTTATTTCATTTAGCGCTTTTTTTGCGTCCGCTGGACATCCAAATGTACGAGATTTTTTTCAAAAGGTTTGTCAAAGGTTGTGCTATGGTTGCGTAATTTTTAATATATCGTCTGAAATAGCTTAACAAACCAAAAACTGATCTGCAGCTTTTTTTATCTTTAGGAGGCTGTAAATTTTCTATTACTGTAAATTTTTCTGGATTTGGTGAAATAGTACCTTGGTTTATCAGGTGTCCAAGATATACTGGTTTTGGTACCACTATTTTTAACTATTCTGGTTTGAATTTTATGCCTGCTTTTTCAAACTTTTCCTGTACTTTATTAAGTCCGACCAAGTGGTCTTCCAGGTTTTCATTAAACAGAATTACATCATCTAAGTAAGCCAAGGTATCTTTTTTTCTTCCTGGTTCGTTATCTTTTAACACCAAATTCATTAGTTTGAAAAACACCAAATTCAAAAACAATTTGGACTAAATGATAAGCCAAAAGGCATACGTTCAAATGTGAACGTTCTTCCATCGTCTAAGATTACTGTAGCCTTATGCTTTATCTCTGCATCTAAAGCGATTTGCCAATATCCTGCTATTGAGTCAAAACTAGTGTAATATTTTAAACCTCCTAACGAATCTAAAATCATATCAATTCTTGGTAACTTCATCACGTCCTTAACCGTGACGGCATTTAGTGCTCTAAAATCTATACATAATCTCCAGGTGTT
The DNA here is from genome assembly GCF_049724085.1 of Artemia sp. Qi Xiang Cuo. NCBI lineage: Eukaryota > Metazoa > Arthropoda > Branchiopoda > Anostraca > Artemiidae > Artemia > Artemia sp. Qi Xiang Cuo. The sequence goes on from NC_142799.1 coordinate 8,752,951, forward strand.
ATCTTTTTTCCTGACTATTACTAGTGGAAAACACTTTCTTTAATTATCCCTTGATCTTCCATTTCTTTTATTTGGCTTTCTAGCCATGGTTTTAAATGATAAGGTGTTTTATACGGTGATTTTTTTATTGGAGGGCAAGATATGTTGATATCTTGTGCATGATTAAGTTAGTTAATCCGTAATCCGCTTTGTGTCTTGCAAAAGTCCATTTAAAAACCCAAAGAATATTATCCACCCTAGTTTTTACGTTTTCCGGTAAATGTTTTAAATCAAATTGTTGCAAAAAAATCAGTTTTCGACATTCCATACTTTTCTTGTAGTTGCGGTTTTAATGAGGATAAATGTTCGTGGCTAGTGAAATCTATGCCTAATTCTGGACTGTTTAGAGATTTTATTTCCGAATTTGAAATCTTTTCTACTGATCCACGTTCTACCTGGTTCAGTTTTATTTTATTATTACTTAGATTTGATAGTTTTAAGTATGTTATAGCATTTTCAATTTTTATAACTTGATTTTCCACGAAAACCATCGGGTATTCTTTTATGGTGTACCCTCCTATCATGGCATCCATTGTTTTAACCTTTCCTTCTTTTGCATTTAATGTCGCTAGCACTTGAGCTGTCGTTCCACCTTCTATGGGGGACAATTCGAATCGTCACTTTCGTTATCTGTTGTTACGCAAATTTGCCTGTTACTTTCATTTGTCTGGTTTATGGTTATTGTATCAGATATGGGTTCCCATACGATCCCAAAATTTCTGATGGCATCTACTCCTAAAATACAAGGAAATGGTAGCTCCTTGCATATTATTACTGTTACTTTTATTTCTTTATCCCCTGTGCTAAATTTCAATGCACATTCTCCCAAGATTTTCAGCCTGTGCCCTGTTACTGATGTCAGGGTATTCTGGCATCTGCTTACGTGATTTTTCACACTAGGAGGAAACCTCTTGAAAACTTCCTCTCGAATTAATGATTTAGATGCACCTGTATCTAGTAAGCATGGTAAATTTTGAAAACACTCAATTTTAAAACAACGCAGAATCGGTAGACTATTATTATTTGCATTTGTATCACAACATTCTAGACTATATAGGGGTCTTTTTAAGGAAATAGTTCTGTCGACCCTTACAGGCTGGTATCTCCGTTTAAATTCCCACTTTTTGGGCAATAATTTCTGGGGTTATCCCAGTTTTCTTTAGTATTGCTATTTTGACCCTGAGTGTTGTTAACCGTTAGCCTCCTATGTCTAAATTCAGGAATATTATTAGAAGATTGCCAAGTATTATTTATTCCCTGCCTTCCTAAAGGTCTGCCCCCCCTTCGTTCTGAACTGGTGGTTTGTCTTGTACATCTGGCCTTCTTTGCGTATTCTATGCCAGCAATCTGTTGCATAGTGGTTTGGTTTGCTACAATAATAGCAATAAAATTTTCTCTTAAATTGTTTGTTTGTTTTCTGGTTACTTCTAAATGTTTTTGATCTTTCATTGTTGGTTCCCCAACTATCTGTCTTTGGTGGGGGAGGGTGCCCATATTTTCTATAGTTATTAGCTTCTAATCTCTCAAGGTCGTGGAATCTGTCAGCTATTTCCCTAGACGGCAACCCTCGGCCGCCGTCACGCCTTTTTGGTTCATGATTTGGTTCCTCAAAACTCACCCTTTTCCGTCCTTTTTTATATTTTATATTTCCCTGGGCTCCTGTGTTATTTATTGATATTTGGTCAAACTTTTTCATAGCCTCGTCAATTTTTACCTCTGTTTCGACTAGTATTATAGCCTGCTCTAAATTTTCAGGTTTCCGTGATAATATTAGGTTTAATAACTTTTTTGGTAACCCTTGGGTAAAAGTATGTAGTTGTACTCTCTGTACTGTCTCGTCAGTTCCGCCTTTCTCTAATTGTAAGCATACGGATATACAAATTGTGTCTTCATATTCCCTGATACTAGTTGAGGTATTGAATGTGACTACCTCTGTTCTTAGCCTCTCAAAGATGCTTGTCTCTATGAATCTTGTTTTAAAAGATTAAATTAGAGTACTGATGTCCTTGGGCTCTTTTTCCTTGAGCCCTTCATAAGGCTCTAGAACGTGTTTCTTTGATCTGGGTGACGGGCAGAGTTTTTTAACGTAATCCTCAGTCACCTTATTTACATTGATAACAATTTGTAATTTTTCGACAGACTCAACTTTGACAGAAATTAATGCACATTAGACTCTGTTGTTTTCGATTTCAAATACCGTTGATAGGGAAGTGATTTTTTTCTCTGGTAAAGCCATTTTATTTCAATCTACTATTTTTATCTAGCCCTCTCGACCCAGTTTTTCCAGTGACCACCAGTTGTTGTGATGTGTATTTCTGGTATTTGGGTGATGTTGTTGTGAGGTGTATTTTATGGTATTTGGGGGTTGTAGTCGTAGATGCCTTTATTCTCCCTTTATAGGAGAGATAAACTCTGGCCCTAAGGTAATTTAACTTTGGTAGCGTGCCTTAGGCTATGACCAAACTAATGAGGCGTACCAGCTGGGTATGTTCGAGGGGCTAAAGGTAGATTGTAGAGAGGTTGTCTAAAATACAATACTTTTATTCATTTAACATATAATAATAATAATCAGATATATACTTTCTACGGGGACTGGCTGTCCCAAGTAGACCAGAAGTCTCAGAAACTACAATAATATATAATAAGATACTTAGACACTTACAATGATAAGACAAAATTCCAAGGTATTTCTAAAAACAACGGACCAGAGGTCAGTCCGGCATAAAGTTAGTATCAGATCACCCCTTCCGATAAAATGTATCTTTTATACATTTTTATCAGCCACACCTTCCCACGTAATCGCTAGGAAGTGGTAATTTCTCAATTTCCCGTTATACAGAACTTGGCAGGATATGTTCCTTATCTTAATAAAAAGTGGCATTTTAAAACTTCATATTTGCGTCTTATATATTTTTACTAAATGAATAATTAACTAAATTAGAAAGCTTTACCACACTACGTTTTCTTCCAGTCTTTGTCATTCCTTTTTCTGCTGACGCAGGCACAAAGTTTTGTAATTCAAATGTATTAGGTTTAGGTGTACAAAATTGGTGAAATCTGTTTTTACTCTCTATACACCAGGTTTTATCTGAGGACGTTTAGCAGGTAGAACACCTCCGACTTCACTATTTGAATCATCGTTTCGAGATAAAGGGAGCTTGATCCGTAACTCAACATTGGATTGTTACGTACGGACTAGGTTTTGACTCTTATGACAATCGCATTTAGCTGAGTGGTTGGTGCGCTGATTTGGAATTCTTTGTCCGAAGGGTGAGGGTTTGAATCCTAGTATATCTAGTTATTTGGTTTGAGACGGGGGTCAGTGGCGTGACTCTGTAAGCTCAGTTAGAGTCGACCCAACTCTAAATGGGTACCTGGAGTAATCTGGGGAAGGTCAGCAAGAAGGGTGTGAAAAAGCACAGAATGGCTGGCCCCCATCCCATTGCACATCCTGGCTGAAGGGCCTTGAGAGGGAGATCAGCACCGCCGGTTTTGACTTTAAGGGTCTAGTGCTATATCTTTTACCTTTTTCTTTTTACATTCACATTAGATTGATCTCTGGTTTGCAACACGGAGCTTGGGGTTTAATCCCTGTCGTCACAAGCTTAGGAGAGGTGTGCTACCTGTCCATGTAAAGAAATTCCAGGCAACTGGAACGTCGACGATTGTCGATACACCGTGGGTCACCAACGATTTTGGAGAATCTTTTTTCTACTAGTCTATGGCAGAAGACAGCCAAAACAGACTTTGTAGTAGATATTTTCTGAAATTTCTTAATTTGGTGTTTGCAAGTAATTGTGCTCTAGGAGCAACATTTTGGTTTCATCCGGTTCTTTTCTTCTTTCATTTTTTTTTTTCTGGATCCCATTTCAGTCTATTAAGAGAAAGTATTAAGCGTTTAACCTTTGAAGTTCTTACGGGAAGTTTGGACCATTGGCCATATTAATGAATAGGATATTCTAGTTTGGAAAACAGTGTATAATTCTTGCCTCGGGCGAAAAAGGATAGTTTTCGCTTTTTCTTGTGCCAGTTAAACAGTGGGTGAGTTGAGGGAGTTTTATAGCCTGTCTCAAAGATTATTATTTTAAGTTGTTCTGTCAAGCTTTCGTTTTGTCAAGTCATGATTCTACTTTCGAGTGTAAAGCTACGAACGATCAAGCAAGCAACAGGTACTTTAAAATTGAAGTTAGATTCAAAGCCCAAAAGTGCTTCAGGTTTACAAGTGCTCCCTGGCTCCATTGCCGAAATATTCTCTTAGAATAACAAATAGGAACATTTTAGAGATCCAAAAAGGAGGATTTTCTCACGGTCGAAAGTGCTGTCATCTACCTTTACAAGCCGTTTGTGTTGGTGATTATATTGAGCTTTCGATTTCTGTTTATGTGTTTGGGACTGAGGTAGAAAACCAGCATCGCATGTGATGCTAAACTTTAGTATTGCTCTCGTTACTAAAGAATTCGGGGCTTTCCTTTGCCCCTTTCTTAGTGGTGGGACTAGAAAGTTGTCGGACGATAAGAAAATTAGTTTTTGAACTAAGGAAGATACAACTTTCTTTATTCATTAATTGACAAATTAATTATTAGTAAAAAGAGAAATAAAAGAGAATGAAAGAAAGAAAAATTTGAGCTAATCGTAAAATAGTCAATCGGAAGTCAATAAGTCGATAGTCAGGTTAAAAGAAAAATCCAAAAGAGATAGAGCTGCCTCCTTTTTTGACTCTACGGCACAAATATCGTTGAATAAGGGGGCATATTTACATTAATATCCAGCACCTGAAAAAACAGCCGAAAATCAACATATTAGATATAGGACAGCTGAAATTGTGATTAATAAGTGCGAACTTCGGACAAAAAAATATGTAGCAACTATGCATAAGAATTGTCCGTTGAAACATAAGTGACAAAATATTTTCGATTAGAACTCATCAGAGATTTCATCAGGCTATAGCGCCAATGTATCAGCTGTGTTCTGTGAAGCCCATTTACAAACAATTTTCTATTTTAGGCGCTGAAAGAGCAGTATACAGTGTCTTTTGATTGCAACTTCGAAAATTATTATTTACCGACAAGTATTCATTTAGAAAACGAAATAACTGAAAACTTTTATCAGCATCTTCCGAATGTTCCGTGGTACAGCCGTAAGTGAAGGTGCCTTATTCTTTCTCAATTTATACGGTTTTGATTTTCCTTTTTTATTCACATCTATTCTTCTTTGGTTTGTCCTTCATTTGTGCTCCTTTTGAGGCTCTATTGTTCTTAGAACTTTTTTTGCTTTCTAGATATGATCTGGCTATTGTATTGCCAAACCAGGAGTCCGTAAGGGTCTTTTTTCAAGCCACATTTTCACTCCAAATTCGTTTAAATTCTTTTCTATGACATTTTCAATCATTTTGGAAATTACCCGGAAACATGAAAAGCATGGGATGATTTACCTTAAGTGAGAAGACGTAAGGCTGGTGTATGCAAATGAATTTTTTTCCATATTGACCACTGATTCCCAAAGTATTCCAGGGGACCCCCAGAAGTCCACGGGAAACTCGACGGAGGTCTACGATGGTATGACAAAAAAATGGGGGTCCACAATCTTAAAGTGGGGTCCCTGACCATTTATCTGGTTTAGACAAGGACGAGCTAATATTTTGACTTGACTTCACTTATCAGTGTAGACAGATAATATTTACTATCGTTATCATATTACAATGTAAAATGGATAATAATAATAATTAATAGTATAATTATTATATATTCGAATAAATTCAACACAAGAAAATATACCATTTTTATTTCTACCGTTCTAAATGGGGAGTTTTTTAAATAAGTTAAAATAGAATGCATTGGTTTCTTGTGCTGCGAGTAGATGTCAAAAAAGTAAAGCTGGATGAAGTCACTTTTTTGATTGGCCAACTTCATGTTTTTGACATCCACTCAGAGCACAAATAATTCATTAATTAAAAATCATTTCTCACTTTTTTTTTCGAAAACTTCGTGGTCGGATCTCGCTCGCAATGCAATTTTTCATTGTTAAATCTAATTATTGCATTTTTTGTCGAGTCTTAGGATTATGGTAGAAATGTAGCGGGGTTTCCCCTGGAACTAGCTACATTTTGAGAGTGGTCTTTGAGAAAAAGGGTGTGGAACCCACCAATGGTCCGCACACTGCAGGAACCAATCTCCTAATTCTCTGCTTTGGCTGAGAGCGCTAAGTATATCTAGGGTAAATCTTCTTACACTTCTCATCTATCCAGATAACTTTTAAAAATGATCCAGATTGATCAGTTCGCAGAAAAGAATCTAAACGAATTTATAATAAAAATTAGGATTGATAAATTTACCTATGTGTTTTGAATTTTATGCTTGATAAATATAGAAAAATAACAAATTTGCTACTTCAAACTGCGTATTTTAGTTATTATTGCGAGTTTGAAGAATTCCTTTTCATTAGTTTTCTTAGTCCAGCCTCGTGTGTAGCCGTAAGATGCCTTATTCTTTCTTAATTGTACTGTTTTGCATTTTTTTTTATGTCCAAGTCTACCCTTACCTTCATTTGTGCTTTTTTAGGCTCTATTTATTTTTAGAATTTTTCTTTCTCTCCTGGATAATATTTGGCTATTTTAGCGAACTAGTCGAGAAGTAATATTTAAAAAAAAGGTTATCTACTAACTAAACTAGGAAGTACTGAAACATCAATGAGGCTAAAAAAAAATTATCTTTACTTTAATTTTTGGCCCACTGTTTTAAACAAATTTTGGTAAAATATTTTTCGAGATGAAAACGTAGAAAAACAGATGAGATATTTGAATTTACTTTCGCTATAAGTATTGAGTTGCCAAGAATATGGCACTTTACTGGTAAAATAAGCCTACGAAGAAATATTCTGAAACTACCCTTATTAGAATATTAGACAGCAGAATAAGAGGTACGAACTCACGGTAACGAGGACTCTGGGAAGAGGTATCTGAGGTCTTCTTTTACAATGCAAGTGTTGAATATGTGATAAGTGGACACCTTTTTTGGAAAAAAATGCAGCTTCAATAAGAATATTTTTAAGGAGACACAGAAACAACAAAGCCAAATTTTATCGTCTAAACAATTGCTTAAAGATTATAATTAGTTGTCATGTATCAATATTAAAACTTGGGTTATTTTAAGAGTAGGAATTATTTCTGCCAATTAAGCAAAAATTTAATATTAATATTTATTTTGCAAAAGTTGTGTTCCTGGAAAAATAGTCAAAAATTGACTATTTAACCCTAGAATACTAGACTGCTTATCGATTTATGTGAATACTAGGGTCGGTCAATTAGACCAGGTATGTCTATCAAAACCTATATCTTCGTAACCATTAGGGATAGGTATTCAAATTTTTCTTCAAGCATTTGTCTATATTAGTGAAAAACAGTGGCAAACAAATTAATTCGTCTGTTCTACACAGAAATTTACAATGTGGTCTTAGTAAACAGGGCGCCTGCAAGCCTCGCAAGTGGTCGACGTTTTGCGATCGTGAACAGTGTACAGTTCACTCATCTAGGAAGTCGAGTGGAACCTTCGTTTGGAACGGGAGTCACGTGAATTACTTCACAGAAAAGTTCACAGATTTGGTGTGGCAAACGAAGTCATTCTAAAGGTGCTTGAGTTGGGGGATCATGGTATAGATTCGTCAAGCACGTTACACTGGCTTTTCACCTAAGTGATTAGTGTTCTTGCAGTAGATAATGAAAGAGTATATGGAGATTGTTTCAGCTTGCGGTACATGATCCAAACGGGCCACCTTTGGGTCTTTTGTGAACAGCTGAGAATGCTGCACATTTTGTCAAATGTGTACACACTGCACTTCGTCTTGTTGTACGTTTCAGTGATTTCAGGTTTTCCAGACTCAGCAATAGACGGTCCTTGGATCATCGTCGAGAGAAGCAGGACCAATTTCCGTTTATTTGGAGTGTAGGATATCAAGATATTTTCTTTGCCGAAACAGGACATTTGCAGCTGCCCTTCTTGTCGTTGCCAGAAGGTCTTTGGGTATTTCTCTTTTGTTTTTGCTGAAAATCCCCACCACTGTCAGGTTGAAGGGGTCTCGAAGACCCCTTCGAAGTTTTTAAGTACAAAAATGTTTATTCTTATTCCCCATTTCTTTCAGAGTTCCGCAGGGTACGCTTTTGGGTTACTTGCTATATTTGGGAATGATCAACATTCTTAGTATTGAATCAGCTAGTTAATAGAGGTTCTTACATGGGATCTTATTGTTTTAAAGCTACAGAAGCAATGTTACGAACAGTGCAATGTAAGTTCTCGAAGACGGTGCATGTGAAGCAGCCCAGTCAAAAATGAAAGTGAATTCCCATAAATTTCATATTATGACCTTTAGCTTTCTTAAATCAAAGCCATCCTTAACAACCCCAATATCTAATGAAATAATTACAACAAAAACTAAACTCTTAGGGGTCACACTCACTAGCGATTTGAAATGGGAGGCCCACATTTGCTCTATTGTTAAACAGGCTAGTGCATCTCTGTCTCTCCTTAAGCTATTTGCTAAATTTTCATGCTCAAAAGCACACATTCTCTGCCTTTATATATCTTTTATCTGTCCACAGCTTGAGTATGCTTGCCCGGTGTGGCATTTTGGTTTTACGGTTGATCAGTTTGTTCATCGCTGTAGGCTATGTTTTAATATTGCACTTCTGTATTTATGGTGTTCGTTTTGTATACAATGTAGGCTAGCTGACTGAAGGCAACAAATTTGGCAGTTTTTTTATGTTGTGAGAGTTTACTTGATAATAAAGTACTATTCATTCATTCATTCATTGACATGTTTATCTGAGAAAAGAACAGTGGTAAGCCTTTTATCTATGGTTACATTTCTCTTGATGCCTGCTAGGAGTCAGCAGAGCTCTTTGGTAAAATAGCTCTATAGTGGTCCCCTATTGGTCGGGGTTCCTTTTCAAAGGTAGGGTAGAGCATTCAGGGTGGCAAGGTTTTAATTATCAGTTATAATAGGTCCACAATCTTTTTCTCTAAATAAAGATGCAAATTGACGTTTTCGACAAATTCGAGGTCTGCCAAAAAACTCACATCAACACTAAACGGTCATTTTGACCGAAACCCCCCTCTTATCTCTGACATATGCAATGATTTTGCAAATTCTCACCCTTTTCCTTTCTTGGCTTGGTACCGACTGAAATAGCACAGTCGCTCCGACTTCTCTTAATACGACGTCATAGCGGAACTACGAAGCTGTAAAATTCCCAGAATCAGAAGGCCTGGAGCCCAGCATTCTACATTAATGCTGCTTAATGTTTACCGTTTGTATGACAGATTGAATTGTTTTAGCGTATTTCGCAGTATTAAATGGTCAAAATATCTTTTTAATTGCTTCATGTGTAATATTCTCAATAACAGTAACAGTAACTCTGGGTTTATTTAAAAATAAAGTATACATCATCGATAACCTGAAGCAAACTTAAACGGCAAAAAACCCTCCTAATAAATCAATAACCCCCCCCCCAAAAAAAATCAAAAAAATCATTAATTAGAGCTCAACTTACCGGACCCGAAAACCATCGAACCTCCAAACAGCACCCATCAAATTCATAACATTGATTTTCATATTCAGCTGCAACTAAACCCTTTTAAAAACTTAACTTAACTGGCCCAGAATAATCCATCCAAAATATATACATCAAAACAATGGTTCTTTAACAATTTACGAAATTCCTGCAAACCCTCAACATTCCTCAAATCCTCTGGCAAACTCTCCCAAACTAACGGAACAACATGGCGAATTGAACACCTAGACCTGACCATAGCTGGTCTTCGCACCAACTGAGAAGATCGTGTCAAATGATCGTGAATAGTAGACGCAAGACTAAACACTCCCGAAAAACATGATGGTAACTCCGAAGCTAAATATTTAAATATAAACAAAGCATTATAGAATAGGCATATTCCTGCAAACGGTAGAATTTCATACTCGCGGTGAATATGCCTCGCCGATACATATAGGTCAACTTTATTACCATACCATACTTACCATACTTTTTTTGTTGATATAAGAGCTTTAGTAGTTTTGTCCTTGTATGGTATACCAGACAAATACATTAAAGTGATAAGTGCTATGTACGAGAATAACACTGCTGCAGTTAAGGTGGGCAATGAATCTAGAAGCTGGTTTTGTATCAAATCAAGAATTAAGTACGGTTGAATTCTATCCCCCTTTATATGGATTATTTTGGTTGACTTTGTAATAAGTAGAACAGGAAAGGCAATGGGAGACCACGGAATCAAATAGGGAGAAAAAAGTCTCCTGGACTTAGATTATGCTGATGATTTAAGCATCCTAGATGGAAGTGTGAACAAAATGAATGAAGTTTTAAAGGTTTTGCGAGTTCAGGGTGCCAGAATAGGTTTGAAAATTAATGTTAGGAAGACTAAGTCACTAATGCTAGGAATAAGTGAAGATGAAAAGGTGACTTTGGGTAATGAAAATATTGATCAGGTGGGCAGCTTCATTTACCTTGGTAGTATTATTAGTAAAGATGGTGTGAGCAGTGAAGATGTTAAAAATAGAATAGCCAAGGCTCAGGGTGTTTTTTTTTCACAGTTAAAAAAAAGTCTGGAAGAATAGGGAGATAAGTCTGCAAACCAAGATTAGAATGTTAGAAGCTACAGTGATGACAGTGGTCAAATATGGCTCTGAAGCATGGACGCTCCCATAAGCAAATGAACATTTGCTAGATGTTTTCCAGAGAAATTGCTTACGGATTGTTCTGGGTACCTGGTTGACTGACCGTATTTCAAACAATAGGCTGTACGAAAAATGTGGTTCAATACCGTTTTCTAGGGCTATAGTGAAAGAAAGGTTGAGGTGGCTAGGGCACGTTGTGCGTATGAAGGATGACAGGTTACCGAAGATTGTTCTTTTCGGCCAACCATCTAGGGATAAACGCAAAGCAGGTCGTCCCCGTCTGGGGTGGAAGGACGTCATAAAGAAAGATTTAAAGGAAATGGGAACTTCGTGGGCGGGTGTAAAAAGGGAGGGTTTGAATAGATTGGGGTGGAGGAGGAGCGTGCGTAGCTGTGTTGGCCTCAGGTGGCCTGGTGCTGCGGTGAGTTATTAGTAGTAGTAGTAGTAGTTATTGTTATTACAATACAAAACTCTAATTACCATATTCTACGTTACACGGAGCGGATGGAGGTGAGTTACGAATGTTTTCGACCAAACCGTACAACAGTAAATGAGATATGGGTCAACCATAGAAAAATACAACATTCTCAGAATTTCACACGGAAAAATATACCTAAGTTTACGAATAATACCAATACTATGAGACAATTTGCTGCTAACAGATGCAATATGGTCTTTAAAACTAAGGCTTTCATCAATAATAACACCTAGGTATCTAGTAGTAGTAGATCTTACAATAGTATGGTGTCCTACTTCAATCCTATTAATCCATGGATAATGACCAGTAATTCTACCATAAATAAAACAATTCGACTTATTATAATTCAGTTTCAATTTATTTACTCGCATCCACTTTTTAATCGAAGAAATACCTTGTTTCAATATAGTCATCAACTCATTTTCAGTTCTACCAGCTACAGTAAAATGAGTGTCATCACCAAAACGTGGTAGAATTCCTTTAGTACCATAAGTATCAAGGTCTAAAGAACAAGACACATGGCTTGAAGCTCTACAAAGGTCATTAATATAAACCCAAAAACAACAAAGGACCCAAAATGGAACCCTGGGGTACTCCAATCGAAATATATTCAATTTTAGATGTGACTCCACCCATCACGACACACTGAGTCCTTCCACTAAGAAAACTAACTATCACTTTCAAAAAATAGTCACGTATACCACTACTATATAACTTTTGAACCAGTATATCATGATCCACATATTCAAATGCTTTAATAATATCCAAAAATATCGAAGCTATCTTCAGACCCTTGTCTAAAGCATCATTAATAAAAGTTGTTAAAAACAAAACTGCATGCTCTGTAGAATGATGACTCCTTAACCCAAACTGACTAGAACTAAAAAATGCTCTTTTCTCGAAAAAACTTACCATCCTACTATGAATCAACTTTTCCAACACTCTGGCAATAAATGGCAGTAAACAAATCGGTCTATAATCACTAAAACAATTCTTATCCCCTCCTTTAAATATCGGGATAACATTCGCGCATTTTAGACAATCAGGAAATATTCCAGCTTTTAAACAATTATTTATCAGTCTTAAAAAATGACTAGATATAACAGGTAAAATCGACTTCAAAACCTCCAATGAAATAAAATCGCTTCCTGATGCACCATTTTTCATATTTTTTATAACCTTAAATAATTCATCTATAATTACAGATTTGAGGTACGTAGACACACAATCTTCAGGTAGGAACTGACGGAGATCTCCATCTTGATCAAGTTCTGGCACCGATGATGACACACGCTACCCAATAGTAGCGAAGTGAATACACATCTCATCTACAACTTTAATATTCATTGCTATATTATCTGGATGGATCAAGCCGCTACCAGGGCTAGTCACTTACTCAATTTCCATGTCTTACTTGGGTTACCCTCAGTATTTTTAAACTTAACCTTATAATATTCTACCTTAGCCTGTCGGAGTACAGCATTTAACCTTATATTATAAACTCTATACATTTTTTTATCATGAGGATCATTGCTCCTTGATGACAACTTATATTAAAAAAAACGTCTTCTATTAAATGACTGTAACAAACTCTTTGTAATCTAAGGTTTATTCGGAGACACCCTTCTCTTCTGTATTCCTGACACTTCACGACATTCCAACAACGTATCATTAATCTTACCATACCAAAGCTCAATCTTCAAATTCAAATCTAATTCTTTTCGTGAAAATTCAAAATTTAACTGTTCTATCCTAAGCTTAAATCTTGAAAGAGTATTCGAATCAACTAATAATTTCCTAGGCTAAAGGCGAGCATCACTGCTAATATTTATATTCTTCAATATACCCGGAACTAATATTGCCAAACCAAAGTGATCCGTAACATCATTTAACACAACACTCGACGAATCATGGAGAACATTCAAAAATACATTATTAATTAGAGATGAAGATAGAATAGTCTCAGGTGTTGCCAAAATAAGCTCCGTCACTGATGGTTTTCATATCTGCCCTCAAATTTCCTTATTTCAAATGTCCTTCAACGGCCCTACTTCCTGTCGCCCCCTTAATTGGGGATAAATGCCCCTTATAGGTTACGGTAATTGCAGTAGCATCTCAATGGGAAAAATTTGCAATTTTATTTGCGTTATCAGTACTGTGTGTGTGGTAAGTTCATACCAATAACGGGAATCGAAGCCATTTTTTTCCCGGCACGCCCCTGGGACAACTTTTTTTGCAAGTTTATGGGTAGGCCAGAAGCTGCCGTTGAAGAGGGGTTGTTTTTCATTTTTATATGCGTATGTATATTGTTTAATTGCAATTTATTGATGAAAGAAAGAAAAAAAGGTTCTAATGCTGAACTATATTGAACTCTAGAGCTAAAGTGATCCGTAGTTTGAATGCTTAGAACTTTTTAATTCCAAAAATACTTTTATTAGAGAAAGTCATCCTCTTTTTCCATTTAGTTTTCGAATGTATAGTATCTTGTGAAAGCTTTCATTTGCAATTTTAAAGCTGGTCCTCAGGGCTCTCTGAAGACAGGCTTGGAACCCTAAAAGATGTTTTATTATCTTCCTCCTCCTTCTTATTGTACATGAAAAATTTAAAGAACTAAGGAGGAGGTCTGTTGCTTTGAATCCTCAAAATTAACTAGTAAAACTGTACAGTGAACTCCCTGAAGATATGAGTCTTGAGCTGAGTATACTAAAAATCTCTGAAGACATTCCAGGAAAGTGTTGTTTTTTTTTTCGCCTACCTTACTTTTTACCTACATGTATCCTCCGGGAACAGTTTTTGCTAAAGCTCACCTACTATTGTGCTTGTGTATATACACATAAAGGATAAAAATGACCCTGTTCTATGTCTGTTCCAAAGTTACACCTTGGTCTCATTGCTTTAAACTTTCGAAATATTTTCTAGTGAAATTCACTTTCTTTTCCTGTTTTGTTTCCAAATATGTAAAATCTTAAGAAAGCTTAAAAAATTTCTTAAACAGTAGATAGGCTCTTGGAAATGTTTAAAATTCGCATTCCGTGGTGCTTGTATACATACACGTGAATAATAAAAGCTAACTATGTTTTATTTTTAGCGGACTCTCAAAACTTCCAGTGTTTAACCCCTATTGTAACGAAACATCGACTGCTAAACCATGCCGTATGTTTTGCTCAAACAACTGGAATATTTCACTGTGGTAGACCTGACTTGTACATATTGGCAAATTGGAAGATTGCTGAGGTATTTCTTTTTTCTCCGGGAAATGGATTATCGATGCTTACCCACTTATAAATACAATAAAAATTTCGACCCTAATTAAAATGTATAAGAAACTCACATGAAAATACGACCATTAAAACTAAAATCTTTTTGTTTGTTTTTGCCCTAAATGAAATATTCATTTAGGGTAAAGGTTCCACTGTCTTAAGGAAAAAAGATTTAGTTATTTCTTCTTGTTTTTTTTTTTTTTTTTTTGTATTTATTACTGTTAAGGAGTGTGGTCTTTGTCGCTATTTGTGTCTAGCTTACCCACGTCTTGTCTCAACGTCTCCAGGACGACCCTAATATTACCGTTAACAGTTATCAGCAGGGCTGCCACCGTCGGTAGGATTTTACTAGATCTAGTAAAAAAAAATCTAGTAAATTTCGAGGATCTAGTAAATTTCCCGAAATCTAGTAAAAAGTCATGATTTGCGGTAAACAAAGCTTTTGTTATTTTCCATGAATTCAAGGGGAAAAATTAGCGTCCCTTCATTATAAAATCTGATCCCGATTGCAATAGATATTATGGCTACTATTGCTCTCATTTTTACGGTTTCGCGTCAACCCTGGCGCTTAAAAATCTCTACTTTTCTCTTGGCTTCTTCTTGATACTCACTTTGAAAGGCAAACTATTTAAAATCAGGACTGGTATGCCGGCTTAATTTGTTTTCAGAAAATTTTCTCAGACTCTCATAACAGCTGCTACGTTTACTTGTTAGCTTTGTCCCTTTTTAAAGACGCTGCTGGAAACGAACTTTTTCCATACTTGCCCAAGTTCTTTCTGACTCTCTGCAGCTTGCCCCATTCAGTGCTGGAGCAGAGAGACAGTTCTTGATTTTGTCGGTCGTCAACGCTAAAAAGCGGAATAGGCTAAACGTCACGAATGTTTCGTTCCTGATGAAAACGAAGCAACTTGTTCTCAGGTCGTCAAGTGGAGTACATGACTGGGTGACCCCCAGCGATTTGACTCGGGCTCTCAAGAAATCAGCTTATCCCTTATTTAAAGACCAGCTCAATTAGTGTTTTAAAAGTGGCAAATTTCATTTTAAAAATGCAAAATTGAAGGGTTTAGATTTCAAACCCAAAAACGGAAAGTGGGGCACAAATTTCAAAAGCCGTCACTTTCAAACACACCTCAGATTCTAAGCACTCCATCGCCTAAATTTCTTCGTGAATATGAGTTGTAGCTGTTTTTCTTCGTTGATTGTTTTTTAATTTTTCAATATATCTGAACTTTATAACCTGAAGACCATTGATTAATTTAAAGCCAGACTTCACCAACAGGATTTCCAGAATATAAGATTCCAGACTATTCTTTGACGTCTTGGTTACACCGCATCTGAAATATGAAGCCTATCCAGTAGTACATCCAAATAATAAAAATAAAGGATTTTTGAACTTATAGGTTTCCGGAATTTTCAATCATACTATGAAAACGAAAAAAAAAAGAGAAAAAAAAGAAGAAAAAACGGAAAAAACATTGTGGAAATACTATTGATTATCCTCCTATAGTAAAACTCGATGCTTGATGGTGCGCGTGCGGCGGTAGCCGCACGCGCAAAAAAATTTTTTGTGCATTTAGTAAAAACAGATGCGATTTAGTAATTTTTTCTATCAGATTTAGTAAATTCTTCCAGGCCAGGGTGGTAACCCTGGTTATCAGTTACCAGGCCGTTACCAGGATTACTGTTTGTTCTGGTGTGTCAAAGAAAAATCATGGACAATTCTAGAAATTCTCATTTTAGCAAGTGTTTTAGGGAAAAAGGCAGTAACGCTAAAACACGAAGTTTAGAACTCAATAAAACTTCGTAAGAATTAAGTGTATTTTTTTTTCGTAAGACTGTACTCTTTGTTGGAGTTTCCTTTTTTCTTTAAGTGAACCTTATCTTTAGCAGTATTATACTTAGTTTTTATTTTGCATGATAAAATAACTTCTTCATGTTCTTTTCTCATGAATTTCATGTTAGAATTTGTGGAAATGTTTATAGAAACACCAAGGCCGTACACCAGGAGGGGGATATCGTGGTTGAACCCTCCCCCCACGAAATTTTGTTCGACCCGTAAAAGGGTTACAAAATTTGATGAAAAAAGACATTTGATGTGTTTGTAGGTTTTTTTTTGTAAACCCCTCGAACTAAAATAACCTCCCCCCCCCCCCGAACAAAAGTCCTGGAAGCAGCCCTAAGAAACACATTCCCCATGAGAATTTAAAAGAAGAATCTAGATACCTGCTTTTCATTTAAGTGGACGGGAAGTGGAATCCTCCCCTCTTCTCTGAGGACTTGAGAGGCTTTCTTTTGATACAGACTCAAATTCAAACAAGTTATACCAATATTTATGACCAAATTTATGATATGACCAAACTCATAATGTGCTTAATAAACTTGAATGTTAATTTGAGTCTTTCACTTAAATCCATTGGGGATCTTTCACTTATTAGTAAATTGTCTGGTTCCACTATTCTTCTTTGTTTCACAAACCTCTTTCTTTGTTTTATATTTTCCTCTGTTCTTGGGCATCACTGTCTCTTCTTCACCACAATATGAACATTTTTTATCTTCATTATAAAGTCTATCTCTATATGCTTGTGTTGCTATATGTCCTGATCTTAGTCTGAATTCTTGCTTCCGACTTAGTTCACCATACACTGTCTTATGAAATCCTTTGTCTTTCTTCTCCGCAGCACATCTGTTCATGGAAAAGGCTTGGTTTTCTTCAAATGTCTTTTCACTTAATCTTTCTATTATTTCAGATATTTGATTTAGAATCTTAGGTGTAAAAATCTGGTGCGATCTGGTGTAATCTTTGGTGTTTGGTGTAATGGTATCCAAGACACTTAAATCTTCTTCTGTTGCACATTTTGCAGCTTTGTCAGATAATTCGTTTTCCTTTATATCTGCATGTCCTGGGACACAGTCCAGCGATTTCGATTCCTTTTTCCAGTGCTCCTTTTATTTCACCATGATAGTAAATAATTTCTCCAGCAGCTAATCTTGATTTACAAAGGTTTTTAATGCCTCTAAGCCACTTCTAGAGTCTGAACAAATTCTGTAGGTTTTTGACATGTCACAAGATTTACAAGTCCACTTTCTGATAGAAGGAATAACCTTGGAGTGGTTTTTCTTGTAGAAAAGGCTGTTCTTATTGCACTATATTAAACTGCCTCTCATTCTTCAAGCAATGATTTACTACCTGCACAGTAGATCAGGCTGCCATATTCAATCCTGGGTCTTATGTATTTCAAATATAATTCTACCATGAAATGTTTCTAATTCTTCAGCATCGACAAGGGAAATACGTGGGAATTGTGGTGTTGGACAAAATTACCACCAGACAACATCTTTTTAATGTTCATCCTTTTGTCATCGGCTGTTCTCAGAGTCTTTACATGGTATTTAAAATTAAGATTTTTGTCAAAGGCCACACCAAGCCACTTGAATTCATTTACCAATTTTATTTGCACACGATTCAGCATTGCTTTGGTGTTCTCAGTTGAGAATTAGCACAGTTTTCTCTTGCCCATATTCCCATTGAATTGTTTGTTTCTTGAATAGTCTTTCGTCCTTCTTCTATACTACTGCTAATAACCCACAGACCATTATCGTCAGCAAATATACCAGCTTTATCGACACCATTGTCCAATGGGATATCAAATTTACTAATATTATGATAGTCAGGTCCCAAGGGCGATCTTTGAGGAATATCTCTTCTTTGCGGCGCCGTAATTTCAGGCCACAATGCCTTAGATTTTGTTTGCATGGAATTTGTCAGCCACACGGTATCCGAACCGCCCGAGACATGTATGCAGTTTATTAAAAATGGAAGGTTATTGTTGACATTTCGTTTTAAGCGTGACTTGTCTGAGCTTATATATTTAAGTTTTTTCATTCATTTATGTACAGTATTATGTATGTACAGTATTGCATAGGTTTGTTTTATGGTGGAAGGGATTCCTGAATCCTCAGCAAGTGCAATTTTGACACAAATTTCACAACTTGCCATGAAAAGTCCTTTATACTAATGCTGGGAAGGGGTTTACCCCCAACTTTCCTTAAACATAAAATGAAAGATTATGTTCACATTCTTACCTGCTGAAAAGTTGGACGGATGGGAGATTTTCCTTAAACAGATGCAAGAGAATTTCCGCACAGGCAAATAAGCTGAGAGGGAGGGGGTAGAAAAACCTATTTTTGAGCTTATATGCTCTAAATTTCTATGAGTGGTTCTCCATATAAATTTGGAAGGGGGTATCCCCTATTTTCGTACAACTTTGTTGACTATGGAAATGGTCACGACTCAACGACTCGAAAAGTGGCACGTATAGGTCAGTAACGTACCGTGTGAATAACTTCTTGCGTTGTTTTGATTCTGGGTGAGTGACCTATAACTTACAATTATTGTTACAACGCAAGCATGGGATAAGCTAATGGCATAGCATATCAAACCATCTTCTTGGTTGACCCATAACTAACAAGTTAAATATGGCCTTAATAGGATAAGCTAATAGCATAGGATATCAAACAGCCTTCTTGGTTGACCCATAACTAACAAGTTAAATATGGCCTTAATAGGATAAGCTAATAGCATAGGATATCAAACAGCCTTCTTGGTTGATCCATAACTAAGAAGTTAAATATGGCCTTAATAGGATAAGCTAATAGCATAGGATATCAAACAGCCTTCTTGGTTGACCCATAACTAGCAAGTTAAATATGGCCTTAATAGGATCAGACTTTAAAAGATGAGGCTTTTGATTTACCTTTCTTACATTTGCTAAAGTAATTATGTGATTGTGTGATAAATATGGCCTTAATAGGATAAGCTAATAGCATAGGATATCAAACAGCCTTCTTGGTTGACCCATAACTAAGAAGTTAAATATGTCCTTAATAGGATAAGCTAATAGCATAGGATATCAAACAGCCTTCTTGGTTGACCCATAACTAGCAAGTTAAATATGGCCTTAATAGGATCAGACTTTAAAAGATGAGGCTTTTGATTTACCTTTCTTACATTTGCTAAAGTAATTATGTGATTGACTTCCGAAAATACGTCACAGCACCCTTGTTATCATCAACCTATAAAAAAGTGATGTCTCTTTCTTCCTCTGTAGTCAAGGCTGTATCCATGATTTTTGTTCGGCCAGAGGGTTTTTGTTTCTTCGGAGGAGGGGAGGGCTGAAAAATTCTTTTAAAAACGCAAGAAAAATTTGTTTATATGAATTTTTACTATATTTTACAAGACGGACACAAATTTAAGGAGGGTGCATTCAAAGCAGATACCCGCGATTATAATTACACATCCGCGATCATAATTATACCTCGTTTTAATTACACTAAACATTTTATTGTTTGTTTTTATCTACTATTTTTGTATTTGTTTTTTAGATTCTGTTCAGCTCACCAGACAGCAAGTTTTTTTCCCCGAGTTCTGTTATGTTCCAGAGGTTTTTCAATATGAAAATAATTGACGAGTATCCTCAAGCTGCGTTTGAGCCTAATTATTGCTTTCTTCACAAAACTGGCAGCAGAAGTGTAAGAATTTGTTTTTGACGTTATAATGACGCTCGACGTTTTGGACGTTTGACAATACTTAGTAGCTACTAATATGATGATAATTTATTTGGAAAACCGTCGTATAAAACAAAATCGGACAGAAGAGCAGAAAAAAGGAGACAAATCTCAATAATAAACACTAATTAAGACAAAGACGCTAATATAGGTATTACTATCACTTCAATAGAAAATGAAGAAGAAAATAAAACACAAAATAGGCCTACTGGGTCAGTATTGATGACGAAGGATTGTCTAGCTTCAATAACTGGAAATTGTAAACAGATAATTGTTTCCAGCAGAAATAACGGGATCAGTTATACCATGCTTTCTCACAAGATAAGAATTAGTGTCAATGGGTCATAACATAAAAGATGTTTTGGAATGGAAAAGAATAGGATTGAACTTTGGATTTGCCAGAATAATATAATCATTTCCCGATTTTATTTTTAAATTTATTTTACTTTTTATATTTTCTTTTTATGTATTTATTATTTTATTATCATTTTATTATTATTTCTATTTATTATTTTATTGACTGTGCAATATAAAGTACGAGTAATGTAGGAGAAATACTAAATTGAAAAGCTTCGAAAGAATATTTTCTTTTTTTTTTTTTTTTTTATTAGTGATATATTTAATTAAAAAAAAAAGTTTAAATACAAAAATCAATATGATTCACCAAAAACCAAACGGTTGACGTGGGGTGAAACAGGTAAAAAAAAAAATAATACATACATGTAACATCATTCAAATTCACTATAATAAGAAAGAAAGATAAAAAGAGAGAAAAGAAAAGAAAGAAAAAGATAAATAAAGAATAATAATAATAGAACAGGGACAGCAACTACATACCATATTCATGTTGTGGGGTCGCACTCACAAACCAACAAACAATTACAACTTAAATTAAATCAAATCAAGTCACCTCCAAAACAAACAAAACTAGAATCCATACGTACTTAATAATTTTTCCTTCAGTTTTGTTTAAAATCACTAAAATTTTCTAGTTTTTTCATATCATTATCCAAATTATTCCATAAATTGATACTCTTTGTAATAAAAGAAAACGTGTAAATGGCAGACACTATAGGTGGAGTATAATAATCATTTTTACCCCTAGTATTTTGGTTAATTGCATCGGCTGTAAAACGAACCGTTAAAACAATCCGGCAGTTGCTTCATATTGTACCTATACATAAATACCAATATTTAGAAAAGATGAAGACCCGCCGGTGGCAGTATCCTAAAATCCCTATAGACTTCTCGAACCGATTCTCTTCCAGATTTTCCTGATAATACTCTAATAGACTTGTTTTAGATAATTCGCACAGGACTAACAATTGAAGAAAATGTACCAGTGTATACAGAAGAACAATACACAATACAGGGATGGATTAACGAAAAATAGAGAAGCCTAAGTATACTAATTGGAAACATATATTTAAGTTTACGAATCATCCCCAAATTACGCGATAGAATCCGGGATAAAGTTTCAATATGGAATTGGAAACTGAGAGTCTCATCTATAATAATGCCAAGATACTTTACTGCCTTTTGACGAGCAATCATACCATCTTCATATGCTATATGCTGTATCCATGGATAACAGTTCGATGTCCTCGAAAATATAAGAAAATAACTCTTAGAGGGTTTCACGTTCAGCTGATTCACTCTCACCCATCTTTAAACCTTATTTACCGATTCTCGTGCACTTTCAAGTAGCAATCGTACACTTTGCGATCACCACTAAAGAAGTATCATCAGCAGACATAGGCACTGTAGCCGCACTATTCTTTTTGACAATCCCACTCATTCTTGTTTCCAGTTTACCTACAGACTTTGGAAGATCATTCACAAAAATTATAAATAATAAGGGTTCAAGTACTGAACCCTGTGGAACTCCACACTCAATACAATTTTCATCGAAACCTATATTACCGATTTGAACATATTGTTTTCTACAAGACAAAAAAGAACGTAAAAACGAAAGAGCTGAACCCCAAATCCCATAAATTTCACACTTCATAAACGGAATATCGTGACTGACCGTATCAAAAGCCTTTACAATATCTAAAAATACAGTTGCCACTTTATACCCATTATCTAGCGCCATATTAATAATGCTAGTCAAATATATGTTTGCTTGTTCAGTAGTGCGATCTTGACGGAATCCAAATTGTGTAGGAGTAAATATTCTCTGGTCTTCCAGATATTGATAAATTCTAACCGAAAAGAATTTTTCTAGTATCCTAGAAATAATGGGTAAAATTGAAATTGGTCTATAATTTTCAACATCACCAGTATTCCCTCCTTTATGTATTGGTATTACTTTCGCTGATTTAAAACAACTCGGAAACACTCCCTCTTTTAGACACTGATTAAATAATGAAACAAAAGTTTGAGCAATCACATAAGTATTTTTATTACTCTAATTGAAACAATATTTCTAATCATACTCTTTACCTTAAATACCATACCAAATTTTTCGAACTTCATTGAACTTAAGTGGTTTTTTTTTAAATTTTTTTTCCATCGTATTTGTAAGGAGTTTTTGAAAAGCCGGGTCGCCTGTTTGGACGATCCTCGGCTCAGTCACTATCCTTCAAACTGTTGAACCATGGTTAGAAAATTGTTAACGAATTTCCTCTGGATTTTTAAGGCTGGTTCCATCTTTACGGAATATTTCCTGAGGGATTCCTCCAGATGATTGTCCTAAAGTGCTTCTTATCACATTCCATGTTTTCAACGGATTTCCGGATGCTTTTTCAAATTCTATTTTATAATAATCTTGTCTAGCTCTTCGCCGGAGTCTGTTTAGGGCATTACAATAACTCTTATAAATTCGCTCATTTACATCACAGGGATGACGTACCCTTTTCTCATACAAATTATTCTTCTTATTTATCGATCTCAATAAACTCGGAGTAATCCAAGGCTTCATTGAAGGTTTTCTTCTATTGTTGTTAATATTCTTAGAGCATTTTTACAGGGATTGCTTAATTATTTGATAAAAGACTCTAAACTTAGAGTCAACATCAGCAGAGGCTTAAAACTCTGTATTCCAATCCGTATTGGCTAGCTCATTTCTACATTTTAGATTTGCATCTTTATTAAGTAATATTCTCAGCTTAAGACTGCTCTTCTTTGAGCAGTTTTTATTATGAACACATACCGAATAACTTGCAAATACACCAAAATGATCAGAAGTATCACTTATAAGAACAGTTGGACCACCCGACATATAATTTGAAAATATATCATCCAGACATTTCGATGACATCCTCGTAACACAAGTACCAATATTAATAGCAGGGATATAACCAAATGAAATCATCAAGTTTAAAAATCGGTCTGTATTTGATCCATTATCCAATAGATCAATGTTAAAATCTCCCATTATAAAAATAGGACTTCGATGTGGGATCTTTTCCAATTGTTCTTCAAGTAATTCATAAAACTCAATAAGAGATCCTGACGGTGGCCTATATACAACCAGAACATAACCACAACGTCCAGACAGCTCTAACTGCAAAATAAAAGACTCAAAAACCATTTCTTTATATATTAAAATATCCTCTCGGACACTTGCCCGTATATCAGAACGTATATACACTGCCAGTCCACCGTGTCGGCGAAGTTGACGATTTTTCGTGTAAGGATTATAACCTGAAATATGTAAAAGTTCCGAATTATAATCATTTAACCAAGTTTCAGTCAGTCCAATTACCTGAAAAATAGATAAACTGGAAATTTCATTTATAAAATCTAAACTTGAATTCAATCCTTGCCAATTCAAATGGAACACATTAAATCTGTCCGAAACATTACTACATGCCATCTGCATTTGGTTTACGAATAAATATTTAGAATCTTCAAACTCCAACCTATAATAACCACCAGGCCCACCACTTCCATCAAAAATTTCATTATACCTACTGTCAAAATTTACCTTCTTGTTTTCCAGCCCCAATACGTTAATTTGCCCTGGAGGAGACTCTAATCTTTCATCCAACATCAAAGCCAAATAGAAAAATTTGAGTACGACTCCACAGGGGACACAATTCAATGCACTCTAAATATAAATTTATTACATGCTGCCCAATAACAATAATAACACCAATAATAATAATTAGATAAAAAAATAACAGCAGAAAAAGAAGAAAGAAATATTCAAAAAAAAAAAACAAAAAAAACAACAACAACATCAATGAATCAAAAGGGTACACCTTGCATATTGGGTGCCTTCTCATATTTACATTTCTTCTACGCTACAAACAATCAACTATGAAGTGTATGAACCATAAACCATGAACTCCTTCAATTTCCCGCCAAAATTTTTTTTTATCACCAATTAATCACCAGCTACCTCTTAATCACTTGGAACATGAGTTCGAACAATTGTTTTTTCTCGTAAGCTGCACTAATTACCGCTATGTTGGTTACGAAATGATTGATTTTTTGGTGCATAATCAAGTTCAGGAATAAAATCGTCTGGCGGGTATTTAGCACGTGGTCCGTTGGGCGATTGAAAAGTAACACAGGCAGAAATGTTTTCGAGATCCAAGCGTCAATTCCTAATTTGTGTAATTTCACCCTTTTAATCAACAAATCATTTCTTGCTTTGCGAACTTCAGCTGGGACATCATCACTGAGGTAAATATCACGGAACGACGACACTGCTTTACCTTTTAATTTCTTGGCATTTTTCAAAATATCAATTTTCGATTTTCTATCAGATACTTCAACACGAATAAATTTCTGTTGCTCACTCTCTTGGGTTACCTTGAATTGTGGGACAGGAGCCATTTCTAGTCCTTCCGTAAGAACACCTTTGAAGATATCCTTCGCATTTTGTTCAGATTCACAAGAGACATTCCATACAATAATATTCTTTTCCAGTTTATCAAACTCCAGCCTGGCCAATCTCCTACTCAAATTATCTGACTCTTTATTATGAGCTATACAATCATCAGAAATTATTTTTATTTGATTCTTTAGAGATTCTTTGACTTGCTCAAGCTGCCTCACATGCTCATCATTTTCAGTTAGCTGCCGTGCAAATCCTGCATGTGATATCTCCAAATTTGCCACTTTATCTTCAATTCCCTTAATCCTATTTTGTAAAGAATCTAGCTTTTTTCCATTTTCTTATACCAAACTGATAACAGTATTTAGACTCTCCGCAACTGCTGAAATCGTGAATTTATTTGTAGAATCAGTGTTACTAGCAGTTACGTTGAGATCATATTCCCCTTCTCCCCTCCGATTGTTTTCTGTATCATCACCAATATTACGAGGTTGCTTTCTTTTACGTCCCATGATTATTTCCAGACAACAAAATTAAATTTAATTATCTGCTTACTTCATTAAGGACCAATTTTTTTATTCACATGGGTCCATTACGTGCAATTTGCTAAGCCAGCGTTAATTTGGGCACGGCTTTCACCCCTCTTCATAAAAAGCTGCTCAAATAATCCAAATTTCAAATAGAAAAAAACAATCCAAAGGGCCACTTAGAAAATCGTAAATCCACTTGTCATTAACACAAGGCACCCCAAGCAAGGGCTTAATCAATCAAACACCTGGTTGCAATCAGTATATTAGCACCTAGAATTATGCACATGTGAAATGTCAAGTTCAAATAAATTCCAATAACTTTCACAATATAATTTAAATTCCGTCAACTTATAATGCTTAGTTTCCGTTATATATTTAATCTGCTTTAGATGTTCACCTGATAGCAACTGGATAGCAAAAGTCAGCCAAACTGTCCTTAGTAATGTTTCAAGCTGAACAAAAAGAATTGAACAATAAATCATGTGAATCTCTCTTTATTGCATATGTTTTTTCACCAATTAATATCCTCGAAACAAAATCCTATTTGAATTGTTTCACAATCACTTGCTGAACTTTTTGTGCAACCTCATTAAGCTCAAAGTTAAAACTTGTTTGTGACCTTCCAGTTCAAAGCCTGAATGAATACTGAAGAAATCATATAGGTAATGGCTATCCGGAAAATATGATTTCTCAAACAATTGAAAAAAGGAAAAAAAAAGGTGATGGAACCAGAAATATTAGAAGAAGATGGGTCAAATCAAGAAACAAATTACATAACTTTCCCTTTTATCCCAATATTGTCACAAAAATTAAGAAGAGAATTAAAAAAACATAATATAAATACAGCATTTAAATCAGGACAAACTATAAGCTCTTTGTTAAATAAATGGGAAGACAAGGTACCAAGAAATATGCAAAAGGGTGTATACAAAATTTCATGCTCTTGTGGCAAATTTTATGTGGGAAGAACACAGCAGATTTTAGAAAATAGGCTGCAGCAACACAAGAATGCCATAGATTGCTCTCTAAAACATAATAAAAAACCGGAAACGTTTGAGTCAGCTGTTGTACAACATCTTTATAATTTTCCTCATCACAGTATTTTATTTGATCAAACAAAAATAGTAGATACGTCTGTAGGACTTTTACAAAGCTTCAGGGAAATTATAGAAATAAAAAAGATAATAACTGGGGGTATTAGTATCAATAGAGATGAAGGGGAATTTAGGCTCAATTCAATTTATAATAGTTTAATTAAAAAGCAGGTAAGATTTTCAACCAGTACTGATTTTAATAATAGTTCTGAAACGAAAGATGACCTTGCGAACAAAGGTCAGAATGTGTTAAATGCTGGGAAAAGTAAACGAACTGCAGCTAAGCTTGCAAGCAAACGAATCCGTTCAATTTATAATTCAAACCTTGGTTGATGAACTTGTGAGATTTAATTATGGGTTATGGGCCGGGGATTAGCTGACCTTTATTTTTTTGGTTTAAGTATAAGTATATTCTTCATTTTTTGATAGATTTCGATTTATATACTGTGAGGAGGCGTGTTTGAATCAATATAGACATTCGATTTTGTTTATACGTCAGTGAATGGAAGTGTTTATTTAATATGTGAGTTTTGTTTCCTATTTATTTATATTTTTTCTTTTGTTGTTGTTGTTTTTTTTTTCTCTTTATGTGTTTAGTATGTTTTTATTTTGATGTAAGTTAAGGTTTTTAAAAAGAACATTTTTTTTTTCATTTTTTTCTTTTCTTTTTTTCCGTTTAGAAGGACTCCCGGACGTGGGGCCGAAATATTCGGAGTATTTTTGTTTAATTAAGTGTTTATTTTATTCTATTCACTGCTTTATAAAAATTAAAACCCGTTTTTCTTGCTTAATCTTTCGTAGACACAATGAATAAAAATCAAAAAATGCCTACGCTACGATATATGCACTACTAGCCATATAGTGATATAAAGCAAAATCAAAGAAAATATCTAGTTAACTCAGATTTTAATTGAAACGCCAGATGGGGTTAATTGCTTATATATATATATATATATATATATATATATATATATATATATATATATATATATATATATATATATATATATATATATATATATATACCTTTTTTAAGTTCAACTTAACTTCCCAGTTCTGTCATTTACGCATGCGTCCCTAGTCAATTCCGTTATTATGTAGGTTAATTTGTATGGCTGTTTCTAAGTAATTGTGTACCTGATTGTTTCTATAAAAGAAAAATAAAGTGATTACGAAGAGCGAGATTAAAGAACATAAAAAATATTTTATGTAAGTGAGGAGACTTTATCCCCCTTGCTTTTCTGCTGCGGCACAGGAAATAATCTACACGCTATTAATATGAATAATAGAAACTATAAAGTAATTAAAAAAAGAATATAAAACGTAATTAAATCAGATATTATCTGAGAATGATTGGCAATCTGTATTAAACGAACATTTGATTAATGTTAATGTTTTGTTTCCTTTCAGTCTTTTGTCAACAATTGAACATCGTCTATTCTTCAATATAACTTACTTGCGCCATTTCTAAGATGTTGAACCCACTAGTTTGTCACAAAAGTAGAATTCGTATTCTATTTATATATGTTTAATAGTAGGACTTTTTGGGAAGAACAAGATATTGATGATGGTCTTTTGCAATCGCATCAAGAGCCGTCACGAAATGATTCTGAGTCATGAAAGAAACCGAAAAAATAGGCAGAAATTATGCAATCTCCTTGTATATCTATATTTAAATTCGGGTAGAATATTCAGTGTTATGTTATATAGATATTTTTGTACATCATGGTCATCGAATTGATTCTCCGTATTACTTGACACTTCAAAGAGAATGCGTTACTTACAAGAGTGGGCACCGAATGTCGATAAAAAAGAACCTTCAGCGCCATCTAGCATTTGGTGACACTTGACTTTTTTATGCAACAATAACAATAATTAGTTTAATTTGTATAGTTGGTAAAATTAGTGTAGTAATAACCCTCAGATCTCAGCTCCTGACAGAAAAACGACTACACAGCTTGAAAAAAATCCGAATGTCGCCGAATGCTAGATGGTGTTGATAGTTTTTTGCTCACATTACCGCTAGTTTCTACGCTTATAAGTTACTTATACTCTTTGAGACGCTCTTCATAATGTTTTCTAGTTTCACCTCTGAGGCGATGAACTCTTTTTCCCTTAGCTTCGACTCAGCTTTGTGAGTCAGCCTGCGGTTTCGCCTCTTAACTCATGCCATATTGAATCTATTCTGGGGCGTAATTTGCTATGGGGCATGGGGGGGGGGGCAATTGCCCCTCCCAGTCCTCAGTTTGCTCCCCAGACCCGAGTTTACCCCCCCCTCAGCTTCAGTTTAGTTTCTTCAAAAATCTTGTCAGAACTAAGATAAGCCTGTATAATTTAAGCAACAACAGAAACGGATCAGTTTTCTTTAGTATAATTTATAGTAATTTTATAGTACTATATAATACTTTCATAGTACCAAATTGCTCGTTTTTCAGTAGTTTCTTTTTCACTAGATTTGGTAAAATTGGCTCCAACTTTGCCCCCCCCCCCTGGATTTATATGACGTCACTGCCATTCTTCTTTCTCCTTTAAACAGATAGTTCCTCCAACTTGGCCCTATGCAGAAGTAATCTGTTTGATTTATCACATTTTTGTTTATTTCAATTTTCTTCATTGTGCCATTTCATAAGGAGGGGTACAATTTTGTTGTTGTCTTAATTTTTACAATGAAAATTCCCACCGAAAAAGGCAATTTTTAATTGAAATAACAAATAGTAATTAAAATCTAGGGGGAGGACAAAAGTTTTGGGGGGAGGAGGCACTGATTTTATTCTTTTCTCTGTAAATTTCTTCCTGTCTAACGTTTTTCATTGTAATTTTGATTATTTGTTTAAATCTCAGTAATATTTAGCTAACTACCATGTTTGAGAAAACCAAGGGGATGTTGATTCAGATCAAGTTGAAAGAAGATCTTCTAAAGGAAAATCCTGGTAGCGATGAAATTCTTGGATTTTTTCTATTCATAAACTGGTGTTTTCACCAGAAGTCTGAAAGAATTATTCCCGTCCTTGAGTGAGTATTCTTTTAACTCTGTTTCCTTTTTGTCCGTCGGGCTCTTTCTCTCTTTCTTTTTTCCACTCTCTTTTTCTTTTTTTTTCTCTCTCTTTCTCTCTCCCTCTCTCTTGCCTCTTCTCTCCCTCTCCTTATTTATTTTAGGTTTGATTTCGTTATAATAATTATCTTCGTTGTATATTTGGCTTTTGAAAGGAGTTAAGTTGTTGTTGTTTTCGTTCTATAGTTTTTAGTTGACAAATTTAGTTTTTTGTTATTTAACTAATACAAGAAACTACTAGCCTACTGGTAAAAATTGAAGCTTTTTAGAAACTTGTATTAAAGAAAACGTAGCCCTTTTTTTAATAGTTGAAAGTGATTGGAGGGCAACCAGCCCCTCCCCACGCCCATCATTTCCCCAAGCAGATGCAATCATAACTTTGAGATAGCCATTTTGTTCAGCGTAGTTGAAAGGTCGGGAAATTATATCTTTAAGGATGACAACCCCTTTTGAGGATGACTTCCCTGTCTGGTTTTGGCACATCTAAAGGCATATTTTTAAATTCTCAGCGGCATCTTTTTAGAAACTTGTATTAAAGAAAACGTAGCCCTTCTGCTACAATTTTTCTATCCTACTACCCACTTAAAATTATGATGCACAAGGTATCGTCGTTTTCCAAACGATTATGTGCACGTCAGAAAACCAGTCTCCCATCATTTCTCAATATTCAAATTCGAAGAAACAATACCTGGAGAAAGGCCACGAGAGTGAGCAGGGACAAGGAGATCATAAAATGTGACTACCAACCATTGCACAGCTATCCAGAGTAGCATTGGTTGAATCGTCATAAGCATCCTGGCTCATACTGTGTCAAAAGAAGCGGCCGCAATATGTTCCGTGATGATCGACGGGACTTGTCGGCTTTCCTGGGAATAATTTTTGTTAGATAAATTAATATCGGAAAACAGAATTAAATTGAGCAGCTGAATAATAGGGCTTCATTTTGGTATATAGTACGTAAGATTACTTATGTTGGTTCTTGAGCTATGGCATTGAAAAATTGTTTACCCCAATCATGGTCGGTCTCTCCTACTTTCTCTGGTGCAAATGTGACTGCAAGTGCCACCATTAAATTATCCAGTACATCTTCTCTTTTCAAATTTGTAGCATTGAAAAACTCCCCCCTCCCTTCAAAGCAAACACTAATTTGAACCTAATCTCAGTTTAGTGCCTCAATATCTGATAAGTTATTGATTGATACATACTAATACCTTTTTCTAAGTTTTTACTTTTGTATTTTATGTTAATTTTATTGAAATCTGTTAACTAAGGAATAACGTGTTGTTTAGTCCCTAAAGGTGTATGTTATACACTAGCCTCAAATATATTCTGTATTCCAAAGTTGGGATATAGCTGACTCAGTGCTTTTGAGTTGTTTTATCTTTTCATAATGATGAGTTCTCAAGTCAAACAATTCGCGGAACTAGAAGCAAGGAATGGCCTCGGCTATTACTAACTGAAACTAGAAAAACAGACAAATGATACTCAGAGAGGAAAGAAACTAACAAAATGAAAATTAAAATCAAAATGGGTGAAAAAACGAGGATTTTGTTAGCCAGTGGCGAATCATGAAGAAGACAAAATATAAGCAAATATTTCAACAAGGACCTCCGCCATTTCGTCCTCAGTGCTAAACAAAAAAGAAGACAAAAAAAAAACGAAAATCTAACCTTTCGAAGTTTACCTTACAAAGACAGAATAGACACTGAATAAAAACCAGGCTGGAATCAATGAAAAAGAATTTATCAAAATGATTGGGCAATAATCTTTTGCCTTGCAATAGTTTTAGCTGGTCTACATTTTCGGTTTTCATTAGATATGCAAATAGGTACTTTGAAATTATACCGGGTGAAAATATTGATTGAGTCCTTCAAGATTAAACTGTCGTAAATTGGGCTTAATGAAATATATCCAGTATCTCTATTTATTGCTAAATTTTGGTTCATATATTTTTTTTATCTCAATTATCTCTTTAAAGTTTTTGGAAATCCATTTACAGTTTATATTAAGGTTGCTTCGTTAAAACGAATTAGATGGGTTGAATTTACAAAAATATGCGAAGCCAACGCCGGATCAAAGTTGTCATTTTTATATTTTAATCTCAGGGACTTATCTATTGAAATTTTGTGTTCATGCAAACGTTCACCTAGTTGTTTATGGGTCCTACAAATGTAAAATTTTCCAAATGAACACGGGATTCTGTAGACACCACTACCCAGTACAGGGTCAGTTTTATCCTTTCCTGAGTTGAAAAAATGTTCAACTTTTTGTTCAGTTTTGAAAGAAACGGAGGAAAAACTTTAAACTTTTCCATGTTTATTGCCAAGTTTCGGGATGTATGGTAAAGTGATGAAAGTTTTTTTCTGTTCCCGTATTCATACAAAATTCTGAATTAAACTATGTCAAGGATATTCTTTTCTGCAATGGTTACCCAATCAAACTTATTGAAAATATCATAGATAGACGATTAAAAAAGATAAAAGAACAAAATGGGGAGCTTGCCCCCTTGATTCATTTACCCCAGCAATTGAGAAAAAAACTTTCATCGCTTTACCATACATCCCGAACCTTGGCGATAAACTAGGAAAAATTTTAAAAAACCATAATCTCTCTGTTTCTTTCAAAACCGAACAAAAAGCTGAACACTTTTTCAACTCAGGAAAGGATAAAACTGACCCTGTACTGGGTAGTGGTGTCTACAGAATCCCGTATCCTTGTGGGAAATTTTACATTGGTAGGACTCATCAAAAACTAGGTAAACGATTGCATCAGCACAAAACTTCAATAGATAAGTCCCGGATATTAAAAAATAACAATAACAACTTTTATTCAGTAGTGGCATCTTATATTTTCGTAAATCTGACCCATCTAGTTCTTTTTGACGAGGCAACCTCAATATCAACTGCAAATGGCTTTCCACAAGCTTTTGAATAATTGAGATTTTGTCTTCTTCATGGTTCGCCACTGGCTGACAAAATCCTCGTTTTTTCACCGTTTTGATTTTATTTTTCATTTTGTTAGTTTCTTTTCTCTCTGAGTCTCATTTGTCATGTATAGCCAGTGTGGTCTAAGAATGTATTTAGAAAAACAGAGTTTTGAATATAATATATACATCAAATAAATCTGCTTTTCGGGATAATTCCAAATATATAAAATGTCATCAAGTTTGAAGTTGTCCATCAGAAACTATAAGCGTGAAAAAATTTGCCTGATTTTCAAAAAAGGGGATAATCTCCTGGGGCTGTTTTGGATAATTTTGGATAAAAAAGGGCATAATTTTGATTTTCAGAAACACCCCAAGGGGGCAAGAATTCCTGATGAAAATTGTCACCATCAAATTCGGCACATCAGGGAACCCTGTTGCAGAGACTTCAAGCTCTCATCTACACAAATATAAAATTTTGTATATTTTTTTCGGCAACGAAGATCATGGGTGTGTCTTTCTTTGTTTGTTTTTTTTTTTGGGGGGGGGGGGTCCAGAGTTTATCATATCAAACCAATGGTCCTAGAACACCATGAGACGGCTTATTTTAAAAGAGTTAAAAGTTTTAATGCCTTTTTTTAAGTAACCAAAAAGATTGTGCCACAGCAGTATCATTTTCTGCCATTTTGTGGCCCCAAACAACAATTTTGACCCAAAGAGGGCAAAGTTGCTATCGGTGAACATTCCGAAATTTCAATTCGAAATAATTTTAAATCGCCAAATGATTTAAAAACTATATATTGAGCTTCATAGTTTGAGAGGCAATGATACCACACGGTGGTGCACATTCCTAAAGAGTCACGTTGTCCTTGTAAAAGCAAACGGTTAGTATAGAAAGTTCTTTTAAAACGCTTAACCAAGTTGATTTACTTGATCTTTAATAAATACAACTTTTTAATTTTGGACATTGATGTATAATTTTGCATCGGCTATTATGGAGGAGGGCCAGTGGGTTATTGCGTGGATTGGCGGGGGGAGGCCCCGATGCCTCAAAAAGTCGATTTTTATATCCAAATTTTGCAGTATTTCGGGATCATTCAGGTAAACATAGAAGAGAATTTTTTTTTTTTGGGGGGGGGGGTGGCTAAAAATTAATCTGTAATCACGCTAATTTCGATGAAGCCTGAATATAGATGATGCGGGTGATAGCTCCCTTCTAATTGTATAAAAATGTTTCTAATGTAACATAAAAGACTACATTCATATGCTTAGCGGGACACAACATCGAGAGGCAAAGGGGCATCTTGAGTGTTGTCAGGTATTTTCCCAGGAGGGGGAGAGCAAGTGCTACTTGATTTTTTTTTTCAGTTTTTAATTGGAAATACTGGGTTTTGCATTTATTTTTTATATATTAAACAGTTATGTGGCTACGAAACTTAAATAAGGTGCGAGTCGTGCTTATAATAACCCGAACTTTAAAAAAGGTCTGATAGCAATCTGTACATAAATTTAAATCAGCTTTCTATGGTAATTCCAAATACATAAAATTAAGTAAGTTTAAAGACCCCCCCCCCCAAAAAAAAAAAGTACGAGCCTGAGAAAATTTGCTCTATTTACGAAAGAAGGGGAAACACTTACTCAACTATGTTCTTTCATTCGTGAATTCACCACAGGCTCATATTCATTCTAGCTAATTGATGTTAATTCATTTTTTTAAACGCATTTGATTTGCTTTGGTTACTTGTCACTGCATAAAAGAAATTAAGTGCCAGAGAAATTATGTTAATCCTCGGGCAAACTTTTAAGCTACCAATCTAGGACGCTACCAGTCAATTTGCAAATATTGATATATACAATTTAACAGCAAGCAGTGAAGGGTTTACGAGGGCGCTAGCCCCACCAAACCTTGGATACTACTACTGCTAACAACTCACCGCAGCACCATGCCGCCTGAGGCCAACACAGCTACGCACGCTCCTCCTCCACCCCTATCTATTCAATGCCTCCCTTTTTACACCCGCCTACGAAGTTCCAATTTCCTTCAAATCTTTCTTTATGACGTCCTCCCACCCCAGACGAGGACGACCTGCTTTCCGTTTAGCCCTAGACAGTTGGCCTAACACAACAATCATCCGCAAATTGTCATGTTTCGCTCACAAACTGTGTCCTAATCACCTCAACCTTTCTATCATTATAGCCGTAATAAGCTGTATTAAACTACACTTTTCGCGTAGTCTATCGTTTGATATATGGTCAGTCAGCCGGGTACCCAGAGCAATCCTTAAGCGATTTCTCTGGAAAACATCTAGCAAATCTTCATCCGCTTTTCGCAGCGTCCATGCTTCAGAGCCATATTTGACCACTGTCATCACTGTAGCTTCTAATATTCTATTCTTGGTTTGCAGACTTATCTTCCTATTCTTCCAGACTTTTTTTTAACTGTGAAAATACACCCTTAGCCTTGGCTTCAAAATTAAATTCTAAAGAAACAAGATTTTTTCAAGTGAAAGCTTGGAACAAAATTAAAACTTAAGACGAACTGAAATTATTCTTTAAATTAGGGGGCTGTCCCCTCCTCTAACCCCCCGCTCTTTACGCTGAAGTTTTACGGCGCATCAAAAATACTTTTCATTCTAATTTAATGACCCTTGTGTTTAAGCAATCGTTCTTGAAGTATTAGGACAAAAAGTCGAACTTTAGCGCAAAGAGTGGGTGCTGAGGAGGGGAAAACCTCCTTATATATTGAATAATTTCTGTTTGTTTTAATTTTAATATCGCCCGTTACTTTCATTTGAATAAAACTTGTATTTTATTTATTTGATAAAGTAGCTTAAAATCATCAAACGTCAACCAATTGGAAAATATGGACTGGGTGAAAAAAGTCCATTTAGATTTTGTACCTTTGGGCCTGAAGTCTCTAGAACACTATTCCAGTGGTTCTCAATTTTATTATATTTTTGCCAGCAGCACATTTCAGAGTACAGGAAAATATAGCCGGACTTGGCTAAATATAGACCAAAAATAGAGGTTTCCGAAATCAAATTTTACCTAATTTTTTTTAATTATCTTTTTCTTCTTACTTATGTTTCGAAGATAACCTTTTCGGATTAATCTTTTTTTAAAATAAAGGTTACCCTAGGTTCACACTGGAGCAAAATTTGCTCATCGTAGCAATTTGATTGCCAATTTTCATTATTTTAATTCCTTTGTTTAGCAATTTATCAAGATAGAAAATTTCAACTTATGTCGGGCAACTGAGCGAATTTTCCAGCAGTTTTTTAAACACAGCAGCAACAACGATAGAGGATGCGATCAGTATTGAAAATGATTTGACTGAAAAGCTGATTATGGTTGTCCAGTTCAACAAAATTATTTACGAAAAAAGGGAAAAGAGACAAAAGTATGGAGTTCTGTTCCTGAACCCATGGGAGTAAAACATCATCCTGATCTATTTTAACCACGTTCTTTAAACTTTGAATATTTTGGCAGAAAAAGTTTGACGACATGAAAATCCCATGTGAACGAAACGGCAACCAAAATTTTCCATTGATGTGATTGACGAAAATTGTCTATTGCAGCAATTTGTTTCTGTGTGAGCCAAGGGTTATATTTACCATTTGGATTTTCGCGCTGTGAAGTTTAATTTTCCCTAGGGGAAATCTAGATTAATTTTCTTGAAATACCAAATGTTCTAACTGAGTTCCTTTTTCTAAATTTATTTAGCGCCAAAAGGAGTTCAGCCTGTAAACAGTTTTGAAAACATCATTTTTATATGCTTTTTAAAGGTAGCGCTAACAAACTGTAGACTGTTATTGTGCCAGTGCTTGGATGAGACATAGCCGCATAACACGCCTAAAATTAAAAAAAGTAATTATTTTAATGTGTTTTTTGGGGGGGGGGATTCATCAGTCAAAATCGCGGCATGTTCCAAATTTGAGGCACATTATTATGCTAAGGTAGACTAATTCAAATCACTCCGTTACAGGTTTAAGTGAATTTCATTCTACAGATTCATAGTAAAGTGTAGTGACAGGTGTACTTAGTGCCACAATTTATTGATGTATATGAACCATGTGAATCGAATCGTACCTTGGAAATGACCATATTTCGGACACGAATAGGACCATTTCAGACTGCGGTTATTAATTAGTTTTATAGCAGCAGATATGATCGCGTTTGGGGCAATGGTACGATTTATGGCTATTTGGGCCAAAAACTTACTTCTTTTTTCGCATGCAGACAATCCAATCGTTCCTGTAGCAGAGGTACCGACCTCCTAGTTCTCTCCTTCAGCCAAAAGCACAGTGAATGGTTGGGGGTTTCCCGTGCTTTTATCAGTGCGCAATAACCGCACGCATCTATGCGCAAATCCGCCGAGACTTCTTTTTGTCCAGATTTCTCCAAGTACCCATTTGGAGGTGGGTCGACGATGACTGAGCTTACAGAGTTACACCCATGATCCCCGTTCCAAACCCAATAATCAGCGACACCAGGACTCGAACCGCTGCCCTGGCTGACACAGGAACGCAAGTCCAGCACTCCAACAGCCTCAGCTATTATGGCTTTGTAAATCTTTCCGTTTCTCTGAATTGCTATATGAGTTTCATTGTATTAAAGTAAGTATTGTCCCAGATACGATTAAGTACTCTTTAAGTGATTTCTTAGTCAGAACGTTTTACCTTTTTATATTGAGTTCTAGACAACTTTGGCTGTAATAGCTAGAATTGTAACCACTAATGCTATAAACACTGTTTTCTAGGCAATGGTCTCCTGGGATTGGCTTTGATATCATTGACAAACTTGGGATGTCAATATTCATTCAGTTTAAGGCACTGACGTCTGCAGATTTTTTTGAGATTTATAAAATAGTTAGAAAGCGAGGAATAGAGAACTATCCTTTCTTTAAGTCAAGTCTAATACACTAGTCCCAAATAAATTTTTCATGTTTTCTACGTGTTCATTTCTTATTCCAAGGTCTATAATTAAAAGTGGCTTAAGATATGCAAAGTTTTTGTTTTGTTTTTTGGCAGCATAAGCTAAGAAGGGTAATTATGTAAATATAGTTTTCCATTACCCAGTCTATATTGAAAGCTTGAAAAAATCTTCACTTTTCAATCAGTTGGTCATAATACATATACTACACTTATTTGCAAATTCTAATTTGCTTTATAAGTCGAAGCAACCTTCACGAAGAAGTTGAAAATAGTTTAATTAATTTTTATTTTCAATTAAGATTGACATCTTTCGTAAAGAAAATGTTTGTAGAACTTGAAAAGTAGACTTTTGGCGATAAAAACGAGAATATTTTTTCAGTTCTTCTGCCTAACCAATGTCTTATAATCTTTTGACATTGATGCAGCTAACCTATTCAGCAACGGATGTGCTGAATAGGTTATAAAGCTAAAGCTAACTCTAGCTTTATAGGTTATAAAGCGGGGCGGATCATAAAGCTAAAGCAAACTAAAAAAAAATAGCTTGATAACAAATAAGCATTCGAGTATCCTATACAGTTTTCCCTCCTTTCTGAAAATGTTGTATTTTTGAGTTGTTTTACTTCCCATAAATAAAACATCTAAAGCTGATTTGGATGTCTTGTCGCAGACAGGCGAAATATTCGTTTGGTTTTTCTTCTTTTTCTTCCCACTGGTCATTACGCGTAGTTTTTCAAGATTGTCTTCTTCGATTTTTCGATAAATCAGTACGATCTTGTTACGAAGAAATGATATACGTTGCCTATTTCTATTTTTTATTTTTTCTTTGGCCTCACTATTTTTACTTTTGAAAGTAAAAATTTGTCCTAATTGGCTATAGTTATAATTTGCACGTTGTTATATAACTGGTTGCACGTTGTTTTTGAAGGCGAAACATTCTCAAACATCTTAAAAAAGTTTTTTTTAAAGTAGATTTCGAAACGGCCAAGCAGTTCTTGAATTATATATAATGGTAACAGCTCCGAAAACCAAATTCTATAATGACCATTTCGATCCCGTCGTTGAACAAATAGGTAAAGAAAAGTGAACTACAAGTGAAAAATAAAAATCGGAAGCTGAAGAAAAATAGTGAATAATAACTAACTAACCGTTCCTTATGACTGAAAATAAATTATATTCTTACCATTGTCTGATAGAAGCAGTATTAGCTACCTCTTTACTAAAATTTATTCGTTTTGTTTGCCATGTTCTATGATAGTATTACTGGTTTTAAAACGTTTGTTGCTTTTAACAAAAATACATTTAGCTAATAAAAATATGACAGTTACTAGATCGCAAAGTACTATATTCCCTACGATGCTTCTTATTTTAGTTCTAGTTCAATAATATCAGTGTCAGAGTTTTTGGGTTTCAGGACTGACTGTATCTCAAACTGGTTCACTCAAACTGGACAAAGTGGTTCAATCTCACTTTCTAGGGCTATGATGAGAGAAAAGTTTAGATGGTTAGGACGCACTCTGCGGATGAAGAATGACGAATTGCTAAAAATAGTCCTTGTCGGCCAAACGAAAAGTAGGTCGTCAGTGAATGGGGTGGGAGGATGCTATAAGGAAAGATTTAAGTGAAATAGAAGCTTTTAGGGAGGGTGTGAAGAGATAGATATAGATAGATTGGGATGAAGGAGGAGTGGGCGTATCTGTGTTAGCCTCAGGTGGCTTCATGCTTCAGTAAGTTGTTAGTAGTAGTAATAGTAAAAGATAACAGGGGACCTATGTGTAAAAGAACAACGTAATCTACCTCAATAACTCGCTTTCTTGAATGTCTGTTTTTTTTGTTTTGTATATATATATATATATATATATATATATATATATATATATATATATATATATATATATATATATATATATATATATATATTATCATAATAATTTCTACTCACTTTCCTCTGGGTGTTTGGACCTTCAAATAAGTTTCATTTGCAGGTGCCTGTTTCGGAGACTCCTCCTTTAGCTAGCCAAAGCATTAAAGCTTTTCTTTTTAAAATCGAATTAATCTTGCAGCGATTATTAGGTCAGGAAAAAGCAAGTTTAGAAGCGTATTGTTTTCTGTTTCCCTCTTCTAATTTTAAACACGTTCTAGAATACGACTAAATTGAAGTACCACTGATTTGATATTGTCATAGTAAATAAATTGCTGGAATTGATAAATTAAAACGGACGAGGACAGAGTAGGGATTTACATTACGTTGTACAATAATTAGCCCTATTTTGAGCCAATCTAAAGAAGAATACAGGTACTTACAGAAACTCCTACAAATCCATGATCAGTTTTAACAAAATCCATGCAGTAAGAACTAAAACGACAATTTTCCTGTGAAAATTCCTTCAGTCTTTATCAAACAGTTCGTGGTAACGAATTGTAAGTATATACCCGGCTCAATAGTAACAGAAACTCTAAAAAACGAAATTTTGATACCAATAGATACATCAAAAGAATCACTTTTATGCTGATTTCAAATATAAAAGTTTCATCAAGTTTTTCATCAAAGAGCAAGGCGTTGAGGAGGGGACAGCCCCTCTCATATTCGGAATAATTTATGTTCGTTTTAAGTTTTAATGTCGCTCCTTAGTTTCAGTAAAAACAAAACTTGTTTTTTTTTATTTAATTACAGTTAACGCCACGTTCATACATCTTATCGCAATTGATTTTCGTCACTGACACCCACTAAAAAGTTTTTCATTTAAAGAAAATAGTTTTGATTGGCTATCAGCAATAATAATCAATTTCAATAGATTGCATTAAGCAATATTAAACGCGTGGTAAAGCACCAAGAAAAAAATTACCTTTTTGACCCGTATTAGCTCTTTTTTGTTGTTAAAACATGAATTTCTGGTTTTCTTGATGTTTAAAGACGTGTACGGTTGTGTAAGTTTATACTTACTTTTTCAAATTATGAGATTTCGTTTTCAATTTCTTTGATTATTTCTTAAAAAGAAACTTGTCTGATTTGCATGAATAAGCTGTAGCTCAAAGAATACCTTATATAAAGAAAGAATTGTTATTTTTATAGGTGCTTTTTTTTATGTCCTCGAAGAAAAAGACTTCCCTAAGAACCTTGAAAATATTATTTTTACTCTTTTGGAATGATGGAAATATAAGATACGCCCTTTTCGAGTCGAGTCCAGCAATGTGCTTCGTTCTTGGGAAATTCTAGACCATGCCGTCAATCCACGGGAATATACGAGGGGGGATGTATTTCTCAAAATCTAGGGGGGAGAAATATTATTTTTCTCTAAATTTTTTTCACTGAATATACCAAAAAAAGTTACTTCCCATTAAAATACAAAAAAAGGTGTTTTCAAAACATGGTTTGGAGACGGGACAGATATGACCCCTTTCCCCAATTGACGCCGTTGTTTCTAAGGAACTCTTATCCGTTTGTTCTGCATGCTAAAGGATTTACATGAGACTAAAAGCCGCTACTTTAATTCTTAAACTGGCTTGCTTCAAAGAAAATTTAACATTTTCTGGATGTTATCTTAAGAATCACAAGTTCACGCACTTTTTCATAACAAAAATATTGAGGAAAATCTTCCTTTATTTCTGTGAGTTCCAAGTTCCAGCCTTCTAATGGAGAATCAACTAAAGCATCCAAAGATTTCCTGAAATAATCATAACACGGAGCCACCGTTTCCATGTCTTCTAGAGTAAAAACACACCTGGAAATAAAGTATTCGTAAATGTAGATGATAACTTCATGTTCCTACTTTACCACGATTACGATCGTAACTCTTGAAGAAAGTGTCCCGTGGCATCAAATGGTATCGAACTGTAAGCAAGGAGCGACACGGCTCAATAGTAACCGAAACTCTAAGAAACAAAGTCTTGTTTTTATCAACAAGTGAAATTACATCATTTTTATACAATTCTGAAAAAGACTTATGCCAGCTTTGCCTCTCACTCAATTATCTGTCTTGCCTTTTTCTCCAATTATCCATGGCTCTTGAATTTTTATCACAGTCCATCCAGTTGATTTTAATTCAAAAATCAACAGAAAATCTCGGTC
This sequence comes from Artemia sp. Qi Xiang Cuo, assembly GCF_049724085.1. Lineage (NCBI taxonomy): Eukaryota > Metazoa > Arthropoda > Branchiopoda > Anostraca > Artemiidae > Artemia > Artemia sp. Qi Xiang Cuo. The sequence goes on from NC_142799.1 coordinate 8,794,364, forward strand.
ATCCCCATTGCAACTCCAGTGGGCTTTCCCAGTAGGCAAAGATCATGTAATAAGAAAAATCTATGTTGCTCAGTTGCCTTCAAAGTCCTGTGGACATGGTCATTCATAAATCTTGAAAACCTTTTATTTGGGGTCTTCAATCGCCTTCAAATCGCTCATAGAACTCATAGACTATTTGAATCACCCTTATCTCATGCCTATCTACCTTAGTTCTGCCCTAGGATGGATGGATGAAAGACTATCTATCAACAATTGAAATTACATCATTTTTATACTGTTCTCAAAAAGGCTTATGCCAGCTATGCCTCTCACTCAAACTATCTGTCTTCGCTTTTTCTACAATTAGCCATGGCTTTCAACTTTTTCATCACAGTTCACCAAGTTGATTTTATTCAAAAATCAACTTGGTGGACTGTGATGAAAATTTTAAGAGACATGGCTAATTGGAGAAAAAGCCAAGGCAGACAGTCTGAGTAAGAGGCAAAGCTGGCATAAGCCTTTTTCAGAATTGTACAAAAATAATATTTTTTTGTACCCTACTATTTAGGTTTTAAGCTCCCTTCTTCGAAAATGTGGAATTTAATTTTTTTCAAAAAGAAAGATCATGCATTTTTTTTTTTTTTTTTGATGTTTTCCCCAGGGATGATCGTAACAAACTAATGGTCCTAGAATATTGAGATATGACTCATTCGAACGGAAATTAAAAGTTCTAGTGCTCTTTTTAAATGACTAAGAAAATTGGAGGGCAGTTAGCCTCCTCCCCCTCCCCCAAAGTCGTCAGATCAAAATATCGAGATATCCATTTTGTCCAGCATAGTTAAAAGGTATACAATAACAATGCTTTTGATGATGATATGACTCTCCATGGTCCCTAAGGAAAAGGCTGTAATTGGTATCGGGCGTATCAGTATCGAGCGTATCGGTCTTGGGCGTTTTTTAATCATAGTTTTGAGCCTTCTATATGATTATGTGAAGAGTCTGTCTTTGTTAAGGCTGATTATGGTAATTCTTGACCAATGCTGTTTTTCCTACTAAGCCAAGAAATCATAATTAACCTCCGAAATTTGAGCGATTTTGAGGTGAGATTTTGTAAGGGAGGTGATATTCCATAGGAAGAAAATTTTGTGGGGGGAAATTTCCAGGAGATATTTTACACCAGTGGGAGGGGATTTACTGCCATTATTTGAAAGACCGTAACAAATTAAATAAATAAGAAATTCAAAATGGAAGTGAGGAGCAACATTAAAACTTAAAAGGAACAAAAATTGTTCCGTATCTGAGGGGGGATGCCCCCCCCCCAGAAAAAATAGATAAAAATATCATGGTAGTGTTGCTACCATGTGGATTTCCCGGCATTATCTGAGAAACGATTAAAAATTGAATATTAGAAAAAACAAGTTATTTCAACTGAAAGTAAGGAGCAACATAAAAACTTAAAACGAGCAGAAATTATCCCGCTACATGAAAGGGGCTGCCCCCTCCTCAATACCTACCTCTTTACACCAAAGTTTTTGATTCTTTTAAAAAGCAAAATCGTGACAAAAGAGTCAAACTTAAGCGTAGAGAGCGAGGTATTGAGGAGGGGGAAGCCCTTTCATGTAACGGAATAATTTCCATTCTTTTTAAGTTTTAATATTGCTTTTTTTCCTTTTTTTTTCTTTTTTTATCTACAAAAAAGCAGGGAATTGTGACACATTAAGAATTTTTTTTTCTTTCAATCCGACTTTTCTGAAATACAAAAATATTTGTTGTGATAGGTCGTGGGGAAAAAGGAAGTAAAAATGGATTGACCATAAATCACTTCCTGAATGCTTTTTACGTCTGACAAATTCGATTTAAAGCTTGCCAAAATTAATTCCGATATCCTACTTTTGTCAAGTAGTTAATCCTTAGGAACTAAATTATGCACAAATAGCATTATCCGTCACAACTAAGAATAATCCAAAGAAAAAACTAGGATTTACCATACTTATAATATCGGAAATTCAGGCGTGTCAATTGGGGGAGGGGGGCATTTGCAGCCCCTCTATATTTTGAAAAATACATTTTTCCCACCTAGATTTTGTTAATTGTTGCCTCTGCAGAAAGTTTCTCCCCTCTAAATGGAGATAAAAAAAAAGGAAACTTCAAATTTTATAGTTGGTACCTTTTCTGCTAGAAACGAATGTCTAAATAACCCAGTTTGGAGTTACTAGCTTGAACGGGAAATTATTACAAGTGTACCGTTGTGTACAAAAATAAATAAAAAAAAAAATCGAGCATTTTCCCTGAAGTCATCAATCGATACAGGAGGACCGATAAACATTTATGGTGCTTCCAAATCAAAGCCAGTTTTTGTAGCGAGTACATTTGATTTTGAATGGTTGATATTGAAACCGTTGGCAAAATTGAAACCATTTACTTACCAAAGAATAATATAAGTTTTAAAAGATTGGTCTCTCGGAGTTAATTATTTCAATTTAGTAAAGAAAATCGTTGGATTCTTATGAAAGCGATTCACTATTAACAAACAATACAATTAATAAAACTCAGTCGGGTTTTTGGCAAAATATATGATTATCCTATCCTACACCATTCAAGCGTAAAAAAACTATCCATCACTGTTCAAAGCATACTTGCTAGGTGACTACTAAGTTGTACAAATGGTATTTACCCCAAAATAATACCAGAAGCAATCCTTCTCTAGGTCATAAGATATGAAAACCGTCGGTGAAATACAGTTAGTCGGTAAAAACGACCAATAAGCTGGTTAAATCTTTTTACCCCTCCCTAAACATTTTGGGCAGTGCAAGTGACGCGCCTGGACCTTACCATACATACATTTATGTAACTGGAGATAGAAAATAAATATATATGTACCTTCTTTCCAAAGCTATAAAAGCCTGTTTATCTTTTCCGCTCGTCATAAGGTCTTCCAGTGTGTCCACAAAAGCGTCCGTCAAAGTGTTATGATAAACAACTAAAAAGAAGACAGGTTATTATCCAGACTCAGTTCACTTGTGTCGGATTAGGCTTCCTGTGGGTTTTAGCACAAATCGTCAAAGGATAGAGTAAGTAACTTCTTGAATACAATTAAAATTTAAACTAAAAACCAAGATGGGTTGATAAAATTCAAAGAAATCAAACAAAAGCACTCAGCACAAATTTTAGAATGATCTCAATAATTTTATGGGAAGGGTGGAGTTGGGCGTCTTTGATGGGATAAATATGAATTTGTTGAGCAATTAAACTCACAATGAGTATTTTCCTAAAATAAATATAATATAAACTACCAAGACGGACAATCGAAATAATATACAAAAAGAACTAAATATATCATCTATGAGCTAAACTATATATAAAGTTAAACACCAAAATGCTCGAACCATATAGGTACTTTTTATAATTTATCTGAAAAGGGTGAAATGCTGTCCTATTGAGAATGTGTTACAAGTTTGTAATTCTCTCAAATATGTACGTCTACTGGGCATACTCGAACGATTTTCGGAGACCGGAGCATTATTCTGCAACATATAGTACAGTAATAATACGGAAAACAAATGCCCGAACCAGGAACAAATTGATAAAGTAATACTTTCTTCACCATCCACACCAGAAAAAAGCGATGAACAACATATCCAAAATCTCCATCTCTATCCCGTTGCGAAATTTGTTTTTTTTCGCTATTTTTGTTACATTAATTTTTATTTTTCATGAAAAAATGAAGTGTCACGAAATTAGTGGTTGATACGTCTATCTGTATCATAATTGAGAGCTGAAACCGTTTCTGACGTTAGTTTTTCTTATAAACGTCAAATAAAACGAAAAAATCCTTTTTTATTAAAAAAAATAGCAAAATTTCGTTATTTTTGGCCCAAAAACTAAGTGATAACCATGATATCTTTTTTTTGTGTTTTTTTTTTAAGATTATTAAGTCCGACGTGTCAAATGAGCCGGGCAACGTTATCATCAAACTCGGAGGCTTTCACTTGATGATGAGCTTCGTCAAATGCATAGGGCCCCTGATGCAAGACAGTGGGCTCAAGGAATATCTTGGAAATAGTGTACGCACCGGCAACGGTACCACATATACTCTCTGGGAAAGCAATTTATAGAGCTATTAGAGCTCACATTCTTGTGAGCTCGGCTCTCTATGCTCATCTTTTAGGAAAAGATGCGGGATCTTTGGATACTTTCGGCCTTGAGAAACTCTTAAACGACACCCTTGAGGGAAAAATGTCCCCCAGAGACCTTGACGAAGCACCAGAGCTGGGACTACTGGAAAGTATTATCAAACAAAAGATTGGAGACCTACGAGATCACCGAACAGCAAAGCTCTGGCTGCAGTACTTTGACATGGTTGAAAAGCTTCTCAAGTTTATACGTGCCGAGAGACTAGGCCTATGGGACCTGCATTTGCAGGTTGCAGCAGAAATGCTTCCCTGCCTAGCCGCATCTGGGTACAACCTTTAAGTGAAATCTGTCTGGTTGTGCATCCAAGAGATGACTAAACTTCCCAGTCGTCACCCAAAAATGTTTCAGATGTTCAATGAGTCAGATCGGTGCTGGGCGCAATGAGTCAGAGCGGTGTAAGGTCAGATCGGTGCTGGGCCGGCCTCTCAGCAGATTTAGTTATTGAACAAGAGTACATGCGAAGCCTAAAGAAATCAGGAGGACTCACTAGTGGTGGTGGCATGACTGAAGAACAGAGAGCGATTTGGGTCCTATCGAGGCCGGCGTGTCTTCAGGTCAACCTGTTGATGCAGAACCTGAGAAACATCGGCTACTCCACAAGCGAGCAGCATCGTGACTTGAGTCTGAACAGACAAAACCATGACTGTGAATATACCGTGAAGTTGGTAAATTTCTTCGAAGTGTCATCCCAATTCAAAGGCAATGTACAACTGAGAAACGTTGCAAATTGAGTAACTTCATTTCCAGGCGTGAATGTTGACGAAGCCGAATCAGCTGGGAAGCAAATCTTAGACAAGATGTCAGAAAAGACCTTGAAAGAACACGTCTTTAAAAATAAAGACCAAGTGACTCTGATGACCGTAAAATAGTCGAGCTCTTCTGAGGTGGCGCACATCGACCAGACGCTACTTTTTCAGAGGTTCTTTATCGTTGCCCAGAGGTCTAGTCTCAAGAAAGATTATTTCAAGTTTGAGCTCTGTACCATTCCTCCTGCACTGTTCGAAAGAAACGTATTCATGCGAAAGGCCAACAAGCCCGAGCTAGCAAAAGCAGTCTATCAGTCATGTGGGATTGATGCTCAGTCTCCAAGACCGGTGGGAATTACCAGCTTCGTCTTCGACGGGGGTGCCCTTTTCAATCAGATCCTGTGGAAGGTTGCTTCCACACACAAGGCTATCATGTTTTCGTACATTCATTACATCAAAAAAAGTATCCCCGTACAGTTGTAGTCTTCGACGGATAAGATGGTGGTCCGTTAATCAAAGATGCAACCCATTTGCGTCGAGCTGGATCTATCGACCGCGAAGTGTTATTTACAGAAGACATGAATCTTTGCATGAAGAAAGAGGAGATTCTTTCATGCAAGGAGAACAAATCGCGTTTTCTGAAGATTCTTGGAAACGCTCTGGTAGCCAGCGCTTGCGATGTATAACACTCTGAAGGAGATACTGATCTAGACATAGTGAAGAACGCTACGGAAACTGCACTCCATAGCAACACCATTGTGGTTGCTGATGACATGGATGTTATCGTCCTCCTCATCTGTCATGTAGACACGAGTTCAAATCGAGTTTATTTCCCGCCGGAAGCAAAATTCGGAAGTGAATGCTCAGCTTGGGCTGTTTGTCAGATAAAAGACAAGCTAGGATCAGAAGTTTTCCAGCTGTTGCCGTTCTGTCACGCCATACTGGGTTGCGACACAACATTGCACCTTTATGGTATCGCAAAAGGAAAAGCTCTTGAGCTATTGTTATCCAGCTCGAGTTTTAGAGACGCCGATACCCTGTTTACCAAAAAATCTGCATCTCATGATGAGATAGCTGCGGCTAGAGAGAAAGCTTTGCTGATACTCTAAAACTGCCAGGATCTGCCAAGTCTTGACACTGCCAGAAACCAAGTTTTCCAGAATACTGCCACCTCATTCGTACACCCACAAGAGCTGCCTCCAACTATGATGGCAGCGAAGTATCATTCGTTCTGAATCTACAGCCAGGTTCAGATTTGGCTAGGGAACACGGTTGACCCCCTAAGCTGGGGATGGAATCTTCAAGGCAACGAAGTTTTAGAGCCAAAAATAAGCATCTTCCTGCTGCTCCTCCTCATCTTCTAAAGACAGTGAAGTGTTCTTGCCGAGTTCATGGTTGCGACAGTAAGAGATGCTCCTGCAAGAAAAGTTGCCTGAAATGCACCATAGCTTATCGATTACGCAGAGGAGTTTCGTGCAACAATGCGAAGTGTCAAGAAGATGAATTTTCTGAGGATGAGCTTTAAGCCTGTGATTTAATTTTATCTGTGATTTTTGTTCCTTTGATCAATCAGATGTGCAATTTTCTTACGTTTAATTACAAATAATTTTTACCACGTCGTTTTTTATGGTGATGAAGGTGAATGGATTTTGATTTCAAATGCCTGCGAAGAGTAGGGTTTTTGGGGAAGGGTGGGGAGGATGGGTATTAAAAAGATCTTGAAGTATCTCAGAAAACCTAGTTTGTCAACTCAAAACTGATCTAGAAACTTCTATCGAACGCTTGTTTTTTTTTACCTGAAAAGTTAAAATTTGTTCATTTTTGTTCAAAAACAGAGTTTTCTGATTTATTCTCTGACATTTCGGAGAAAATAACATCAGACATCGTTTCAGCGTTTCAATCTGATACAGAAAGACATATCAAACACCAATTTCGTGATATTTCATTTTCAGATAGAAAAAGTTCTGGGTATTTTGATCACATATACAGTGACCATCATCAACTGATAAACTAAAGTGTTGCAATCGAAACAAAAGATATTTATCCTGAAAAAAATAAATTACTTCCGGGTCAAAAATAGTGTCCGGTTCATTGGCTAGGAGGACTCAACAATAGGGTTCGTTCCAAGTCTGTAAAGTTTTCTCCTTAATGTAAGTTGAATTTTTAATGAATTTGGCACAATCTTCTCCTTCTTCCCATTGTAAAAGAAATGTTACTGAATTTACAGCAACATTTACCTACGTCGAATATATGGGGATGATAGGCCAAAAAAATGTATGACATTTTTTTACTTTGGTTTTTTTTAAATCGAAAGCTTATAGTTGCCAATAAAGCAAATATAGCCGGACTGGGAATTAAAAATGTTGATCAAAAAATGTGAAATCCTACCGCGCTTCAGTAAAAGCGCATATTCACCAGATCTGATTCTCCCAATTTTATAAAATTACTTTTATTAACTCAAAATATTTTAGTTAACCCAACTTTTATAGATCATGGCATGGGTGGGCTTATCGGAACGTTGTCAGGCCATCCTGAACCCTAAAGCATCATACATACTTTTTATTGTATGTGGTAAAAAGTGATAATACAAGAGTAGCAACTCAAACATTTTATACTGAAAACGGCAAAGTCATTGGCATAGTATGAAAGGTTGTGTTTAGCCTTCAAAAACAACAAAATATTTAAACTATAGTACCTTAAGTTAGGTACCAACTAAGTTTCGTAAGCCCAGTCGCATTATAGGGAGATCTAAATCCAAAAGACGCTTTTTTTCTCTTTCATTACTTACAGAAATATGGCCTAAGAATTATTAATTTGGCCCTTTAACCTTTAATTGAACTACCAATTGTCATTGACAAATTAAGGATCATTCAAATTTTTCAGCTGTTTTTTTTGCAATGCTGCACTGTTGGTGGCGCCCGTAGCTTTTAATTTCATTAACCTCACTCAGGGCAGTATCCAGGATCTTTCTTCAGGAGGGGAGGGGCTCACTTTTGCTTGGGGTAGGGGCTACCAAATTTTTTTTTTTACGAACGTAACAAAAATTTATTTACATGTATTTTTTTCTTACTTTCGTGCGAGTCGGACGATTATTTTTTTTTAGTTTTGGTCGAGGGGAGTTATTTTTTGGTCGAGGGGAGTTGAAGCAGTAACCCCCTCCTGGATACGGCCTTCACCCCACATCAAAGAGTCAAGAAATATGTCTTATTAGCTTGCCATACCCATTTGGCTCGATTCTCAGTAGACTAAATGTCGCAAGAAAAATAGAATATGGGAACACAGAATTCCATCCAAGACATAAATATCTTCGATAATTGAAAAGCTTGTATGCAAATTTTAAATGCGCAAAATGGGCACAACATCATAGTATAAAAGAGAGTATACAGCATAGTATCATTCGGTAATAAAAGAGAATCTGTTTATTTTTAATGTATAGCTAAACTAAAGGGGAAAAATTATTCAACAAGCTTTGCTAGCGTAGCCGTAGAAAAGAGGCAGTAGCAGAGTATATCGTCTATATGAATCAAAACAACAGGGTGATGAATCCAAGCCTCATGGAGTAGCAGGGGTTTAATTTTTTGTCTTCGTAAGAGTATTTCCAAAGTTTCGATTCCGGTGGATATACCTTGTTTTGTCTCACGGAACTAGGATCGACTTGAAACTTTCAGGGAAAATTTTGTTCGGGAGGAGGGACAAGGTTCGTACGCTTTGTCTGAGTCTCCCTCCTTAATGCATCATGCGCAGGTAAGGACCACATTCTCAAGATTTTGACAATTTTTTTTTTATGAGCTTGTCCCCTCCCAATATTATATCTTCCCTCCTGGAAATTCCAATTTTATCTCTGTTCAGTTTATCTAAATAATGAATTGCAAATTATACAAGAAACTGATATACCTTCAAATCCGACTACGTTTCACACTAGAATTTTGAATGTCACCGGGATGCATTATAATGAAAAGGGAGGAGGATTATTTGCCAAATAGTTTTATAAATTTTTCTATGTTATGGCTGAAGGGAGTTTTTTCATGTTCTCGCAACAGCGTATAAGCAATTTTTTTTTTTTTTTTTTTTTTTTTTACAGTTGTTGCTCAGCAGGCTCTTTAGCTAGTATGTACCAAGTTCATTTTTTCGATTCTCAAATTTGTAATCAAGCTTTTTTTAATATTTTTTTTAACTTTATATTTGTACATTTCTCATAGCAAAGTCGGTATAATAGCAAAATATTACTGCCACTGGACTGGGATGCTAGTGTTTTCTTTATTTTTTTATACTAAAAAAAAAGTTCCCCATAAAGCAAGTTAATCAAAGAAAAGTTAAGAACAGAAGTTAGTAATTAATGATAAATTTAATCCAAAAACCGATAATTAAAATAAATTGACATAAAAACAGATGTTACATCTATGGGTACTTAGATAAAGCTTAGAATGAGCAGAATTCAAAATGAATAACCGAGTCTAACTTAAAACCAACAGGAATTACCACAAACAAGAGCACGGTTACCACCCCCCAAACCCTCTAAAGGTCCGAGCGTCATTTGATCTCTACTGAAATGATACGTAAATTAAACTGGGGTTTTACTTGTCGAACATCATGAACAAAGAGAGGAAAACACTAATCACGGTTCGTTTCAGGTTTTATTTATTCATTTATACTGATTTTTGTTCATTTCAAGTTTGGATTAGTGTTTATGAATTTATTTCTGCTCGTTTAAGCTTTTAGTATGGCTCTATGTTTTTCTTTAAATGACTTTTTATGAAAGTATATTTTTTAATTAGTTTCTATTCGTTTTATTATTTACCGATTGTAGGAATGTTTGCTAAGTTTTTGCAGTTTGTCAGCTTCAGAGCTAAAATATGCTTTCACAGTATAAATTTTAGGCAAAATTTGAATATTCAGTCAAAATGATCGACCAGCCGCAGTTCTGTGCAATAATTTTTAAATAATATTCTTACGTTAAAACTCATGATGGGAAGGGTAGCGGGATTTTCAATCTTGTGGTTTGAAAGTGTACATAATGTTTGATCTCCTGTTGGGTTCAAGCAATCCAGACCCCCCATCCTGTAGATTATCTTAAATATACAATTTTATTAACCAAGCGCTTTATTAAAAGAATTGTTCACGTTCTACTTTATTGTAACTATAAGTTTGTTTAAAAAAATCTATGCTGGCGTCACTTACCAAAAATGATTCGGTTTTTTTCTTAAAAAAAACAAAAAATCAAATTCGGACTCATCGGCCAATAAAACCATAATTATTATCTAAATTTTTTGTCTTCATTATGGTTCTCTTGTCCTTTAATTTTTCGTATTATCAATTATTTCGATTAAGTTTTTCTCCCAAAATTACGTGTCTTCGTTGAGATTACCTTGGTCTAGTCTCCTTACTCTAAAAGTTTCAAACCGATCGGAGAAAACGCTGCTTGGTCAACTTTGGGGTGCTATGAATCGACATTTTTCTAAATATTCCCTCCTATTTGTTTATTTTGTCCAGTACACATGCCCACTAATATGCAAACCAATTGGAAACAAAACAAATTTGATCCAGTTCTGGGTATCTCGAATCAATCCAAACACTTTCTTGTCAACATTTTTTTTTCATCATTGGGATCCCCTTTTCCCACCTACATGCCCTGTAACATTCAATCCGATCGAATAAAAGCACTGTTTGGTCCATTTTGGGGTTTCAAGAATCGATGCAACCCATATTCCTTCAAAATATTTTCTCCTCTTAGTTTATTTTGTCCAGTATACATGCCCAGTTAGATGTAATATAGATAGATAGAAAGATATTTATCAAACAGTTCGTGGTAACGAACTGTAAGTAAGGAGCGACCCGGCTCAATGGTAACCGAAACTCTAGAAAATGGGTTTTGATACCAATAGATATATCAAAAGAATCAGATTTCAATGCTGATTTCAAATATATAACTTTCATCAAGTTTAGTGCTAACCATCAAAAGTTACGCGCCTGAGAATATTCGGCTGATTTTCGAAAAAAGGGGAAAGATCCCTTAAATGTTGTATAATCGCACTAACAATCATACCATCATATTCAGCATATAAGCGAACTCTGCTTTTGGTGTTTCCAGCACCTATCTAAAAAAATGTGGGATTTTACATTTTTTGTCAGGAGAACGATCACTAATGCGTGTTTATTTGTTTTTTTTGTTTTTTGTTTTTTTTTCCCAGGGGTGATCGTATCGACCCATTGGTCCTATAATATCGTGAGAGGGCTCATTAGAATGTAAATTAAAAGTTCTAGTGCTCTTTTTAAGTGACAAAAAAAAATGGAGGGCAACTAGGCCCCCTCCCACGCTTATTTTTTTCCCAAAGTCAGCCGATCAAAATTTTGAGATAGCCATTTTGTTCAGCATGGTCGAAAATATGATAAATATTTCTTTTAGGATGACTTAATCCCCCGAAGTTCCCAGAGGGAGGGCTAAAAGTTATGAACTTTACCCAATGTTAACATATAGTATTGGTTATTGAGAAGTATACAGAAGTTTTCAGGAGGTTTTTTTTCTGATAGTGGGAGGGAAGGGTGGGTCGGTGGTTATGTTGGAGGATCTGTTCATGAAGGAAGTTTTCATGGGGGAAGGGAAATTGCCATGAAGGGGGCGCCGGACTTGCCAGCATTATTTATTGGTTATTGGGAAGTATACAACCATTTTCAGGAAGGATTTTTTCTGGAGGGGGGGGCTAGAGGAGGGGGTTACTCTGGAGAATATTTCCGTGGAGGATGTTCCTCTGGGTTATGGTACATTTCTCTGACGGGGGCGCCGTATTTCCAAGTATTATTTAAAAAACGATAAGAAATTAAATAAAAAAAAAACAAGTTTTTTCAACTAAAATGTAAGAACGAATATTAGAACTTAAAACGAACAGAAATTATAACGTATGTGAGGGGGTTCTCCCCCAAGTCAAAAACTCGCTCATTAAGCTACAGTTTTTTTTTATTTATTTCAAAATAGCTATATATTATAAATAAAAGGACTTTGTTATTAATGGGTTTGTGAATCAAAATATTTTTTAAAATTTAAAGTAAATAGCGTGGTATTAACTAAGGGGAGAACCCCTTCATATACGTAATAACATATACGTAATAAAAAAACAATAAAAAAACAAGCGATACGGCTCAATAGTAATCGAAACTTTTAAAAACGGAATTTTGATGTCAATAAATGTATCAAAAGAATGTGTTTATAATGCTGATCCTAAATATATAAATTTTATTAAGTTTAGTATTACTCATCAAAGGCTACGAGCCTGAGAAAATTTACTCGATTTTTTAAAGAGGGGGAAACATCCCCTACAAGTGAAAGAATTTTAATGAAAATCACACCGTCAGATTCAGCGTATCAGAAAACCCTATTACATAGGTTTCAAGCTCATATCTGCAAAAATCTGCAACTTTGTATTTTTTGCCAGAAGAAAAATATACGAATATAGAAGTTAGTTATGTAAGTTAATTTGTAAAGACATCCATTTAGCAAAAGAAAAATAAAATTTTTATGCAAATAAAAGCTGCATTAACTAAAAAAGGATCAGAAATTAAATAAAAAAAACAAGTTTTTTAAACTGAAAGTAAGGAGCGACATTAAAACTTAAAACGAACAGAAATTATTCCGTATATGAAAGAGACTGTCCCCTCCTCAACGCCTTGCTCTTTACGCTAAAGTTTGACTCTTTCACACAACTTTATTTTTTAAAACAATAAAAAACTTTAGCGTAAATAGCCAGGCGTTGATGAGGGGACAGTCCCGTTCATATACGGAATAATTTCTGTTCGTTTTAAGTTTAATGTCGCTCCTTACTTTCAGTTTAAAAAACTTGTTTTTTTTATTTAACTGCAAAACAAAAGCCTCTTTGGGCCATGGCAAAAACAAACACAGTTGCATATAAAGTCAAAACACATGATAATAACATATATAACAATAACTAAACATAGTTCCTAGCCAATAAAATTAAAATTACATAACAATTGCAACACAAAAGCACTATATTGGATACGAAAAAATTAGGCCTGTTTTGGGTGTCATGAATTAATCCAGCCTATTTCTTTTCAATATTTTTTGTTGTCATTGAAGTTTTCTTACCCCTACCCACACGCCCAGTTAGTTTCAAGCAATTCAGAGTAAAAATATTTTTGGTTGGTATTCTTGTGTCACAAATTGACACAACCAACTGTTTTTCTTTACTTTCTTTCTCTTCATTCGTTGGACCAAGAGGACCTATCTTGGTGCAATCTACACATCTTGCAAGTTTTAGCCAATCGGAGAGCACAAACAGTTTGCCCAGTTTCAGGTCTAATTCTAATCTTTGATACTTACGGTCAGCAGCTATAATTGTCGTAACTTCCGGTAAAACCTGTTTGAGTGATTCCTTCCATTCTTTGGTGAAAAAATCTAATTCATTCACAACTACTTCTCCATTAATATGTTCCTTGTTCTCTTCTACGTTGAATTGGATCATTTTAAGGATCTCTCCACGATCAACATCTAAAGGTGGAAATAAAAATTGAAAACAATCATGAATATTATTCAATAATGATAGTAGACAGAAATAGCCACACTTTAAGAATAAGAAAGGCCTTTTACCCATAAAAATATGCGCATTTTATATTTCATTTGAAAGGGAGATGCCTACACGTCAAAAACCAAAGGGTGTGCCTAATAGCCATTTCCGATATTTTATTAATTATTGTATTATTATATTAAGATAGATTTTCTGAAAAAAATTTATTTTGCTTATAAAAGTCCTCTAGTTTGTCTTTATCCTCTTATAGCACTTGCGAAATTCTATATACTTCATACGAAGTAGAAGAGACCAGCCAAACAAGTATGAAAAAAGAAGCGTAGAGATTGCTGAAAATAGCGTAATTTGGCGTAATATCAGTAGAATTTCCACAATTATTTTCCCGGAACCATCGTGTAGAGTAAACAATCGTAGAAAGTTGGAGAGAGGCTTTGAAAAATTGCAAATTAAAAGTTAATAATATGTTTGCATCCTATCCCTCCATTCATTACCCTTGTACCCAAACACGTTCTATCACTAGATTCTGAATACTGGTAAAATAACATTAGAAAACCCAAAATCATATGGATTTAATATGAACAGTGAGTAAGAAGAAACATTTCAGTTTAACTAGATCATATCTCACCTATATTTTAGCTTATTTTTTAAATAAATAAAAAAAAAGGTTCTGTTCCAGAACTTCAAAAATCTTATTTGTTTCTCCTGCAAAAACATGATTTCACGCGTTTTTACGTAAAAACGTGAAAAAAAACCGGTACGGTTAAAAATATTTGAGCTGTCACGTACCTGAGCTCTATTCTCGAGCTCTAACACAGAAAGAGTTTTGCTGAATAATGGAGGAAGTTGTCTCAGCAACAACATCCAGAGTTGAGCATTTCACAGTGTCTTTTAATTTGCGGATACTTGCGGATAAAGTTAAGTTTAAAATTTCAGTGAATATTGAGGGGAATATTGCACCAAATCAAAAGACACTAGGTGCATACAGGTTGCCAAAAGGGCGTATCTATATTGATTTTAGGAACGGCTACGGGTACTAAGTTTAGACTTTCAGGGAATGATAAGGTGGTTGTTAAACAAAATCAAAAGATACTGTATACATTCAGGTTGTCAAAACAATACATCTCAAATATTTCAAGAACAGTTAGAGAAGGCTATCATCAAGTTGAAAAAAACACTATGTCTCTTCGATTATTGTCAGTATTATTGTTTCTTTCCATTTAAAAGAACACTTTTTTTTTATAGGTGATTTACTTGCTTGCTCAAAATATGTAGCCTTTAGTCACGATCTTGCCTTCCCTGGGCTGTTCTGTGAATATACCGTTGGTTTTTGGCTGCTTCTCCTCGATGTCAGAGTTCCTAAATTAATTTCATCAGGACACCTGCCAGAAACGGCAGTCCAATTTCAGCCAAACCACTTGGAAAGTAAAAGCTAGTTGTTTTTTTTTATTTATAACTTTTGGGGATGAGTGATATGACTTTTGGAGGAAAGAAAAAGTGGAGATGCCCCTAAATTGTTGTCATCAGGACATCTAGCAGAAGGGCAATTGGATCTTAACCAAACTTGATCGGAAGCAAGACGAAGTGCCGTAGTTGTACGTCTTGGAGTTTCATATTAATTCTAACCTCTGGTGGGGAGAGGTTTTCCAAATTATTGTCATTGTCATTCTACCAGAAGATTTTGTTGGGTCTTAACGAAACTTGGTAGAGAACAAAAGCTAATATTCTAGCCCTGTCTTCTGGAGATAAAAAGCTGATTCGCCCTCTGTAGGGGAGGAGCCATTGATTTCTCGCCATCAGAAAATCTAGCTGAAGAAGTAATCAGATCTCAACCAAATTTGTTTAGAAGTAAGGGTAACTGTGCTAGTTTTACCTTTTAGGGGTCCACGCCTACTTTCATCTTTCAGGAAGAAGAAGACCTCTAAGTAACTGTTATCTAGACATCCACTAAAACGGCAAGTCGGGTCTTAACCAAATTTTGTGGGAAGTAAGAGTAAATGTTCTAGTTCTACCCATTAGAAGTTTATACCCGACACATCCTATATGGAGGAAGGAAGTCCATAATTGCTTGTAATATTCATATTTACTAGAGGGGTTTGTCAAACGTTAACGAAACACGGTAGAAATTAGTAATTTTTTTGGCTATGCCTTCTTAGATCAGGACCCAATCCGAATTCTGTGGGGCAGAGAAATGGGGTTGGGGATGTCTCCAAATTCATGTCATCAAAACAAAAAAACAGGAAATTCTGTCAGGTATCAAGCCAGTCTGTTCTGGAGTAACTGTTAATGCACTACTTATCCCTTTGAGAGTCGATGAACTTAACTTCTGTGACAGAGGAACATAAGGGGTCTCTAATTTTCATATGCCCTTCTACCATAAGGGAACTGTACATTTTTATGGTTCAAATATCAATATGAGAAGAGGTTCGATAAAAATATCAAGATCATTTTTATTAGCAAAATTACTAGGCAAGCTAGCGGAATTCACTAAACGACGCCTGTTTATCAGCTAGAGGTATGGTTTTTGGCGTTTGTACTCGATTGGACTGCTGCAGGGAAAGCATCAGGTACTTATCATCTGAATTCACAAGAAAGATCAATTAGATCTTAATCAGATTTGGTAGGGATTAACAGCTAGTATCTCACCTTCGCCTTCATAGCGTTCGGACCGATACCAATAAGCATTGTTGCTTGTGTTACTTAGCAACTGTGGCCCATGGATCATAGTTGTCACAACAGTTCATGCCTATTCAATGCTGAAAATGTTGATGTCAGTGTCAAGTATGGCTACTATGAACAATTTCATCCCCAACAACCCCTCTCGGAAAATATACACTTTCAAATATTTTCCAATGATGATTATTTTATTGATATGTCATAAACATTTATTTATTTAAGTGTTGTAGTGAAGAATAAGTAAGATAATGCTGCACCAATAGCAGGTGATTGTCTCTCCTGCGACAACTGTATTATAAATAACCTATTAAAGCAAAATAATGTATTTATTAATTGCACATTGGTGAGCACTAGCAATAATTTATCAAACTATACAAGCTACATACAATTTATGATGATGACACCAAAGGCACACAAGGAGTTGAGAGGACAATCATTGGGCTATGAATATCGATCAGGTGTTGATACTGACGGTGAGTTGACTACTGCAGTGACCCAAGAGTATCATCTGGTTGTAAAATTAAATCATGAGATATTCAATATATCTCAATGCCAACCCCCAAGGCCAAGATTGACATAAAGTTACAACTAGCCCCATCAAATTTCATTTTGAGAAAAACACTTCCTGCAGCACCCGATGCAAATGTCATTATCACATCAGCAATTCTCCACGTCCGAAAACAACAGGTTATGAGCTCTGTTGCATTGGCAGTGGAAAAGCTAAGAGCCAATGGCAAAAATCTTAAACTTCTTATCCCCCAATACGATTAACAATCAAAGTCAAATTGCCAATGACTCCCTTAACTCTAGCAATTCATCGTTGATCAACGGAAAAATTCTACAAAAAGTGGTTTTGGCCTTTATGGAGAGTGGCAGTGCTATTAGA
Source organism: Artemia sp. Qi Xiang Cuo (assembly GCF_049724085.1). NCBI lineage: Eukaryota > Metazoa > Arthropoda > Branchiopoda > Anostraca > Artemiidae > Artemia > Artemia sp. Qi Xiang Cuo. The sequence goes on from NC_142799.1 coordinate 8,811,376, forward strand.
TGTTAGAATAAATCCCCCCAAGCATTTAATTTATTCGGTCTATCTAGCATTTTGTGCATAGTGAACAGTATCCCACTATAAACTATTTTTTGACAAAAAATCCTATAGAACTCTGTACGAGTTGACCATGCAATCCCTAGATCATGACTCTCAACTATTTGAAAATGGAATAACCCGCTTCCTTGGCCTTAGAGGCCTAATTGCAGTTACATTTATAATTTAAAGGAAAGTATTTATTTTTTCCTAAACCTTAGTCATTTGTTGGATTTGGTGTTCTGTCCCATCTGTTCATAACATTGCTCCCAATCTCTGTCCATGCTTGCAGAGAGGCAGAAAATAAGGGAAAGAAGTGAATGTCGAAAAAATTCAAAAACCATGGTTTGAGAACACAACTTATGTGGTTTCAACCTCAACGCTTTGAAATCCCTCCCCCTCGTTTATTATTTTAAACTAGTTTTAATTTTTATCTTTTCCCTTTTAAATATATATTTATTAATCTTTTTCTACCCACAATTGTTTTCGCCCACGGTTATAACTCCTAATGATTCTTTGCTAATTTTTAGTAATTGATTTTTTCTTTGGCGTTTTTTGTTCCTGTTGTTGCTTTTTCCTCTATTTTTTCTTCTTCATTGTGCTGTATTTTTAATGTTCAATGGAGTCTTTAGTCTATAGCTACTTTTAAGCTCAAAAATAAAAATTACTACTACTACTAACAAATCACCGCAGCACCAAGTCGCAAGAGGCCAACACAGCCACGCACGCTCCTCCTCACTCCCAGTTCTATTCAAATACTCCCTCTTTACACCCTCCCAGGATGTTCCCATTTCCCTTAAATCTTTCTCTATGAATCCTCCCACCCCAACCGCGGACGACCTGCTTTCAAAAAGCTTCATTTCATTAAAAATCAGGAAAAGAGAATTAAAAGTCATTGAATAAGAAATGAAATTGTACATTTCTGTCGTAAAGCTCTAAAAAAATCTGAAATCAGTTTGATGGTTATATCGAGAAAAAAAGTTAAGCAAATATGAGACTTTGGGATGATTGTATATCAATCCATTTTTCTGATCAACTCTTAGACAATATTGCCTATGTCCCCTTATGCAGTCGTGAAGGTTGCGGACCCCTATATATGCGTTTGACAGAAGTTCGTAAAAACTTAAGACATTTTTGCATGCTGACCAATGGTCGGCGTTGTGCAGGTACCGACCTCCTGACTCAATGCCTTCGGCTGGGAATGCAATGCGTAGTTGGGGGAACCCTCCGACGCTTCTGTGCCCCCCTCCCAGATTTGGGAGTGCTTACCTGTTGCATAAACTTTTTTAGTCACCATTGCAGCTGCAACACTCGTCAAACCTACTCCGGCACCAAGTTCCAGAACAATCTCATCCTTTATCTGGGGTCCTAAATGAAGAAGATAATCTGCGAGAAACAGAGCACCACGCCAGACTTGCTGACCCACAAGCTCTAAACTTGTAAGGGTTGAATGCCCTGAAATAAGGATTGAAAATTAAAAAAAAAACGCTTATGACTTCAGAACTGCTAAATAAAGACACTGCCAGAATGGACATTTAAAAATTTAAAATAGAAACCATAAGTCAATAAAGTGGTTAATCCTTGCATTTTTTCAGCTTCAAGTCACGAATTCACTATATAAATTATTCCACCTAGCATGTTCCATTAAAAGTAAAATTCTCTGATAGAGTCTTCCCGAAAGATTTCTAAAAAAAACTTTGTTAAATATTACTTAAAATTTCTTAGACGAAGTTTTTCTAAGTGTATGAGCTTTTAAAACTAAACTTTCAAATTGATTCAAAACAAACTTTAATTGTGGTATTCTTCTGAGCCATGCCTGAATATCAGAGGACTCTTGTTCAAGTTTGTCCGTCGCAAGGCGGTGTTCCTCCCACATAGAATCTGAAAACTATCTTTTTTTTTAAATTTTCATTGAAAATAGCTGTTTTGGTATTTTGATTTAAAAACTTGAAAAAACAGCAAAAATCCCCCCTCCGCCTTACATTTTGAATAATACAACTTTACCTACCCTTCCTTACATTTTCGTGAATTGACGCCGTTATTGCTTATTTCTGTCAACTTCTTTATTTGTTGTTTTATTTCAATACTTTTTGCTCATTGGACTTGTCGAACTTCTTTTTATTTCTTTCAATGATCCTACCAGTACAGATGTCTAATTAATTGACTTTAGTCTGGATTCTTGTCTCTAAATCGCATTAAAATGGATCACACTTTGCTAAAATGTCCCTTGCAGGACTCAATGTAAAGTGATGCAAAATGAAAAAAAAAATTGTGAAAGCAGTCTAACCTAAAAATATCCATAAATATATTGAAATCATTGTATTTGAACTGATTAATACCAGAAGGGATTCAGTAAGAAAAAAAATCAAAATTTATTTATTATTCAGTATTTAGGATCAGTTCCGTCTTTTAATCCTAAGACTTAGTCTGTTCTATGCTCGACTGGTAAAAAGAAACATTTTATCTTATAGGTTCTCAGTCCGTAGCTAAACTTTTTCTAAAACACACCGATTACCACATCCAAGAGATTTCCGAATACACTATGAACGAGGTTACAGTTTTAATAACCGGCAGGTTATTAATTACAGTTTTAATAACCGTCAGTTTTAATAACCGTTTTAATTTTAATAAAGTAAAATAGTTCAGTAAACCGTTCAGTTTTAATAACCGTCAATCTTATTTTAAAAAGGAGACGTATCACGTAAAACTAAAACGCCAAAAATACCAATACAAAACTTACTTTTCCATGTCAGCTTGGAAACGTTGTACGTTCAACTCAAGTCAAAATTGACCCACAGCACCCATGGAGAATAATAGTCATCAACGATTTCTTAAGTCATAGACTCGAGTTCAATTCGCAAGCCAGACCACCATTGGTCAATCAACTGCCAATAGAAAGAGCCATATTTTGAAGATATGATGTCACTAAAAGACGTCAATGCACGATTTTTGACAAAATACTCGCTACATCTTTGGTGACATAGAGGATCGACATGGAGATAATTCTTACTAAACTATATTAGATTTAACTTACTAATATATAAGTTCTTTTCCTCTCCCGTGTTATTGGGTCTCACAACTTCCAAGTCTCCGTCTTCGTCAACCTTTGGCGTCAAATCTGGCGTAAGGCTATTCTGAGGTATTGATCTTGGAACCTTGTAAGTGAACCTTGAAACAACGCCTGCAAAGGGTGCACTTAAATTAAATTATGCAAGAGGTATCCGCGTTACATTCGAATTTAAATGCCATATTATAGATTCTTCCCACGTCCCAAATAGCATGGTCGTATCCAGGATTTTTTCGGGGGGGGGGGATACAAAAAAAACTAAAAACGCATCAACAATTTTTTCATGTCCATTTTTGTTACGTTTTAACGAGTCGGACAAACTTTTCGGGGGGGGGAGGGGGGAGAGGGTCAAACCCCCTTCCCTCGATACGGCCTTGTCAAATAGTTGGATTTTATTCGCAGTGGGATACTCATTTCATCAAATACTAAGTTCCAGGATTTAAAAGCTACATAACGAGTTTTTTTTCTCATTTTCTCGTGCAAACCAGCATATGCATTTAAGTATATCTAGCCATGGATATACACGCTTCAGGGAAGACATGCGCACATAAATGAAACTCAGAGAGGAAAGAAAATAACAAAATGAAAAATAAAATAAAAAAAGATGAAAAAACGAGGATTTTGTCAGCCAGTGGCGAACCATGAAGAAGAAGAAATAAGCGAATATTTCGACAAGGACCTCCGCCGTGTCGTTCTTAGTGTTAAACAAAAAAGAAAGAAAAGAAAAAGAAACCAGCAAAAATCGAACCTTTTGAAGTTTTTTTTACAACAACAGAACAGAAACTAAATAAGAACCAGGTTGGAATCAATGAAAAAGAAATATATCAAGAAGATTTAGTAATAGTTCCTTGTTTTGCTACAGCTTTATCTGGCCTACAAATTCATTCATCATTTGATGTGCAAATAGGTTCTTTCAAGTTATACCGGGCGAAAATATTGATTGAGTCCTTCAAAATTAAACTGTCATAAATTGGGCTTAGTGAAGTATCTCCAGTATCTCTATTTATTGCTAAATTTCGGTTTATGTATTTTTTTTTATCTACATTACTTCTTTAAAAGTTTGTGGTTGGCCATTTACAGTAGATATTAAGGTTGCCTCGTCAAAAAGAACCAGATGGGTCGGATTTTTGAAAATAAGCACGACCAATGCCGAATCAAAGTTGTTATTTTTATTTTTCAATCTCAGGGACTTATCTTTTGAAATGTTGTGTTCATGCAAACTTTCACCCAGTTGTTGATCGCTCCTACTAATGTAAAATTTCCCACATGAACACGGGATTCTGTAGACACCACTACCCAGTATAGGGTCAGTTTTATCCTTTCCTGAGTTGAAAAAAATGTTCAACTGTTTGTTCAGTTTTGAAAGAAACAGAGAGATTATTATTTTTTTTTAATTTTTCCAAGTTTATCGCCAAGTTTTGGGATGTATGGTAAAGTGATTAAAGGTTTTTTTCTTTTCCCGTAATCATATAAATTCTGAATTAAACTATGTCAAGGATATTCTTTTCTGCAATGGTTACCCAGTCAAAATTATTGAAAAATTTATATCATAGATAGACGATTAAAAAGATAAAACAACCAAATAGGGAGCTCGTTCCCCTTGATTCAGTTACCCCGGCAATTGAGAAAAAGTCAAATTTTAATATATATCTACTCTCTTTAAATGAGCAATAATTGTGTATATATATATTTTCTTGAAAACAACTCCATATTCTTTTTTTTTCAATTGGCACACTGGAGTTTTCTGGCCTGATAGGTCATGAGTTTGACAAAATTCGTTTAAGCCTTAATTTTGGGAACACAAAATTCATATGAGTAACGTTATATTTATGAGCACATTTCAAGAGCATAAACTACATCATTTTCCCCTAGGAGAGGTCGTATCGCTTTTAATATCTATGACCAGGGTTGCCACCTCACCTGTAGCACGAAAACACTATTTTAACACTATTTCATCATGTATAGCCCATGCTACATTGAATGTAGCACGTTTTCTCTTTTATGACCAAATTGAAAACATAGACATAAAAATGCAATTACGCGATGTGTCTCATATCACGTACGTGTTCTGACAATATATGTCAGAACATTGTTTATACATGTCAATAATCTAATTACATTTAAATTCGGGATATGCGAGTGCGCATACATTTTCCTATTCAGCGGTCTACTGAACTACATTTATTATGGATATATTTTTATTCCTCTGTGTTAAAAAAATAAAAAAAATGACCTAAAAAGTAATCTAAGTATGCTTAAACGGACCAAGCGCGTGCCGCGGCGCAAGCCGCAACACGCGTTACAAATTTTTGACTGTAGCACTGAAAATCGCTCCGTAGCACACAAATTTGAGCAATTATTGTAGAACTTTGGGAACTGACCGTGAAGGCAACCCTGTCTATGAGGTATGCAAAATTACAAAAGATGACAAATGACTCTGAACGGCCTAAAGAAAAAGGCGTAGAATAACAAAACAGCAAAAATCACTTTGAATTGTAAACTAAAATGTTGCACAACGAAATTTGCAGTTAAAAGACAAAGCAAAATTACATGGAATGAAGGAACGTGTTAGTTTGGCATGTGTGAGTCTGTGAAGGATAAATAGGAAAAAGGGATTGATTTTTAGTATCTATGACACGTGCAAAATTACACAAGACGATAAATGACTGAACAGGTAAGGAAAAGGGCAAGGACCAAGAAACAGCAAAAATCACATTGAATTGCAAACGAAAATATGACTCGAAACTAAAGAATATCCCGATAATTATGCTATTGCATAGTTTAGATAATAATTTTATAAATTACAATGAAATAAAGAGCATGTTACTTTAGCATCTGTAAATGACAAACAGGAAGTAAAAATTGAACTCACGTCAGAATTTCTTAGTTCAAATTAAATTGCTGATTTGCCACCCTATGACTTGAAAAAAAAGAATTAATTGGTGATTATGCCAATGAGAAAATTTAGATATGTCAGAGGACATAAGCATTGGAACATTTCTGGTTGTTACTGAATTATACAACAACACAGTTAAAGTTAAAATATAAAGACTGGGGAAAAGCTGGGAATGAAGTTTTTTGATATCTATGACGCCATGCAAAATTATATTTGATTTTGCATGAATCTGAACAGCTATGGCACAGGACATGAAAAAATGTATAAGATAATGATGCACAAAGATGAAGCGAAACGAGATCTGTGGCTAGAAGACATGCACAACAAGCATCACAACGAATCCTAAATAAAAGTAACGGACAAAGAAACCTGCGGTTAAAATATATGCGACAGGGAAGATCACATCATAAATGAAATCTGCGGTTGAAGAGAAGCAACAGTTAGAATTACAGCAATTCCAAAAAGAAAACAAATCTAATAAAACGGATGATTCTTTGACGCATTAACAGGAAGGAGGAATTGAATTCACGCCAAAATTTCTTAATTCAATTGAAATCGCTGAATTGACACCTCATGACTTAACATTAAAGAATTCTTGTTTGAAAAAGGTTAAAGATCGCAGCTTAAAAAAAATAATATTAACTTACTTTTCTCTCTATCATCTTCTTCTGAATCGGGGGTTGGGAAAAACGTAAAGGCATTCACCTCGCTTGAAACCATATGGACATGCTCTTCGGATTCCCCCATCTATTTAATACAGAAATAAATAAAAAAAAAGAACGAAGTAGATGAATAGGAAGAACTGTCATTTTATTCAGTTCCGAAAGTTTAGTAGCAGATAGCAAATATTTCATACCGAAGTTGCTTTCAAATTGAAGATTAAGCACTTAATCTCAACATCGAGACTTTAGTATGGCATACCAAATATAAGGTATTACGTGCCAAAATTAAGTTTCTTATTAACCAAGTTAAATTTTCAGATTAAATTGATGCAACTAAAATTAAATCAAGTTAGGTCTAGTTAAGCTTGACTTATTTATGAAACTAAATCAAATTACAAGGAATAAATGATTTTCACGGTATTAATTTTCACTGTTTTTCGCAACTTTTAAATTCAATTTATGAAATTTTATTAAATAAAATGAAATTTAAACAAGTTTTAATGCCATTGTTAGCTACTACTTCCAAAATAAAGACTTCCAAACTTTTTAATGTGATCATTATATCAATTTTGAAGGTTTGTATTCGTACATTTTTCTTTTTTAAGAAAAGACTTATTGACAGCAGAAAAGAAAGACGGGCGCAAAACATTTCTCATGAGTAGCGAAAGTGGATCCAAACATTAGGCTGCGTCCTAATAATCCAAAAGGTCTATCCAAATACTATTACTTTTTAGCTTCACAAGATTATGTTTGTCAAGCCTAGAATATAGCGACAGGAATCACTGAACCATGATGTATTTTCATGAAATAAAAACCAAATATTCCCTATGAAACAGAAATAAGTTTGAGCACTTAAGGAAGTCTCTGGAGGATGTGGGCAATGATTCAGCGAGCCAGTCTGTGAGCTACTCTGTCCTTTGTCTGTGAACCCGTCGATTACTCTCAACGTCAATATCGATTTTACGGTACATGTAAAGAAGAGTTACTATATTTAAGCAACTTATTCTCGCCTGCTCCATTCGCACTCATGGTCAGTTTCTTTGGCTCACAAACTATGGTTCGATGGCTTGCAGAGTACGCACAACTGCAAAAGCTCTGAGAGCTCCACATATTTATGGGTTTTGTGTAACTACCCCGTTGTGTGAATTCAACCATCCCTCCACCGTAAACTTGGACATGTACAGAGTAAACTTACGTGTATATTTCCTGGTTATCAGTAACCTGAATTAAAGAAAATGTTAACTATTAATTGGAAATATTTGGCCAAATCACAGCCAGGTTCTCCTAACTCATGTGAATACGCCTCTAAGAAGCTTCCAGCGTAGCTTAAGGGAGGGGATTATAGATCATATTTAGTGGATACCCTTTTTTTGCGTGTCGTTAAATTACTTCCATGAAGTTTTTACTTACATTTATTTTGATCTGGAGAGCACAAAAAAGAAAAGGGCCATACAATTCACAACGATTACAGTAACATACATTTCGAAGTTAAAAATTGCAGTTTTAAGTTCTAACATCAAGTTTACTGCAGGCTACTAATTGGAAAATGGCTTTACACGAAAGTTCATTTGGAAAGAAGCGAGAGGGGAAAATGGCCCTGCGGCTAGTTTTTTTAATCCTCCATGTTTTCTTCTTTTGAATTTTCTTAGGATTCTTTCCGTTAGCTAACTTTTCTTTCAGCACAACATCTGTGCTTTTTCTCTGCTCTTTGCTGGTAAGCCTTTCGATTACTCTCAACTTAATATCGTAACTTAATAACATAATTAATAACGTCAACTTAATAACGTGAATATCGATGATGTGATGCAGGTTAAGGAGAACTAGGTCCACGCACTCGCGGCCAGTTTCATAACTCGCAGACTATGATTCGATGGTTTGCAGACAAAGATCACACTTATTTTAACTTTTAACATACCTTTCGCTTATACTTTTTTTCTGTCTTCCCACGGGCGAGGGAAGTCCCCTCTCCCAAATTACTTTACACAAAAACAGTTCATAAAAAAAAATGAGTGTCATTAGGGAAGACAAAGTTTCAGTCACTGAAAACTTTGGGTTGTTAATTTATATTATAAAATTCGATTTTTTAAAAACTCCTTCATTGCACTATTTTTTTATTAGTTATTTTTACAGAAGTAGGGAGGTTTCTCAAATACCGTTATACGCTATTGCGCTCACCTTATTCTTTTACGGTAACTTTAAATGATGAAAGTGACGTAAAATAAGGTAAAAATCTTCCGTCTAGATTTTTGGTCTCTGATCTTTTACGCTCTTCTGTGTGCTCACAATATATTGCTCAGATGTAACTAAATACGTAAGAAGCTCGGCGTTCTTACGTAGTTTATGAAACCGCAAGAACTTCAGGATTCTAAAGAAAATTTTTATTTCCAAATAAAGTTATTAAGTAGAATAAATAGAGCTGTTCAACGGATTAATAAGACTTGCGAGTTCTGGAATGCATGTTCAGGATTTAAGTGTGCAATGGAACATATTTCAAATAATAATGGTGATTACATGAAGGTGGAGCTTAAATCAATTTTGAAGTTGATGAGCTTCAATACTCTGTTCAGCTAAACAGAATAAAGCCTATCATATAGAATTCGTTCATAGAAGATTTTGGTCTTTCAGCCTAAACCTAACATAAGTCCAAAGCATTGCTCAAATAATTTAATCAAAAATCAAGGATTCCAATTCTAAATTCTTCACTGGTATCTTAGTTCTGAAACTAATGAACAAACAAAACAAGAAAGATTTATCATGTACAGCTTCACCGAAAACTAGGCTAAGTTACGAAACCTAGTCACTAAGTAATATTAACTTTCTTTCTATTTAAATAAATTAAATAAAAAAAACAAGTTTTTTAAACTGAAAGTAAGGAGCGACATTAAAACTTAAAACGAACAGAAATTATTCCGTATATGAAAGGGGCTGTCCCCTCCTCAACGCCTCGCTCTTTACGCTAAATTGAAAAAATATTTGTTAGGTCAAGGTCCATAGTTTTTTTTTTTTTTTTTTTTTTTTTTTTATTATTATTATTATTATTATTATTTATCTTTATTATTATTATTATTATTATTAAATGAATTGATGAGAGATTGATTGATTTCTTTTTTTTTTTTTGTTTTGTAGTGTTTTTATGTAATTTGCGTGTGTTGTTTTTTTAGTGTATGTACCCGCCCAGTCGCAAGTGCTTTTTGGTATCTTTCTTGGGGCGGGTATTGGCATATTTGTTAAATGTATTTTGATGTTAAATAAAATGAACTGGACTGAACTGAACTATTGTTTTAAAAAATAAAGTTGTGAGACAGAGTCAAACTTTAGCGTAAAGAGCGAGGCGTTGAGGAGGGGACAGCCCCTTTCATATACGGAATAATTTCTGTTCGTTTTAAGTTTTAATGTCACTCCTTACTTTCAGTTTAAAAAAGTTGTTTTTTTTTTATTTAATTTCTGATAGTTTTTTAGTTAATGCAGCTTTTATTTTGGCTCAACGTCATTGAATAAGTAAAAAAAATTTGCATAGAAATTTTACTTTTCTTTTGCTAAATGGATGTCTTTACAAATTAACTTACGTAACGAACTTCTATATTCGTATATTTTTCTTCTGGCAAAAAAAACAAAGTTGCAGATTTTTGCAGATATGAGCTTGAAACCTATGTAATAGGGTTTTCTGATACGCTGAATCTGACGGTGTGATTTTCATTAAAATTCTTTCATTTGTAGGGGATGTTTCCCCCCTCTTTAAAAAATCAGGTAAACTTTCTCAGGCTCGTAGCCTTTGATGAGTAATACTAAACTTAATAAAATTATATATTTAGAATCAGCATTATAAACACATTCTTTTGATACATTTATTGACATCAAAATTCTGTTTTTAAAAGTTTCGATTACTATTGAGCCGTATCGCTTGTTTTTTTATTGTTTTTTTATTACGTATATGTTATTACGTATATGAGGAGATTCTCCCCTTGGTCAATACCATGCTCTTTACGTTAAAAGTTTAAAAAAAATTCATTCCCAAACCCCTGAATAACAAAGGCCGTTTAATTAGAATAGATAGCTCTTTTTAAAGCACTAAAAAAAACTGTAGCGTAAAGAGCGAGGTATTGACTTGGGGGAGAACCCCCTCACATACGATATAATTTCTGTTCGTTTTAAGTTCTAATGTTGCTCCTTACTTTCAGTTGAAAGAACTTGTTTTTTTATTTAATTTCTGATCGTTTTTTAAATAATGCTTGGAAATCCGGCGCCCCTTTCACAGAAATATCCCTTCCCCCAAAGAAACATCCTCCACGGAAATATTCTCCAGAGTAACCCCTCCTCTAGCCCCCCCTCCAGAAAAAAATCCTTCCTGAAAATGTCTGTATACTTCCCAATAACCAATAAATAATGCTGGCAAGTCCGGCGCCCCCTTCATGGCAATGTCCCTTCCCCCATGAAAACTTCCTTCATGGACAGATCCTCCAACATAACCCCCGACCCACCCTTCCCTCCCACTACCAGAAAAAACCCCCCTGAAAACTTCTGTATGCTTCCCAATAACCAATAGTATATGTTAACATTGGGTAAAGTTCATAACTTTTAGCCCTCCCCCTGGGGACTTCGGGGGATTAAGTCATCCTAAAAGACATATTTATCATATTTTCGACCATGTTGAACAAAATGGCTATCTCAAAATTTTGATCGGGTGACTTTGGGAAAAAATAAGCGTGGGAGGGGCCTAGTTGCCCTTCAATTTTTTGGGTCACTTCAAAAGGCACTAGAACTTATAATTTCCGTTCTAATGAGACCTCTCGCGATTTTCTAGGACCATTGGGTTTATACGAACACCCCTGGGAAAAAGAAAAAAAAAACAAAAAACAAACAAATAAAACCGCATAATAAACCGTGATCTTTCTTCTGGCAAAAAATGGGATATTCCACATTTTTGTAGATAAGAGCTTGAAACCACTACAGTAGGGTTCTCTGATACGCTGAATATGATGGTGTGATTTTCATTAAGGTTCTATAACTTTTAGGGGGTCTTCCCCCTTTTTTTGAAAATCAGCCAAATTTTCTCAGGCGCGTAACTTTTGATGGGTAGCACTAAACTTGATGAAACTTATGAAATCAGAATTAAAATCTGATTCTTTTGATGTATCTATTGGTATCAAAATTCCGTTTTTTAGAGTTTCGGTTACCATTGAGCCGGGTCGCTCCTTACTTACAAATTTAGTCTGGTATTTATAATTAACAAAATAATAATATAAGGAACAAAATAACAATCTGTGAAAATCGAACTTTGTTATTAGCTGTTAAAGTTGTTGCGTTATTTAGAGTAGGCGGGATATGAGCATAAAATAAATTCAGAAACCTCAACTCCTGTACGCTATTCTGTATAACGTTTTACGTTATTAGCGTTCTGCAAATTTTGTTTCAGAAACCTCCCTAGTGCTAATTTCATGTACTTTTCAGCTTTAGGATTCAGAGCCATCTAAGACTTAGTTTTGCAAAAGAAATCAGTTGCAAGATTACAATTACACAATTTTTTAGATATGCTATTACAGTTGGTCCGAACCTCAATGGGGTAGAACTAGCTTAGTTAAAACATAATTTTATGATCATATATCGGAACCATACGTTTAAAAATACCTTCTAGTGAATCAATATTCAACCAATTTCACTAAATTCAAAATTAGCTAGATGGCGGAGGAGGAAACATCTGTGCCTAGTGAGTATTTCCATGGGACTAGACATTCCACGAAACGCTCTCGACAACCGGAGGATAAGTTGGTAATGCAAACATTAAAAAAGAAGATAGAAGCTAATATGCCCCTTTCAATACCCATGACGGAGGGTGTTCGAGTTGGTTCAGATTTTTTTAGTTATGATAGCATAGAACTTGCAAATCGGCTTTTGGGGAGTTACCTCGTACGCAAATTTGAAGATGGGACCGTCATTAAAGGAATAATAGTTGAAACTGAAGCTTATCCAGGTATTTCCTTTTTAATGGTGACCTTTTCTATAAGTTTTCTTTCTTATTTAAGGGCTTAATGTCAAGCAAAAAGTCCCGAAAATATTATTATGTCGTATATAATTCTTGTTGGTAATGCTGCAATTAGGATTTTGGATCTGTTTGTAAAATTTTAGAAACGATTAAGCTGCAGGAAATCTTATAAAAATAGGATTTTGCCACTCCCCCCTCCCCCTTCTTGTCTTCCATCTTGCTTCAAATCAGAAGCTGTTAATGATTTTTTAGCTGTCTGCTAATACTAGAGGTACTTTAGTTTATGAATAATGTTAATTTAGCTTTATCCCTAACTTTCTGTGGTGTTGCATGTGTTTATACTCTTTAAATTACCAAATTAATATTCAATTTTGAAAAACCTTCTTTAAGGCGATAAAGTGAAAATTATGACCAATTCAATAAAAACTCACGAACATACATTTTGTTGCTAATTCATCAACCATTCTATGGCATCATCAGCTCGAGTGTAGTTTGTATTTCTATTCTTTAAAATTAATTAATTGATATTTACTTTAAAAGAATTTTCGAAGGCGATAAAGTGAAAATTTTGACTAATTTGATAAAAACCCACGAATATATATTGTTTTGTTGTTAATTCATAAACCATCCTGTGACATAAACAGCTCAAAATTTATGGGATTTTGGCCCCCTGATATTCCCCTCTTGTTTCTAACGTAATTGCTTTGTTTCTTTCTTTAGTCGACACTTAATTTTTTTCTGATTTTTTTAAGTTCATTTTTTTTGCTCAGCTGTTGCCAACTAGTTTGTTTTCAGCATTGTTTTTGCGTATATTAAATAATAAAAAAATAAGTTTTTCAACTGAAAGTAAGGAGCAACATTAAAACTCAAAACGAACAAAATTATTCCATATATGAAGGGGTTGCCGTCTCCTCAATACCTTGCTCTTCACGCTGAAGTTTTAGCACTTTTAAAAAGGTTCCTATTCTAATTAACGGCCCTTGTGTTTCAAGAGTCGTTCCTAAGAAAATGGGACAAACTGTCAAACTTTAGTGTAAAGAGTAAAGTATTGAGAAGGGAACAACCCCTTCATATATGGAATGATTTCTGTTCGTTTTGAGTTGTAATGTTGCTCCTTACTTTCAGTTGAAAAACTTATTTTTTATATTTAATTTCTGATGGTTTTTCAAAGAATGCCGGTAAATCTGGCTCCATGAAAAATTCCCTCCTCTCAAGGGAGACTCCTCCTCGGAAAGTTCCTCCCAGTTAAAATATACCCCCCCCCCGTAAAATTTCTTCCAGACGATTCCATCCTCGCTGAAAATTCTCTCCCCCCCCCCTCTGTACAATTTCTTGCAGAATTTTCAGCTTAAAAATTTTTTAGCATACTTTCATTTGAAAAAGACTTGAAAGTTCTGATCGTTTTTTCTATCACTCCAGAAATCCGCCCTTCCATGGAAATTATTTCCTGGAAATCCAAACACACAGAAAATTTCCCTCGGATAATTCCCGTGGAACATCTTCACATGCGAAAGTGAATAGGCAAAGACAAAGTAAGACAAATAAAAATAATTTCGTATAGGAATTCTATCAAATCTTGCCAGTGTAAAATTTACCCTGGAAAGTTCACCGCCGGAAATTTCCTTCCACACGGAAAATTATCCCCATGGAAACTCATCCCAAGCATAAAATCCCCCCTATCCGCGAAAAATGTCTGCATACTTCCCAATATCAAATACTATACGTAAACAATGGTTTATAACTAAAAGATCTATCCCCTGAGGGGGGGCGGTCATGCTATATCGAAAAACATAATTTCTTGGGCTTTTCAACTATGTTGAACAAAATTACCATCTCAAAATTTTGATCGGACATTTTTTGGGGAAAAGGGGCGTGGTAGGGTGGCTAGTTGCCCTCCTATATTTTTGGTCACCAAAAAAGGGCACTAGAAATTTTAATTTCCGTTCAAATGAGCCCTCTCCTGATGTTTTAGGACCATTGGTTCGGTATGATCACCCCTGGGGAAAAGAAAAAAAAATAAATACGCATCCGTGATCTTTCTTCTGACAGAAAATACAAAATTCCACATTTTTGTAGATAGGAGCTTGAAACCTATAGAGTAGGGTCTCTGATACGATGAATCGGATTCTGTGATTTTCATTAAGATTCATTGAGTTTTTAGGGGGTGTTTCCCCCCTTTTTCGAAAATTATGCTAATTTTCTCAGACTCATAGCCTTTTATGGGTAACACGAAGGTTAATAAATCTTATATATTTGAAATCGGCATAATAAGCCCATTCTTTTGATATGTTTATTGATATCAAAATTCCATTTTTTAGGGTTTTGGTTAGTATTGAGCCGTGTTGCTTCTTACTTACAGTTCGTTACCACAAACTGTTTGATGGTTTTTTTTTCAACTGAGGATTGCTTTCTATAACTGATTATCTCGTGTCTAGGCACTACTGATGTAGCTTCACACACATACAATGGGAAAAGGACTAAAAGAAATGACGCTATGTATATGTCCCAGGGAACCTCTTATGTCTACTTCACGTATGGAATGTATTACTGTTTTAACGTGGTGGCAAAAGGTATTTAGACTTTATTATTATTATTACAAATCGGTGAAACAAGACGTTTATCTCACAAGATTTTTATCACAAGCCTCAAAGGGCTGAATTCGAATTTGGAGGTAAAAAAAATTAATATTGAGGAAAAAATTTCAAATGAAATAGGTCAGAAAATTAAAGAACAGGTAAAACTAATTAAAATACATTATAAAACGTATATTTTTAATATAACAGATCATTAAAACATAAGAAAAGAAAGAAATTGAGCGAATATACAAAACATAGGTGACACCTGGACAAGTAATAAAAAAAGAAAAACTATCGGTATGTTTTTTTAATATTTTCGGTAATGTAGGGGATAAAAAGTTTTTTCTTATCTCGAGGTGACGCTGTGAGTGGGGACCAAGATAGAAAAAGGTCCAGAAACAACCCGAGGTGGACGGAATCAGGGTAGGGATTTTCAAATGGGGAAAATATCTTCCGTATGAGGGTTTCTTATTTCATTTCATGAAAAAATGGAGGCACAACATAAATCTCCTGCACTCAAGCGTTATCAATCTAGCTTTCTTTAGAAGAAAAGAATATATAACCTTACCGTCTTTGAAAATTATTTCAAGGGCTCGTTTTTGGGTGGATTCGATTTTGTCTGGTTCTTCCTGGGAGATGCCAGGGTGCCAAACTGGACGAGCATGTTCAAGATGCAGACGTGCAAAAGAAGTGTAAATCGTTAAAGAATGGGTAGGGGCTGCCAAATTTAACTAGAACCTTAAGGAGGGAGATAGGTGTATTTCCTCTATGGATGGTATTAATTTAAAAAAAATTTCCACAAAATAAGTTTTTCAAAGAAAAGTAGAGAACTCCATTAAACTAAAAAGCAACAAAAATAAAATCAAATAATCTACCAAGCGTGAAACTACCACAAATCAGCATCTATAAATAAATGAAACCCAAAACAAACAGAAATTACAATAATTAACCGAGTCAAACTCAAAACTAGCAGAAATTAGCATAAGTTGGGTGCAAAACCTCTATGCCTCTATGCCCAAGGTCAGAACAAAATTTGCACTTTACTGAAAAAATACAAATGAATGTGC
This sequence comes from Artemia sp. Qi Xiang Cuo, assembly GCF_049724085.1. Lineage (NCBI taxonomy): Eukaryota > Metazoa > Arthropoda > Branchiopoda > Anostraca > Artemiidae > Artemia > Artemia sp. Qi Xiang Cuo. The sequence goes on from NC_142799.1 coordinate 8,827,657, forward strand.
ATTGTCAGTTTAATATACATATACTGATATTTAGTAATAAAAATGTTAAAATTATTTGATTTATTAAAGTTATAAAAGTAAAAACATTTATATTTTTTTCAGTAAAGTGCAAATTTTGTTCTGGCCTCAGGAAGGCATAAGGGCTTTGCGCCCAACTTATGTTAATTTCTACTCGTTTTGAGTTTGGCTCGGTTATTTATTGTAATTTCTATTGGTTTTTGGTTTCATTTATTTGTCGATGCTGATTTGGGGTAGTTTCACGCTTGGTAGATTATTTGATTTTATTTTTGCTCATTCTTTGTTTAATGGAGTTCTTTACTTTTCTTTGAAAACTTATTTTGTGGAAAAAGTTTTTTAAATTAATTTCTGTTCGTTTTATATTGACAGAGTCTTTTCAGGGAAAAAGAAAACAATACTTTTATTATTATTTAATACGTTAATTTTACGCTCGTTTTGAGTTTGACTCAGTTATTTATTGTAATTTCTGTTCATTTTGGGTTTCATTTATTTATCAATGCTGATTTGTGGTATTTTCATGCTTGGTAGATTATTTGATTTTATTTTTGCTCATTTTTGGTTTTCTGGAGTTCTTTACTTTTCTTTGAAACACTTATTTGGTGGAAGAAATTTTTCTAATTAATTTCTGTTTGTTTTATATTGACATAATCTTTTCAGGGAAAAAGAAAATAACTCTTTAAACCTTTTTGTTTTTTTAAGACTTTATAGTTTGGCCTGCTATTTGTATGCTGGAGAAAAATTTTCAGCAATTCTTAACAACATACACTCTTTTAAAAATCTGGACACAAATAGTACTGTTTAATTTAGTTTCATACCTCCTCTAGTTGACCTGAAATGGAAAACTTGATACCATTCGCAAAAAAATCTGTTTCCTTTCTTTGATAGCTTGGATAAACTTCCGCTATTTTGATTCGGTTAAATTTTAAGAGCAGAAATGGGAGGGTTGGCGTGGGAGGGTGGGAGTGGAAGGGGGATTAGTTGCCCTCAAATCACTTTCAACTAATAAAAGAGCATCAGCCTTTTCTATTTTCAACCGAATGAGCCCTTTTCGAGGCTCCCACGACAACTCCCTTAATACAAGATGTCCTGATCTAAACAACAACAACAACAAAAAATAATACATACTATCCACATCAATCTTTGCTATAAAAACGTCGAGTCTTCCCATAAATTTTAACTACTAAAAAGGCCACTGGGTCTTTCAATTTCAAATCGAATGCGCCCTTTCTGAGACGAACGATCTTTCGATGAGCGCCTTATATGCCCCAATGGTATAAATTACAACCCTTACCCGAAGGGCTGTTTCGGTTGTTGTCATCCTCTAAGACCGAATTTCCAGAACTTTAAAACTACGTTAAACAACATGGCTATCTCAAAATTTTGATTGGATGTGTTTGGGGAAATGGTGGGCGTGAGAGGGGTGTTAGTCGCCTTCCAATCATTTTCGACTATTAAACTGGGCACAAGCCACTCCAATTTCCAATTGAATGAGCGCTTTTTGAAGTTTCTACGACAACTTCTTCGATACGAAGTGCCCGGCTCTAAAGGAAAAAAATAATAAATAATACATTGTGCCAACATCATTCTTATATGCCCCCAGGGCATAACTTAAAACCCTTGCCCTGAGGGTTGTGGGGGAGTATCCTCCTCTTTTCTTAGTCCTCGTTAATTGTCTCGTTCTCGAGTGTCCCAGTTCTTTATTTAGGCAGCGCGATCCTGCTGCCCATGATTTATATAACAAATTTCTATATAAACCTTATATGCCCCCAGGGCATAACTTACAACCCTTGCACTGAGGGCTCTGAGGGGGTTATCATCCTAAAAGACCTAATTTCCAGAACGTTCAACTACGTTGAACGAAATGGATATCTCAAAATTTTGATTGGATGTGTTTGGGAGAATGATGGTCGTGGGGGGGGCGCCCGAGGTGCCCTCCTATACCTGTTAAATGTTGAAAAGGGCACTAGAACTCTCAATTTCCAATCGAATGAGCCTCTTTTGAAGTTCCTACAAGGACCCCTTCCATATGAAGTGCCCAGCTCTAAAGGAAAGAAAAAAATAATAAACAGTACATTGTGCCCCTTGTGCCCTGTATTTGTTATTTCGCCATTTTCTTATATTTGCTTATGGCCGACACATAGAGCCCTGCTCTCCGTCGACCAGTTTAGAAATTTATTTGTCATGTGTTTTTTCAATAAAAGATCTTGTCTTGTCTTGTCTTGTACCAACATCGTTCTTATATGCCCTCAGGGCATAACTTAAAACGTTTGCCCCGAGGGTTTTGGGGGAGTGTCCTTCTCAAAAACATATTTTCTATCTGGAAATCAACTACGCTGAACAAAATGGTTATCTCAAAATTTTTATTGGATGTGTTAGGGGAAATGATGGGCGTGGGGGGGGGCTAGTTGCCCTCCAATCATTTTCGACTATTAAAAAGGGCGCTAGCCCTTTGAATTTCCTGTCGAGTGATCCTTTTTTGAAGTTTCTACGACAACGCCTTCCATAAAAAAACCTTATATACCCCCAGGGCATAACTTAAAACCCTTACCCTGAGGGTTGTGGGGGAGTATCCTCGTCAAAAATAAATTTTTCTATCTGAAAATCAACTACGTTGAATAAAATGGCTATCTCAAAATTTTTGATGGATGTGTTTGGGGGAGAGATAGGCGTGGGGGGGGCTAGTTGCCCTCCAATCACTTTCGACTATTAAAAAGGGTACTACCCTTCGAATTTCCAATCGAATGAGCTTGTTTTGAAGTTTCTACGACAACTCCTTCTATAAAATCCTTATATGCCCCCAGGGCATAACTTAAAACCCTTGCCCTGAGGGTTGTGGGGAGTGTCCTGTTAAAAAACGTATTTTAAATCAGAATATCAACTACGCTGAACAAAATAAAAGCCTCAAAATTTTGATTGGATGTATTTAGGGGAATAATAGGCGTGGAAGGGCTAGTTTTACTCCAAACCCTTTTGATTTTTAAAAAGGGCACTCGAACTCTCAATTTTAAATGGAATCAGCCCCTTTTGAAGTTTCTGCGACGACCCCTTCCATATGAAGCGCCCAGCTCTAAAGGAAAAAAAATAATACATAGTAGCCTACTTTGCGCCAACATTGTTCTTATATGCCCTCAGGGCATAACTTAAAACCCTTGCCCGGAGGGTTGTGGGAGAGTGCCCTCCTCAAAAACACATTTACTATCTGTAAATCAACTTCGTTGAACAAAATGGCTCTCTCAAAATTTTTATTGGATGTGTTTGGGGGAATGATGGGCGTTGGGGGGCTAGTTGCCCTCGAGTCACTTTCAAATATTAAAAAGGGTACTAGCCCTTCGAATTTCCAATCGAATTAGCCTGTGTAGAAGTTTCTACGACAACGCCTTCTATAAAGTCCTTATATGCCCCCAGGGCATAAATTAAAACCTTTGCCCTGAGGGTTTTGGGGGAGTGTCCTCCTCAAAAACATATTTTCTATCTGGAAATCAATTACACTGAACAAAATGGCTATCTCGAAATTTTGATTGGATGTGTTTAAGGGAATGATGGGCGTGGGAGGGGGCTAGCTGACCTCCAATCACTTTCGACTATTAAAAAGGGCACTAGAACTCTCAATTTTCAAGCGAATGAGCCCCTTTTGAAGTTTCTACGACAACTCCTTCCATATGAAGTGCCCTGCTCTGCGGGAAAAAATAATATATACTACATTGTGCCAACATCGTTCTTATATTCCCTCAGGGCATAACTTAAAACCCTTGCTCTGAGGGTTGTGAGAGAGTGTCCTCCTCAAAAACATACTTTCTATCTGGAAATCAACTACGCTGAATAAAATTGCTATCTCGAAATTTTGATTGTATGTGTTTGGTGGAATGATGGGCTGGGGGGGCTAGTTGCCCTAATATCAGTTTCGACTATCTAAAAGGGCACTAGCCACTCAAATTTCCAATCGAATGAGCCCTTTTCTAAGTTTCTACGACAACTCCTTCGATACGAAGTGCCCGACTGAAGAAGAAGAAAAAAAAACACATTGTGCCCACATCGTTCTTTACTATTGGTATTATCATGGATTTAGAAGGATTTACTCTCTTTTCTGAGTCCGTAGCATTATGTGCAATTTCGTTGAGGATGCTCATTGGGTTGTTCATTAGATTTCTGTAGTTGGTTTTGACAACCGTTAGTTCATTGACAAATTCTCATCTGTCAGGAAATTCCTTAGAATCGTCTAATGATTCAAATGATTGTTTTAAACCACATCTTCTACATTCTCCATTGTTATTTGCCACAAGTTAACTGCTTTATATCAAGTCCAGAAAGCGTGGCGCTCCAAGAAGTGCCTTACGATTGATCTTGCAGGTTTGGTATGCTGCTCATATTTACATAATTCAGGAAGATCTGCGCATATTACATCAGAAAGAAAACTTAGTGCTGAGAAAAAAAATTAGTGCTGTGTTAGCATATTGAACAAAAATAATTACCACAAATGATATCATCTTTAACAGCTTATATGTAATTGTCGCCTAAAAAAACGTTAAATGCGATTTTTGTGTGTGTTTTGAATGTGTATTTAACATTTTTTTATTTTCGATTTCCGTACTTCAATGTTAGGCTTATTATTAAGAGGAAAAAACCCTAGAATAGAAAGTGGGGGGGGGGGAGAATAGAAAGTCAACTGCTAGATGTTTAGGCTAAATTTTTTGTTTCGTGTTGGAGCTCTTATTTTACAATTTTTAGCGTCATAAACCTAAAAAATATGGACTTAAAACGAATTATAAACGATTTTTAATTTGGCTTTTAGAAAGTTGTGTTGATGAAGAGCTTTAGGAAGGTTGCCTGTATGGGTGGGCAGTTGTGAAGTGGGAGGTCAGCTGGAGGTTGATTGGGCACAAGAGCCCTCCATATAGACTGTGATTACTTCGACCAAAATCACTGAACGATCCTGATTCCAACTAGGCACAATATGCACCTTTTTCTTCTGTTTTTATATTGGCAGCCTTTGTCTTAAAATGGCCAATTTATATATATTGAGGCCTTTACCTTTGGCGATTCGTGTATAAGGTTGCCTTCATCTACATTGCAACTTTTGACCACTTTTATTGAACTCTAAACATTTTCACCGATGTCATATTAGACTGTAGGGGTTGTCGGAGGAGTACAAAGGACTTTGATAGAAAGACCAGAAGCCATGGGTGTAGGGAAGGGGGGCAGGGGAGGGCAGCTGCCACCTCTCCCCCCCCTATAACTTCAAATTTACACTAGATATTAACGACAACTTTTTTGTGTGTTGGAATTTTTCTATTTGATGTTACCTGGTAGATGGTTGAGAAAGCTGGAAATAAACAGAATTTTCCAAATATCGTTTCCGATATCAATATTTACGTTTCGATATTCAATATTGATTTTTGATCCGATATATAGAAAGGAGCCTGGCCCACGATTGCCAGGTTTTGACTTTTTTATTTCTCCAGGAATTGATTCAAGCGATAAGAAGTTGCTGAAAATGCCAAGGCACTCATTCAATACCATCCTTGAAAATACAAGTATAAATACTACACCACTTTTCCACCTGCATGCCTGTATCTAAATTGTCAAAAGTGCCGAATCTGGGCCACCCCGGTACTGGTTCGGCCGTCTCTGCCTTAAGTTTGCCCACCTGACAAAAGAAACAGAAAATTTTCCAGGGGAAAATTAAAACTTGTTTTTCGGATATAAAATTAAGAAAGACTATAAGAAATCAGTATAAAAAACTACAAAATCTGTCTCAGTAAGGTTTAAAAAACTAAAGAGTATATATTTCAAATTATAAATTGACTGATCAACACCAAAAGTAAGTTGTTCCGCTAATCTTGGTGTTCCAATTGTCAGTGGTTGCAGTTTCATTTCAACTTCTGTCTTTAAGATACTATCCGTCTCGTCAGTTGGCCCAAAGTCTCTTGGTCCAGTCTCCTTCAGAAAGCGGACCTTGAATTCTTCAGTTGCTACTTTTTTGATGATGATAATATAGCGAACAGGATTGCATTTATTGCTCTTCAGCTCAACCAGAATGTAACCACCAGCCTTGACTTTCTCAGTGTCAAATTGGAAGTGGCTGGTAGGGGGCTCGTCTTCAACGTACACACTGCATTCTGAAGAGTTGTTGTATACAGGATCATCTACGTCAGAATCGTCTCTCCAACTGCAACTCATGTTACTGTTTTTTAGCCTTTTCACTTCTCTGACTTTGTTCCTTTCCCGGACTTTTCAGGACTTTATTGGTCTTTCTTGTCAGATTCAGCTTTTATCCCAGCAGTAATGTGTTCTTTCAAAGGGGTGTCACTGAGCACTTGTGACTTTCTCATATTTTTTCCTGTTGATTTTTTGTGTTGAGCCTTTTGGATAGGAGTATGCACGGACCATCTCTTTTAACGAATCATCTGCTGACCTTTGCTTCTCATTTAGAGACAGAACCTGTGCTGCGTTTGTTTCGGGGTCTATGTTAACGAAGAAGTCCAACTGTCGCACAGGACTTGCGCTGAGCATAGAAACTTCCCTGGTAAGTTCTTCACTAGATGTAGTAAGCATTCTGTCTAAGACATATGACGAGAGGAACTCATAATCATCGAAGGCATCTCTGTTGGTGGGATATACCCCGCTTGCTCTGATTCCACTGATTATATTCTCGGGAGTGAAAGCCTTTGGATATGATTTTCCCAGCAGCTAAGCAATGTTATACACTGATATAGATTTATATTTATGAGCAGTCATGAAACTTGCGGCTTCCTGGTTTTAGTAGGCCTTGAGGTGCCCCATGAATATCCTTTCTAGAGGCTGTACTTTCTGAGTAGTGTGGAGAGGGACAGTTAAAAGTGCAACGCCATTATTTTTGGCTAAATCAAGCAATTCAACGGTGTATCGGCTGATCTGGTCGTTTGTTTTCAGAAGTACCGGTAACTGTTTGGAGGATTTGACTTGAATGATAAAAGCTGCAAGTAAAGAGAAGAATGAAAGGCAGACATCCAGCCAGAAGTATTTTCTGAGCCGATCATGATGGTTCCTGGTAAAGCTTCCTTGAGTAAAATTTCTTGGAACTGTTTTCCTGGGGAAATAAGTACAGGGAGGACTGTGTTCCCAGTGCATTAGCAACACCAGTACAAATTGTGGTCAACTGACCTCTTTCGGCTGACGTGACCTTCTCTACTTGCTTTTGGCCTCGCTGTGCAATGATCTTACCAGGCTTGTGGATGTTTTCATGTCGGATTCGTCAACGTTCCAAATGAATATCTTGCCGTCTGAACATGTGTTTATCATGACCTCGCTCCAGGGTGTTAAAGGAAGCTCCTACACTGTGACGGTTGAAAGCAGTTGCCCATCATAAGCTTGTACCTTCTGGCGTTCTTACTGATAGAGTTTTAAGGCGATCCATGAAACCAGGGTACCAATGCTTACCTGCAATTCCTCCACTGTCTTCCCTACCTTTGCATTTCTTGTTATCCGGTACTTTTATACTCTTAATAATGGCATAAGTATATGCAAATTTACGCGCTTCTAGGGGAGTACAGTCGAAATGCATATCAACTATCGTTTTCAAGTAAGTTTTTAGTCCTTTTTCTTGTTCCTCTGTAAATATTTATCATGTGTTGTAACAGGGTGTAAAGAAACTCACGTCCAGACTTTGTAGAGGGATATTCAGCTTCTCAAATTTTGTTTCATGTAGTATTGCAGCGTTACTCTAGGGACACCCATGGCATTTCCGGAGCATCCGACTGACTTTTTGTCGACTAAGAAATAAAAAACTGTTGTTTTATTTTCTTTTTTGTTCTGGATCCCAGCCACCTTTCTATCTTTTCTCTTCTGTTTTACTTTTAAGCATTTTATCTTGAATGAAATTTAACAGGAAAAAATATAATTTCTGTTCACCTACTGGTCTGACAGAGTTAAACAACGTCAGAATTAATCAAGTTTCGGGTTTTCATCTTACCTTTAATCTTTAAATATACTATTTACACAGCTTATACAAATATAGCACACTCTTGGACACCTTGGTACGGCATGCCGAACCTACCCCGGGTATTGTGGCCGAACGTTGGGGTTCGCCATCCCGCGGGATGAAAAAAATGCTAATTGGAAACCGGTGAAGATGGCACATCTCGGAAGCTGCCAAAAGACAGGCAAATAATAGGAGAATACAACGCGAGTTTACGGTTTTCTAGTGTTCATAATTAGGCGTAGGCCTTCAGGTAAAAATTGAACAACATTCCAAGTTTAATCACCATAAAACGTGATCCAATCTGATATTTTTGGTAAAAGTATTAATCAAGGCCAAACATTTTAAAACCATACACTGCCATCTGTCAGAGCTTTTATAATCCACCCGAAGTCCCCATATATTTTTATATTGAGATTATATGCTTTGGCTAAACGTGGGTCGGTCTCCCCTATGCCAATATTAATATTTATTTTTAACCAACTGTAAAATTTTGAATTGAGATCTTAGAACAAGAAGCTGTTATCCAACCGTAATATGATTTGTATCAAAGGTAATGATAAATAAGAATAAACCAAATTTTTCTCTTTTTTCCAATAAGCACCTCTCTAAAATATATCATAGGATCCGATCAGGCTCAAATGGGCTAAATTTTCAGGTGTTTTAGTGTCAGTTTTCTAATTCAACTTGCTCAATTCTCTCATCCCCTCTTTGCACACATTACAATACAAAAAATGGAACAGTTGACCGTTGCCTATTTGAATGTAATATGCTGACATCTGCACAGCATACCCTGCAGAGTAAACTGCTAAAGTGCTTTAAAGACTACAAAATCTCACTATCAGCAAAGAGTCTAGCTGAGCATACCTGTAATATACCTAACCTAACCTATGATTAAACAACATTAATCAGGGCTCAAGAAACTTACACAACCACATATACCTCAAACAACAAGGAAAATTAATTTTTTGTCTGAGTAGCAATGATATTCCCTATTTTGATCGATTGACTAGGCTGCACTTGGCATCAGATTAAAACTTGCATCATAATCTCATGTTCAGCAAAGAGTCTAGCTGACCATACCTGTCACAGAGCATGGAACTCAATATATCCTCCGAAATTTCAACTCCTAGAATCAAAAGATTTACTGCAAGATATCTATTCAGATTCAAAATAAAGAAGGAACGATCAATTGCAGTAGCTCGTTTCAACTCACAGAGTGAGTCAAAAGGAAAAGGATTGAATAGTCTTGACTGAAAAGCCCACGTTTGCTGTAACAGAAGAATGTGTCAAATTGCTTTTATGGTGTTTATGTTTCCTGGAAATTAGAAGTAGGATAGTGGGTCTATTATATTATAGTATTGCGGGAAAAGTAGAACATGGAAAATGCTAAAGGCCGAGTTTTGGCTGTCCCCCTCTAGACAAGATGCTGTCTACGCCCATGCCAGAAGCCCTAGTATGATAATAGTATTCCATTGAAAAGCTGCCGAAACTACTGCTGTGCTGTGGGTTTTTTTTTCGTCCTTTATTTACTATAATTTAATTTATCTTTTTTACCTACTCTTAAGGAAGTAACGAGTTCTAGAACTGGATTTAATGAATATACTTTTGGATTTCTTTTAACGTTGGAGTAGGATTCCGTACAAGAACAACCGTACCCGCCTGGTAAGTAACAGATTGAAAAGCTCTTTTTGCTCCAACTATCAAAGCATTGACAATTTCGTAATACAAAATATCAATATCTATTTTATCCATTAGGCTACATCATCAGATTTCTTTGGAATTATTTTAGACAAAAAGAAAAGATAGTTGAATCCTCTATTATTATCTCATTCAATATTAAGTAGGGTACAGTTTTTTTAAACGATGAAAAAAACTTTTTTTTGAACAAAAGAAAACAATGTAAACACTCAATGCGCATCATTATGACTGCAAAGCCTTTTTTACAGCATATTATCTCCAACTTTAGTAATTTTAAACAGGTAACACCGTGCGTTGGTGTCACTTTTCTTTGTTAGCTTCATCCGGTTGCTAAGGGGCAGAGAAACCAAAAGAAAGTGAAAATATATAAGCTATCATTTAAATATTTGGCTTTTTTTTGCTGTCTGTTATTCTGGAGTTAGTCCCTTAAGATGGTGCCTCAAAAATCATTTTGCGAGCCATAGCGCGGCTGTCTGCCTCAAAGACAAATGATACATTAGAGAATTCTCCTAGAGGACTAGCTCTCATGAAAATATGTGAAGAATATTCGGTTTGAAGGTGAAATTTGACAGGAAAGATAGTGAGACTTCACTTCCTTTTTGTCGGTGAGTTTGTCAATCAAAGTGGATAACACCACCGGGAACTCCCAAAGTGGCTAAATTAATCAAATGATTATTCTATAGAACAAATTTTTACCGTTTTCCGAGAAGGAATGCTAGAAAATTTTTATGGACTCCCCTTTCCTAAGTTCAAAAAGAAAATTCTGCATCGTTTAATCGGAAAAACAAATTTCAAGCTTCCTGATGATGTAGGTTCCATTAAAACCAAATATCCCTACTTCGGGCACAAAACAGGGGAAGTTAAACGATTTTTCTAGGATTTACGGGAAAGCAGGGGTCTTCTTTTAGTTTTCTGTCGTTTATTCAGATCTGTCCTCTGATCTCTACAAGCTATGGCAAGAGCTACCAATAAATTCTAAATAATTTGGCCACACAAACTAAAAAAGTTTATAATATACGAGACAAGTGGTTTTTTCGAGACAAGGTGTTTCATCACCCTAACGAGTTAGTTCAAAAATTTAGGTTTTAATTGTTGGGTTTTGACTCAACTTGAAAGGCAAGAACATTGGCCGTTTATTTATATATATTTTTTATTTCAGTCCCCGGAAGTGCAGTTTTAATTCGAGCCGTTCATCCCACTCATGGAGAAGAAAGAATGGTTATAAACAGGGCTAGTAAGCGAAAGGCTGCTTTGACAAGACCTTTTCAAATCTCATGAACTTTGTAGTGGTCCATCTAAGCTGTGCATAGCTTTTGGCATTGATAAGCTACAGTTTAACGAGCAGAACCTTATTGGGAACAATTTTCTTTGGATAGAACAAGGTCAAAATATTCCACCGGATCAGATTGTTACCTCTACTCGGATCGGAATATCCGGTGCCGGCAGGGAATCTGCTTCGAAATTATTAAGGTTTTACGTATTGAGCAACCCCAGTGTGAGTGTCCGTGAGAAAGCAGCTGAATTAGCCAAGGCAAAATAAATTCAAGATTCTTTGGTATTATTTATAAAGACATACCCTGGGGTCAGGGGAAGATGTACTGACCGCCCCGCCGGTAAGTTGAAAAATAAACAAATATAGTCACTTTTGATTACAGTATGGCAAAAAAGACCATTCCCCCCTCAAAATATGCTGAACCCCTCCTGAAATGAAAATATTACTATATAACTCATTATTAAGCTGAAATATAGGCGTTCATAGAATTTATTTTGTCTAAGAAGTAAGTCTTAACTTTTTCTCCGTTTCAAATAAATTTTTATCAGAAATTTTATGATTTCATACTCAGAATTGTTTCAGAATAAATACAGGGCTTTTTTAAACACCAATTCAGAGTTTCGTCACATTTCTCCTATTTGTAAGATATAGCCGTCCAATCAACAGCCAACGAGAGGGAGCACTTATAAAAAAAGGAGAAAAGAAACAAACTTCAACAGCTAAATTAACAGAGAAAACGCAAAAAGGATTCCAAAAGTAAGAAAAGAAAAAAAGATGTAAGTAAATCACTTAATGAGCTACAGTCACAAGCAGTAAGAAGTAGTCGCAAGTGCTCACAGATACAGTCCCAGGTAGTCGCAATTGCAGTCATAATTAGTGGCTGTAGCAGTAGTGGTAATAGTAATTGCAACAGTAGAAGTAGTAGCAGCCCTTACTGGTTCAAATTATTACCCTCAGAGGTTCTTAAGGTAAAGCTTATACGCCCTTTTGACAAACTGCAAAAACATACATTTCTTTTATTTAGTTCAACACCCACCTCAAGATTCCCTGAATGTTTTACCTTAATGCCCTTAGCCATTTCAGAGGTATTGCAGATACGCCCTTTTGACAACCTGGGTGCGCATAGTTTCTTTTGATTTAGTTTAACATCCTCGTCACCATGCCCTAAAAGTTTTCACTTAATACTCTACGTCATCCCTTATATATAGCAGATATGCTTTTAGACAACTTTGGTTGCACATAGTGTCTTTTGATTTAATTCAATATCCCCAAAAAGTTGCCCTTAAAGTTCTAACGTAATACCCTTAGCTATTCCTGGGATATTGCACAGAAGTCCTTTCGACATTCTGGATGCACATGGCACCTTTTGATTTAGTTTTACATTCCCCTCGACTTTCCCTGAAACCTTGAACTTCAGACCTTATTCTGTTCCTGAGATATTGCATCTGTCGTATTTTGACAATCTGGATGCACTTAAACACTTGTTATTTAGTTCAACAGTAGTAGTAGTAATACTAATTGTAACGGTCGCAAGTAGTTACAATTGCGTTCGCGAGAAGAAGCAACAAATAGATCTAGTAGCAAGTAGTCACAGTCGCAGTTGCAAGTAGTCACTGTTGCAGTCCCAGGTGATTTCAGTCGTAGTCATAATTAGATGCAATAGCAGTAGCAATTGAAGCATAAGTAGTAGTCATAGTAGCAATACTACCACTACTACTACTAACAACTCACCGCATCACCAAGCTGCCTGAGACCAACACAGCTACGCACGCTCCTCCTCCATCCCAATCTATTCAAACTTTCCCTTTTTACACCCTCCCACAGAGTTCCCATTTACTTACAATCTTTCTGTATGACGTCCTCCCACCCAAGACGAGGACGACTTGCTTTTGTGTAACCCTAGAAGGTTGGCTGAAAAGAACAATATTCGGAAATCTGTCATCCTTCATCCGCACAATGTGCCCAATCCACCTCAACCTTTCTTTCATTATAGCCCTAGAGTAGCAATAGAATTAGTAGAAGTAGTAGTAGAGACGTCCTTCTGACAACCTGCATACACATAGTGTGTTTTGGTTTAGTTCTACGTCCACCTCAAAATTCCCTGAAAGTTTCACGTTGATGCCCTTAGCCATTGCAGAGATATTGCGGATACGTCCATTTGACAACCTGGGTATGCATAGCTTTTTTCGATTTACTTTAACATCCCCGTCACCACGCCCTAAAATACCCTTAGCCGTCTTTGAGATATTGCAGGTAGTCCAGGTACACTTTTTGACAACCATGGATGCACATAGTGTCTTTTGATTTAGTTCAATATCCCCAAAATCTTGCCCTGAACGTTCCAACGTAGTACCCTTAGTTGTTCCTGGGATATTGTGCAGACGCCCTTTTGGCGACCTGGACACACATAGCACCGGTTTCATTTAGTTTTACGCCCCCTCAACTTTTCCTAAGAGTTTCAAATTAATACCTTATTCTGTTCCTAAGATGTTTTATCTATGCCACTTTGACATTCTAGATGCATATAAACTCTTTTGATTTCTTTCAGTACTAGTAATAGTATTAGAAGCAGTAGTTGCAGCAGAAGTAGTAGTAGTGGAAGTAGAAGTGAAGTAGTAGAAAGTTTCACCTTAAGACCATTAGCCTTTTCGACATCCAGGATCAAACATACCCCCAAGGGCACACGCAGAAATTTGTTAGGGGGAGATGCCAGAATAGCTTTGTCGGTTGGCTGCACGAGAATATAATTTAAGACACATTTTATTAGGACAAACTTTATTTTTAAATACGTTTAGAAAAAAATTCTCAAATAAATAGAGCAACTTACTTTGCATGCAAAACGAAACAAAACATAGCAAATTTCAAACGGCAAGGATTCCTGGAAAAGGGATCAATCCATTAATCCAGTATTATATTTAATTATTATGCATGTAATCTTAATCCATTATGTCCAAAATCTACAGTGATAGAAACTCCGACTCAAACCGATATTACAGAAAGATTTATGAATTCCCAAGACTATAATAGATGTAGATTTCTCTTTATGCAATTTTTAAGCCTTATAATAGGCTACAGAAGGAGCAGAGATACTCAAAACTCACCCTACCTGCATAGATACCACGTTTTGATTTTATAATGGTCATTTGCAATATACCTCTTTCATGACAGGACAAATATCCCTCACGAACTGAAACTCCCTATATCTTCTGACATTTTTGAAAAAATTACAGAATAGCAAAAGAAAACTAAATTGAGACTTGTAATCCAGCTGTCCAATTCACCCTCTTTAGTTTGGCAGTCCGGTCATGAATTATCAGATATCAGCTCATGGGTTCTCATGCATGTTAAATTTGACGGCGTAATTTTATTGAGATTGTCCCCTTTTTAAGTGGTTCTCTTTCTTTTTTACTATAATTATACGAACCTTCTTACGAACTAATAGCTTGGGATGTTTAAGTTTAAACTCGAACAAACACATATTTAGGAAGCTGATTCTTCCATTTAATGTTATCAGTATTTATTATGCTTTTCTTATTGATAAGAATGGCTATTTACTTACCATTCATTACTATGAAGAATTTTATTTTATTTTTTTTTTTTTTTTTTTTTACTTCAACAATATCATATAGAGAAAATGTTTTTGAAAACTGGATTGGGGTCACTCGGTCACAAATTAGAACTCATATTGCCCCTATTAAGGGTCAAAGCCTATTGGCAGGCAGCCAACTATGGCCAAACACACTTACTTCGATGGTTTTACCCTACTGTACTCTCCTTCCTTTGATTTCCTCATAATGATTTTATAGTCCCCAATTTCCAGGGGGTACAAGCCCCCCCCTGTGGGTGCCCATGCATACCCCCCTTCCAAATAACAAAACTTGTATGTAAATTGTGGTCAACTTTCAGAACTTAGAGCCCTTGCTCCTAGGGGTATGGGGTATTTCATCCCAGGAGGCATATTATTTGGCCTTTCAATCATTTTAAACAAAATAACTATCTCAAGGTTTTTATTGGATCACTCTAGGGGCAGGGCAGCTAAACAGACGTAGCAGAGGCGCTGGTTGCCCTAATCACTTTTGACTCTTAGAAAGGGCATGAGAACTGTCAATTTCAAATTGAATGAGCCCCCTACTGAAGTTGCTATGACTATTGGTTTGGCAAGATGACCCCTTATACTTTCTAGTCTTAAAATGAGCAGCTACAGTGCTATTGTATGTATGTGAGTATATATTTTGTTTCCCATCATACAAACAAAAATAGATGGAGTATCAATAAAGAAGAGAAAATAAAGAAAAATACAACTTAACTAAAACAACAGCTCAGAAAATCAAACCTTGCCATGGGTGGCCAGTTCCCCTGCTTTTCAGGTGCAATTCTAGCTCCTGAAGCTTTTTGCTTGGGTCTAGTAACCCGTATTTTTTTTTCAATTAAACACACAGGACACATCCGCGGGGGGAACGCAAAGGGTATTTGACAAACTTATAATACACTTGCTGTATCCTAAATAAATCAGAATTAGTTAATGTATCACAAACATGTGACAAAAACAAAAGCACAAAATCTACCATATCATAACCATAACCAATCTTGAAAGGAGATCTCTACTACCATAAATTCTTGCTAGGAGAGCTCTGTTTAAATGAAATTTCCAACTAATAAATGAACCATAAGCTAGGCAGTAAATATATAAACATTGTAAATATTCTATGTTATGCTCACATATTATTACATAAAATCCCGTTAAACAGGGCAAAAACTAATTTAGTCCTTTGAACATTCCAAAATCCATATTTATCATTTTGAATCCATAAAAATGGCAATTTCGTCTGATATTTGGAGAGATTGTAACAGAAGAACCATTAAATTTCTATTTGTATGAAGAATGGGCAGGATTACATCCCATATATTCCTTTGAAATTTAACATGGTTTTATTTTGTGTTTAATTTGGCAAAGGTCGGCTGGGGGTGGCTAAGGCGATGTAGACAAATGTTTTCCGTGTCCAATACATTCTGCAGATTCTTGCTGATGTATTAAATTCGTGGAAATTTGATGGAAATGAGTATTTTTTAAAAACTGTTTTCTTCATTTATTTATACATGCACACTTTCAACGACAAAAAATAGCGTATTTGGCATTGCGGTCACTAAATTTTTGTCAGGTCACAAACAATTTCTTACTAGATCATAAGACTGGTACTTACGTTAGCAAACAAATGTTCACTTTATATAGTAAAAAGACTATTTACATGGAGATTATTTCCACAGAAACAGGAGTGATTTCCTCTAAGATTACTCCGAAGGATCCACCCGAGATACTAAAAATGGTACAAAAGGGTCAACGGGTACAAAATGGTAAAAGGGTCAAATATGGATGCATCTACACTACTGCTAAAAACTGACACATTAATTCTTCTTTTTCGAATCCAAATAAATTGTGGGCCAGCTTAAGATGTTTGACCTAGAGCCCACACACGAGTAAAGCATGTCATGGGAGGAAAACTAAAACAAGCTCCACCTGTAGCTTCAGTTTAGGGGAAAAAAGATAAAAAGTTTCTTTTAATTTTGTTTAAGGTATAGTGAAATTACAACCAAAGAAAATGTTTGAGTATTAAAAAAAACTTCTTGAATAAAAAAGTATAAAGTAGTTTTAAACTCAAGGAATATATAAAAAAAAAGTTTTTCAAGCACACTCCTATAGAGACAAAAAAGACAAATCAACGATCTCATTTTGATTTCAATACGAAATTAAATTAAATGTGGGATTAAAAAGGTTTTTGAATCCAGTGTTAGATGTCGTTCTGTTGGCGCAAATACAGCGGAAGCATCAAAGGGTAACTTAAAGCCTACAGTGCAGTCAATGTAAGGTTTAGCCTCAAACAAACTGCAATAGTTTTGATTTTGGTACCGAATCGAAAAAAAAAGTTTCTACAACATACAAAAAAATCGGCCAAAATCGGACGAGGCAAAATTAACAGTTTTTGTCTTTTCTTCTAAAATGATCAATTTTTAAAAACAACTTAATTTGCAGGTAAAGAAAGTTGGTAATAGGTAATTCTGGTACGTAGATCACGAATATGCACTTCTTTTTGTTTTGAATGCTCATATTCAAATCCCCCTCCCCTCTCACCCATAAATCAAGCATCGATATAGGTCTGAGAAAGACACTGCGCGAAGTTGAATCCATACAGGAAAAAATTGGACTCCTAACGCAGAAAAGAAGTCGTGTCATGTTATTTTACCAAACCATCCCCCACCCTCCACCCTAAACAGGACCAGCCCGAATTCTTAGAAGCCTTTAAGCAACTTCTCACAACTAGCTAAATCATTGATTTTAATTTGAACAAAATATAACAGATAATTTGAAATTGCAAAAGGATTGGAGATTCGTTACATTTATTTAATTAATCCCATGTATTCTACATCTTCTATTTGGACCTGAGCATTAGAGCAGCTAGCTCCTCTGCAATGTTTGCAAGCAATGTCGCGTTTCATGCCATTTCAATTCCAGCTGTACAGATCACTATCACAGGATCCTTTACAACCACAGTTCATGACGGTAAGAATTTTCACTGGTGCCGCTGGAAGATCCATGAGGATAGGGTACAGTATGCCATTCTTCAGTCTCCATTCCCAATTCTCAGGATCAAGGCCAGGACTCTGAAGCCCAATCCAATCTTGTACTTGAATATATGTGTGGAAACCGTGAACTTTCACTGCTGCTTAAGTAAGAGGTAGATCTTGGAGATTGACGACAGTTGTAAACGTTGCTACTTTCTTCTGAAAGACTCGGTGCCGGTAATTGTCAAGATTGTCAGTAGACTTTCTGCTGAAAGACTCAGTGCCGGTAATTGTCAAGATTGTCAGTAGATTTTCCACTTACAATATAGAAAGAGCAGACTCTCCCGTTGCTTTAATCTCTTCTTTCGAAGCATCAATTCTGGAAAATGTTGAAGCATTTTCCCTAAACTGTTTGTTGTTTCTCAGTCGTTTAAGCGCAATCCCTTTGCTAAGTCCATGTAGACGGGAAGTTGTGTCTCAGCCAAGAATTGTGTGAAGAAAAGGAAGCAATTTGCAGGTTTCAGTCCCAATCTTCTTAACAGTGGCTCGATGTTCCATGTTGAACCTGAAGTTGTTGGCTTAGGCTCAATGTACATGTAGACCTTGTGGTGCTCCTGATTACAATGATAAAGTAACAACACCAGCAAGTCGGTATCGTCACCGATAACTACAGCGTACAAAGACTTCGAATCGTTCAACCGCTGTAAGCACAATAAGCAAGTCAGCATCAGCTTTAGCTTGGATGGTTCTCAGACCTTTGCCTCGTGATCAGAAAGTACATTGACAAAACGGGCTTTATTCTTTATGCACGAAATAAATTCCTCTTTTTTGGTGGCCAGTCTTATTTTTTGTGCTAGACAGTACTTTCCGTCCAGTAACACGGTTTCGCTTAACATGAGTCATAGCTTTTGTCGAAGCAGCAATGTCGTAGCCATTAAAGACAATAATGGTGTCTGGATATTTGGCCGAA
Source organism: Artemia sp. Qi Xiang Cuo (assembly GCF_049724085.1). Taxonomy (NCBI): domain Eukaryota; kingdom Metazoa; phylum Arthropoda; class Branchiopoda; order Anostraca; family Artemiidae; genus Artemia; species Artemia sp. Qi Xiang Cuo. The sequence goes on from NC_142799.1 coordinate 8,846,131, forward strand.
ACGTAGTTCCAGTAGCAGTCTAAGATCTACGAATATGTTTTTCTTTCGCCCAAGGAATTCTGCAATGCAAAGTGCCCCCGTCTAAGACGTAGGTGCCATTCAGACTATGTTTTTTTCCAATTGTATCAATTTCTGAATGTCGCTTGATAGCTTTTGATAGCTCTGGTTTATTTGTCTTTCGGAACATGCCAGAATTATTAAGAAGTGACGCAGGAAAGGAGCAAAGTTCATACTCAAATGAAGATTGTTCGTCCATATTTAGTCTTTTGGATATAGTTAGAAGACTCTGAAACAGCAATGAAGGGTCCAAACGGTGGATTTTTCCCCTAATTTTTGTCTCGCCGTCATAAGGACTGCCTGATCATTCCGTCTTAATGAATGATCCTTCAGAGATTTCCTTAGAAATCCGTCAAGAATATTTTTTCAGACTTCCACTGCTTTGTCTGCGCTCACGTTCTCTGTAGCAGTCATGCCAGTAGCAAGGCTTCGAAACGATAGCGGATCACCTTCTAAAGGAAACGACTGTTCGTGTGTCTTTGCAGTCCGTCTGCTGAATTGAAATACCAGACTCTTTGTGTTGGTTGCTTGTGTGACACAAAATATCCGTCAGTTCTTGCATCAGAAGATTAATGTGACCACAGGATGGACGTCTCATTACCCACTAAAGTCTCTGTACTTCCGTCATTCCTCTACCTCTAGTCAATCCAGTTGCCGTTTTCAGACTTCTCATCAGTTTTTGTTGTATGACCAAATCTGAAGATAAACCAGCCCAAAATCTATCCGAACTTCTCACAACGCGCAAGACTTTTGTGAAAGACTGGAAAAGTGTTGGGCTTGTATGTTCAAGTCCGATCATCTGCTGTTGGTACAGCCTCGCCGACTTCTTGTGGTTTTTGTTACCAGCTGCTGCGAGGTAATGGAGCATGTCGGAGACTGTTTGCAAATGAAGTTTTCATTGACCTGTCTGTTTAACTCTGAGTAAATTTCAAAGAATGGCAACCATGTCCATGTACTATATCCCAAGTTTTCCTCTTCGAGTCTCGTGACTTCACTCTGATTTAAGAGCTGACAGAGAAGCTTTGACTTACATGAAACTTGAAGACTGGGATATCCGTTGCTTTCCCGTTGCTCTCCCGTTGCTTTAATCTCTTCTTTCGAAGCATCAATTCTGGAAAACGTTGAAGCATTTTCCCCAAACTGTTTATTGTTTCTCAGTCATTTAAGCGCAACCCCTTTTCCAAGTCCATATAGACGGGAATTTGTGTCTCAGCCAGGGATTGTATGAAGAAAAGGAAGCAGTTTGCAGGTTTTAGTACCAATCTTCTTAACAATGGCTTGGATGTTCCAAGTTGCACCTGAAGTGGTTGGCTTAGGCTCATTGTGCAGGTATACCTTGTGGCGCTCCTGATTACAATGATAAAGTAACAACACCAACAAGTCGGTATCGTCACCGATAACTACAGTGTACAAAGACTTCGAACGTTCAACCGCTGTAAGCACAATAAGCAAAAAGTGACATATCAACATAGCTTAACATAAACTTTAGAACCACATCCATTTGAAGGATTGGTGGCAATAAGCTACCTTGATGTAAAAGATTACCACACCTAAGACTTTTTGGCAGTACGTTGCTGCTATACCGGCTGCATACCACGGATAGAATTCCAGGTTTGGTATCAATTCAAGTCATTATTTTTCACTAATTAGATAAGTCCAGGCAGCACTAAAACACAAAATTGAGCAATTCTTATGAATAAAAAAAGGAATACTGCAATATGCTCAGAATTCTCATAAATGTGGAGGATTTGCTGCTGTATAATATATAATGTTTCTATCAGTTCTAAAGCTAGATTTTAATGACTCCAATTAATCCTGAAAGAAAGTCGGAACAGTTTAAGAACTATGTATTTGAAAATCACATAAAGATTACACCAGAAAACTCTTTCTCAAAGTAACAATTTAATTTGGAATAACTATCAGTAATTATAGATATTATTTTTAATTCACTCAAAAATGGTGATTTAGAACAGTAATTTGTGATTTGGAATACGAGTTGGGTTTTCTTTCCTTGATATATTTTGGCGAATCCCTTTTTTAAGCCTAGAAAGTGTCTAATGCGATAAATTACAAATCACTTTGTGCAGTAGAGCAACCTCAAGCTAAAAACAAAAATAAGATTAAATCTCGATTCAGGCGCGTTGGGATAGTAAAAATTCAATAGAGCAATCAGAAAAATACTTCTGGTAAAAATACATTTGGCGGTTTTTAAAATTTCAGTTCGGGCCAATTCATACCATAGTCAGAGTCGCCACCACGATCAGTCCCTACAGTGCTAAAATCGCTGAAATTAGCGTGCTACACAACGATTTTCGGTGGTACAGTAAAAAAAACATGTTGCACGTGTCGCGGCTTCCGCCGCGACACGTGCAAGATTCGTGTGAGGGGACTTGGATTGATTTTTTATCAGTTTTCTCATCTTTTTATGTTTGGTTATTTCAAACTTAGCACCAATATTTCGAAAAGAACATGGCAGAAACGTGTTCTTGGTTACATCAACTTTGCGCCAATATTTCGAAACAAATACAGTAAAGGGCACTCTGAGCTTTTTGTAAATTCCTCTGCCTTTTTTTCAAAATCTTCATCATTTTGTCCAGGAAAAAAAAAGAAATAATTATAGCACGAAAGTCTACAAATTGTAGCCAGGGCCGGATAGACTGGATGCAGGGTCCGGTTGGAATTTTTTTTACGGGGTCCCTGTCTACAGATTAAATATATATATATATATATATATATATATATATATATATATATATATATATATATATATATATATATATATATATATATATATATATATATATATATATATATATATATATATATATATATATATATATATATATATATATATATATATATATATATATATATATATATATATATATATATATATATATATATATATATATATATATATATATATATATATATATATATATATCTATCTATCTATGTGTGTGTGTCTGTGTCTGTGTGTGTGTGTGTGTGTGTGTGTGTATGTGTGTGTGTGTGTGTGTGTGTATATATATATATATATATATATATATATATATATATATATATATATATATATATATATATATATATATATATATATATATATATATATATATATATATATATATATATATATATATATATATATATATATATATATATATATATATATATATATATATATATATATATATATATATATATATATATATATATATATATATATATATATATATATATATATATATATATATATATATATATATATATGTTTATATATAGTACCCAGAGAACAGTGGCTTCGCTGCTGGGAACGGCTATACTGCAGGTTTCTATATATTGGTTCTCATTGTCACTTGCTTTGTATCCAAGGCTATTGCCCCAATGAAGCAGCAGGTTGATTTGCATCATCCTCGACTTCTAGCATTTTCATGTAGCTTTCAGCATAGTTGTTTGTATCTCGCAATATTTTTTCCAAAAGATCCGTTATAATGAGAAAGATCCCGTAGTGTAAAGGATGTGCAAGGCGTTCTCGGGGTCTAAAAAGTACCTTTGACCATGTGAAGGAGGTTCAAAATCCCATTCAGCGGTCTGTGATGGATGTGGTGGTAGATTAATTTTGTGATAAGCTACGTTGAGGCTTAACACTTTACGACTACTGATGGTTTGACCATCGATAAAGTTTAAGTTTTGCATTTGTTTGTGGAGCTCTTTAGAGAACAAGTGACGTTTTATAACAAGCCAAACCAATTCATTTGAAAATTGTGGATGTGATAATGCAATTCAACCACCTTTGCTGGCTACTTTTTCTGTAGGAACACCACAGTAAACACATACGACGTTGAAGGTTCCCAATGACTTGAACTTAACACCTACGTTGTTTGCGGCATCTTTATATGTTTGTACTGGGTTTTGCGCCACAATTTGTTTGCGTCGAAGATTGTGAGGGCGTTATCATTCTAACTTAATATTTCTTTCTTCATCACTTTCATTTAGGACTGGTTCTGATTCTTGCTTTCACTGATCTTTTAACAGCACAATTCTTTGTTCTTCACTTTCATTTTTGACACGTTCTGATTCTCCCTGTCGCTTAATTTCTAACCACATATTTCTTTGCTCTTTACTTCCACTTTTCGATTCGTTCTGATCGTTGTTGTTGCATGTCTTGTAACTGTATTCTGTCTTTTCTTTTTTTCTGTTTTCCACTTCTGTTTTTGTCTTGTTGTAACTCTCGCTTCCGCTTGTCTTTTAACCTGATATTTCTTTGTTTCTCAATTTTGTTTATCATTACTTTAGACATTTTTTCAGTAACCACATATTTTTTTGTTCTTCACTTTTGTTTTGACTTTTTTAATTTTTGCTGCCATCTTTTAATCGTATCTTTGTGTTTTCCCTTTCGTTTTTGACTCATTGCAATTGTCGTTTTTGCAAGTATTCTAATCGCACGTTTTTCCCCGTTTCCGTTTATCATTACTTCAAATATGTTTTCGATGCCGTTTGCCTTAGCTGCTTGGATTGGTCTTGTCACATATGATGGTCTGGGTTGTTCATTTTACCCATTGCGAGTTTACATTTTCTCAGGTCGTCCTCTTGATTTTGTATCATTTGATGGTCCAGTTTATTCGTTTTGACCAAGTGTTAATATGCATTTTTGCCTCTAGGTATTATGAAACTTTTGAAAATGCCTTTTGTAAATATACTCATTATATATGATTTTTTATACTCAGCCATGTTTCTTGTGTATTTTTACATGCGTCGAAAATAATAAAAACGATAGAATCACTCCTGAGGCGGAAATGACGTATTTGTGCTTTTGAAATTTGATCATAAGTAAGATGTTACTTTTACAAATTTTTCCAAAATGACGGCTCTGAACGTGTTTTCTCAAACTTTAAACCTGTTTATATCGTTTTTCAGGCCTGAAAATGTCAAGATGCCAATCCCCTCCCCCCCCCCAAAAAAATATAGAGCTGTTTTCGAGAAAAAATTTAAATATACATGCATGCATGAATAAATAAATAAATAACAATTATTTCTCATTTACAAAATACAAAACATTTGTTGAATATAAATTTAGATCACCGAACATGAATAAATGAGTTTAGACATTTCTAAGTTTTTTTCTGTAAATTCTTCGAAAACTGTCTGAAAAATATAATTTCCTTGCGTCTTCACTTTCAATCGGCATAACTGCTGAACTATTTAAACTATTCCTGATTAATTGTTGCTATCGGATAGTTTCTATTAGTTTTAGCCTGGAAACACGATCTTTCTCCAGGAGAAACGCTTACAGGAATTATTAAGAATATTGAACAATTTCTAAAAAATAGTGTTTGTTGTGATGGCAGCTTGGAGCCCTTTCAAACGCGGGGCCCGATTGGACCTGATCGCCCTTTATCCGGCCCAGATTGCAGCACGAAAGTGCTACTATTTGGTCATTCACTTTAGTACGTGAAACAGTGCTACACATGATGAAATAGTGCTAAAATAGCACTTCCATGACACAGCTGGCAACTCTGACTATAGTTCTACAATAAAATTCGTAATTTCCGCAGAAACTTTAAAAATCCTCCTTAGCACGCTACACAAAATAAACACTGGTTGTCAAAATGGTAAAAGCTTCATCAGATAATGGCGTTGAAATCTCAACCGAGGAAGAATCATATGAGGACAAACTGAAATATGTTAGCGTAATCTCGAAACCAATGGCCTCTAAAAAGCTAACTAAGAAAATTTACAAACTGATTAAAAAAGGTAGGTTATAGGCTACATCAACCTTGAGACGTTATTGTAGCTAGCCTATTGTTAAGACAGCCAAAAAAGTAGACAATACAATTCTAGACTAGCTACTTTTTGCTATCTTGAAGGGGTTAGATTAGGAAAGCAAAACTTTCAGGGATGGATCTACAGACTAAAGTAGGCTGTGTCCTGGGAAGGTATTTTGAAGTACCAACCTCCACTCCCTCTAGAGGGCACTGACCTTTAACAACCTTTAAATTTCTTTGTGCTATAAAAGCGATAGGAACTTGCTAAACAGATCCTCTTCTTAAATGAAGTAGGCCTACAAGAAAAGTGTTTTCAGCTCACAACTTGCTCAGTCCCAATTTATGAGGTTTCTAGTAACTCCAATTTGGCTTCATTTCCTAAATTTAGATAGAAAAAAAGCTGGTAAATTTTTACCAACTCATAGGCCTATTGCCTATTGACTTATCACTCAATGCCTTTTTTATGCTCTTTCCAAATATAATAATGATTTTTGTCGGAAGTGAATTTTACCCCCGACCATCTATATACAAATTCAGGGCCTTTATATTTGCACAATAGGGGGGTGGGAGTAGATTTGATTTATGATGTAAATGAAGGGTAAGATTTAACTTTCCCCTACACTCCCTACTGTGCAAATTTATACTCTGAATTGGTATATATGGGGGTGGGGGCTAAAATTCATTTCTGAAAAAATGATTATTAGGGTAAAAGACCTCTTTTTGGGAAAGACCACTTTCTTTGGCATTTTGGAAAAATAGCAATGGGTTTTGGACCACCCCTTTTTACTACAGTATGACACAATGCAAGTGTAGACCCAATCATCTCTCACTAGAGCCAGCCCAGTGGTAGTAATTTGTCCTAATAAATCCAATGTGTGGTCTCTGTTTTGACAAGCAAGTGAAATTATAGAAATATACCTTTAATATTTGTGATTTATATAACAAAAATCAATAAATGAAAGTTTTATTTTTATAATAAGAAGTTAATCAGCTTTTTATTAATAGCCTATGTGCATAATACTGAAACACTAAAAAGATATTTACATCAAAATAGGATAATTGGTATTTCCAAAAAGAGGTCTTTCTTGGTAAGTCAATAAACTAATCATTTTCAGTGAATGATCTTAAATAATTTTAATAATAACCATGTTGTTGCATAGCTTGGATTTTTAGCTATTCATTGGCTTATACAAACCTTTTCAACTCTAATTTGATAACAAGATATGAGGTTTTAAGTTTTAAATAATTTTGCTCAATTGGATACTGGTCTTTTACCCTATATTTCAAAACAGCATAAAAAAAAGGCATCAAGGGGTGTATTCACTTTATTTGTAAGTCAATAATATGATTTGGTAAAAATTTACCAAAAAGCCCATCAACATGGCTTAAAATTCTCCTCAAATAACAGGAATTGAATTTTCAGGTCTAGGCTAAAACCAGACAAAGAGAAAGCTTAATTTTTGGTAAAATTCTACTTTAGCTACTTTTGGCTATCTTAGAAAGGGGTTAGGTTAGAAAAATAAAACTTACAAGAATGGGCCTACAGGCTAATGTATGTCCCAGGAAGATATTTTGAAGTACCCACCTTGACTCCCTCTCCCTCTAGAGGATCCTGACCTTTGATGACCTTTAAAAATCTGTTTGTTATAAAAGTGAAACCTTTTAAAATAGATCTTCTGGTTAAATGAAGTACAACAAAATTATTTTTAGCTTCACAACTTTGCTCAATCCTAATTTATAAGGTTTTAAAAATATGCCACTACATTACCTAAAATTTTGAAAAAAAAAACATTGATATGGCTTAAAATTCTGCTGAAATAACACAAATTGCATTTTCAGAATTAAAGCCAGAGAAAAAGAAACTGACAACTGAAAATTAAGGTAAATATTGTTCTGTCAAAAATTCAATAGGTAATAGACCTTTCATGTAGGCAAATTTCAGGACCCTTTAAAGGGAGAAGGAGGGGAGGTAGGTACTTCAAAATATCTTCCCAGGAAATACTTTAGCCTTTATAGCCAAAAGTAGCTAAAGTATAATTTTACCTAATTTTTTTTTTCAGAATTCCAATAGGTAGGGTATAGACCTGTCAAGTAGGCTAGGCAAAATTTCTAAGACTTAGAAATCAGAAGAGGGTTAACACTAGAACACTAGTGCTTCATGAATTGTACAACTACCAAACTGTTTTTTGAGATCCCCATGGAGACAGTATCTAATAAGAAGATGTGAATTCATTTAAATTCCCTTTTCAAGATGCCAGTTATCAGGCAAGTTCAGACTTGAATGGACCCCTGCTTGTTTCTGAGATAACAAAAGTAGGCTAGGTAGAAAATTTTACAAAGCAACAGTAATTTTGCAAAAATGTTATACTATTATGGCTTACAGGGAAATAGATCAAAGAATTACCCTATGCAAGCAACTAAGAGGTTAACATCTCACCTCTTAGTGATTCTAAAGAAGATGTAATCTTGGAAAATCTGGAGGTTTTGGAAAACAGCATACTCCAGTGAAGATTATGTAAGAAAAGGGGTTTGGATAGAGTTCAATGTTTTACTTTAATCAGGAGCTTAACTTTGTTTTATGTGTCCCAAAAGGAAACAAAATGGTCATTCTATTGTCTGCAATGCACAAGAGACCTTTTTTGTCCTACCCAAATCAAAAACCAGAAGTCATCAAACCCTCTAATTTTATTGAAGGCTGGGTTGTTATACCTTCAATCAAATGTGTAGTGACATGTCCTTTTCAAGGAAAACTAAAAGTGGCCCTTATGTGTATTTTATGGGCTCCTAAACTTCCATAAACTCTTATGTGTATACAGCTTCAACAGCTGAAAGATTGGATAGAAGCCTCTGACAAGGAAAACACTACATGAAGGAAATCTACTTATACATAGTGCAGCCTCACATTATCTTAAATTAAACATACATACATAAATTAAACAAACATATGTGATGTCGTGATTCTAATGTAGAAAGTTCAAGTCTAGCCAAAACTTCATTGTATGAAGTGTAGGCTGTCCCCAGTATAATTTTTATTGCTCTTTTTTTTAATGCTTTCAGTTTTAGAACATTGGTCTTTGGTCAACACAGGGTGCCAGACAGAGCAAGCATATTCCAGACAGTGTCTTATGTAAGAACAATAAATTATTTTAAGGTTTTGGATTGATATGGAGAAGTGTCTAAAAAAGAATCACCTGGAAATCAATACCCCTATGCCTTCCCAAGGCCAGAGCATAATTTGCACTTTACTGAAAAAATATAAATGTTTTTACTTTTATAACTTTAATAAATCAAATAATATTGACATTCTGATTACTAAATATCAGTATATGTATTTTAAACTAACAATGCACATTCAGTTGTATTTTTTTCAGTAAAGTGCAAATTATGTTCTGGGCTTGGGAAGGCATAGGGGTTTTGAGCCCTACTCATGGTAATTTCTGCTCATTTTGAGTTTGACTCAGTTATTTATTGTAATTTCTGTTCATTTTGGGCTTCATTTATTTATCAATGCTGATTTGTGGTAGTTTCATGCTTGGCAGATTATTTGATTTTATTTTTGCTCATTTTTGGTTTAATAGAGTTCTTTACTTTTCTTTGAAAAACTTATTTTGTGGAAGAAGTTTTCTAATTAATTTCTGTTTGTTTTATATTGACATAGTCTTTTTGGGGAAAAAGAAAATAACTCTTTAAACCTTTTTGTTTTTTTAAGACTTTATACTTCGGCCTGCTATTTGTATGCTGGAGAAAAATTTTCAGGAATTTTTAACAACAAATACCCTTTTAAAAATCTGGACACAAATAGTAGTTCAAGGTTTAATTTTAAAATATCTGTACAAAATTGACATAAATACAGGGTAAACACTGGAGACACAAGGTCGAATGACAAAAACCCGGTACATTAATTGGAATAAACCTGTTTGACAACAAAAAAATAAATAAGAGTTATTCCATGACTCACCAATAGACGGACACCCGCCCCACTAACCCACCAACACCGGGAAAAGATCCACCAAAAATACCAATAAAAAAAAACAAAAAACACAAGGGGCGAATAAGGGTAACCGATGACCGGCATCTCACAGGGCAAAACACCCAACAAAACAATAGTATAAAATGTACCCAGTTTTTCAATATATTAAGAATTCTTAAAATTATTTATAAGGATAGAATGAAGTTGCTTTTTTTATTTGGAAGAGATTTGCTGCAATCAATAAATGGTAGATGAAGACACCATGAACCCGTGATTGAAAATAAGGGCGAGAACCGTGATCTCTCTGTGCTTAATTTTAGGTGCTGAATGTTCCATTTATGTTGGGTTTCATAAGAATGGGCATAAAAATCTGTTTAATTTCTTTGATAGCTTGGATACACTTATGCTATTTTGATTTGATTAAATTTTAGAGCAGAAGTAGCCCCAAAACTTTGAACATAACACCCTCAGTCATTCTTGGGATACTGCTGAGATGCCTTATTGGGAATTAGCATTAAAACAGTGCATTTTGATTTAATCTTAAGGCAACATTTAGTTTTTAAACATATTGGGCAAATGGGAGGGTGGGAGTAGGTGGGGGACTAGTTGCCCTCCAATCCCTTTTGACTATTAAAAAGGGCACTAGCCCTTTCTATTTTCATTTGAATGAGCCCTTTTTGAAGTTCCTAAGACAACTCCTTTGATACAAAGTGCCCTGGTCTAAAAAAAAGAATAATACATTGTACCCACATCAATCTTTACTATAAAAATGTCAAGCCTTCCAATCACTTTCGACTATTAAAAAGGGCACTAGCCCTTTCAATTTCCAATCAAATGAGCCCTTTTTGAGTTTCTACAACAACGCTTTCTATAAGCCTTATATGCCCCCATGGAATAAATTACAACCCTTGCCCTGAGGGCTGTGAGGGGGTTATCATCCTCAAAGACCTAATTTCCAGAACTTTCAACTACATTAAATAAAATGGCTGTCTCATAATTTTGATTGGATGTGTTTGGGGAAATGGTGGGCATGAGAGGGTGTTAGTTGCTCTCCTGTCACTTTCAACTATTAAGAAAGGCACTAGCCCTTTCAATTTCCAATTAAATGAGTCCTTTTGAAGTTTCTACAACAACACTTTCAATAAAAACCTTATATGCCCCCAGGGCATAACTTACCACCCTTGCCTTGAGGGCTGGGGGGGGGGATTGTCATCCTCAAAGTTCTAATTTCCAGAACTTTCAACTCTGTTGAAGAAAATTCCTATCTCAAAATTTTGATTAGATGTGTTTGGGGGAATGGTGAGCATTAGAGGGGGGTTAGTTGCCCTCCAATTACTTCTAACTATTAAAAATGGCACTAGACCTTTCAATTCCCAATCAAATGAGCCCTTTTTGAAATTTCTATGACAATGCTTTCTATAAAAACCTTATATGCCCCAGGGCATAACATACAGCCTTTGACCTGAGGGCTGTGATTGGGTTATCATCCTCAAAGACATAATTCTTTCAACTACTTTCATTGATCAACTACTTTCATAATTCTTTCATTGAACAAAATGGCTATCTCAAAATTTTGATTATATATGTTTGGGGAAATGGTGGGCATGAGAGGGGGGTTACTAGCCATTTCAATTTCCAATTGAATGATTCCTTTTTGAAGTTTCTACAACAACACTTTCTATAAAATAAATCCTTATATGCCCCCAGGGCATAAATTACAATCCTTGCCCTGGGGGCGGTGGGGGGGGGGGAGTGTCATCATCAAAAACAATTTCAGAATTTTGAACTACATTGAACAAAATGGCTATCTCAAGATTTTGATTGGATGTGTTTGGAGAAATGGTGGGGCATGAGAGGGGTGTTATTTATCCTTCAATCACTTTTGACTATTAAAAAGGGCACAGGCCCTTCTAATTTCCAATTGATAGAGCCCTTTTTGAAGTTTCTACAACATCACTATCTATAAAAACCTTATATGCCCCAGGACATAACTTACAACCCTTGCCCCAAGGGTTCTGAGGGGATTATCATCGTCAAAGACTTAATTTTTAAACTTTTAACTTGTTGAACAAAATGGCTATCTAAAAATTTTGATTGGATGTGTTGGGGAAAAGGTGGGCATGAGAGGGAGGTTAGTTGCCCTCAAATCACTTTTGACTATTAAAAAGGGCACTAGCCCTTTAAATTTTCAATCAAATGAGCCTTTTTTCAAGTTTCTATACAAAGCTTTCAATAAAAAAAACATTATATGCCCCCAGGGCATAACTTACAACCCTTACCCTGAGGTCTGTGGTGGGAATGTTGCCCTCTTATATATAATTTCCAGACCTTTCAACTACTTTGAACAAAATGGCTATCTCATAATTTTGATTGGATGTGTTTGGATAAATGGTGGGCTTGGAAGTGGTGTTAGTTACCTTCCAATCACTTTCGACTATTAAAAAGGGCACTAGCCATTTAAATTTCCAATCAAATGAGCCCTTCTTGAAGTTTCTACAACAATGCTTTCTATAAAAAAAAACCTAATACGCCCCCAAGGCATAACTTACAGCCCTTGCCCTGAGGGCTGTAGGAGGGGGGGGGCGGTTATCCTCAAAGACCTAAATTTCCAGAACTTTCAACTACATTAAACAAAATGGCTATCTCCAAATTTTGATTGGATGTGTTTGGGGAAAAGGTGGGCATGAAAGGGGGGTTAGTTGCCCTCAAATCACTTTCGACTATTAAAAAGGGCACTAGCCCTTTGAATTTCCAGTTAAACAAGTCTCTTTAACGATTTTTACGACAACGCTTTCTATAAAAAACCTTGTATGCCCCCTGGTCAGAACTTAAAACCCTTGCCCTGAGGCTTGTAGAAGAGTGTCCTGCTCGAAATTATAATTTCTATCCGGGAATCGACTACGCTGAACAAAATGGCAATCTCAAAATTTTGGTTAGATTTGTTTGGGGAAATGGTGAAAGAGGTGTTGGTGAAAGGCATAGAAGGAGTGTTAGTTGCTGTAGATTTCTTTGATTCAATAGTTTAATTTAGACCCAAGCACCTATAATAAAATAAGCACAAGCAAGCAATATAAGCAAAAGCATACACAAATAATACATAAGCAAGCACAAGCAAATTTAATAGATAATGCTACATCTCCCTTCTTCACACTTAACAAGATCTATATATCAAGCCGTGTTATTGGCCTAATCACTCTGCCACTGCGGGTCCGGGGCAAGTTCACTGATACAGGGAGTGGTGTAACTTCCATATGGCGCGAGGAGGCAGGTCTGATGTTTGGTGATGAGTTTTGCGCCAGTGGCGCCTCTTCTTTGTGTGACTCCTGATCAATTTCGCGGGCTTCTTCTGTTGGATCAGAATCAATGTGCGGATTTGCTGCATGGGAGGTGTCCAGATAGGCTGTGTCATTGTTTTCGTTTTGAGTTGTTGGGGTGCCCAGTGATATGGGGGTAGGGAAACGGCGTCGAGAGATACGGGTTCCATCAGCGGTTTCAACAATTTAGGATCTAGGATTTTCATGTTGCGAAATGATTTTGGCTTTTGTCCAAGGGCTATTTGCCATTTTCTGGATAAATACATTTTCACCTGTCTTGATTTCCGGGAGTTGCTTTGCTGATTTGTCATAGTAAGATTTCTGCCTATTTTATTCAACCAACCTGTGCTACATGAAATCTTTTGCTTGGACAGTTCTGGGTTTTAGCTATTGGTATGTTGATGGCAGGATTGACCGGAGCTGGCGACTCATTAGAAGCTGGGCTGGAGAAGCATAACTGTCAACTGGGCTATTCCTATATTCCAAAAGAGCAATATGAGGGTCGGTTCCAGCTTCTTTTGCTTTAGTGAGTATTTTCTTGCAGATTTGAACCGACTTTTCTACAAGCCCATTGGATCTTGGGTATATGGGGCTAGATGTTTTCAAGCTGATTCCCCAGGACTGAGCAAAATCTTTGAATTCCTGGGAGAACAGTTGTGGACCGTTGTCAGAGGATATGAGCTGGGGAATCCCAAAACGTGAAAAAATGGTTTTCATTTTTTCTATAATGGTGGATGAAGTTTGGCTTGGCAATTTTTCAACTTCAAAAAACCTGCTATAATAATCACTGATTATGAGGTAGCATGCTCTGTTCCACTCGAATAGGTTAATACCGAGGTGTTGGCATGGGATTGATGGTATCTGGCTGCTTCTTTGCGGTTCCTTCTGTTTGTTGGCAGCAAACTTCAAACATATTTCACAATTCTGGACAAACCTCTCTATATCAGCATTCATCTTTGGCCAGTATACGATCATTCTTGCGCGCATTTTAGTTTTGTCTATTCCCAGGTGAGCATGGTGGAGTTGATGTAAAATGTTAGTTCTCAGCGTGTGAGGTATGATGATCCGCTGGCCTTTCAATAGCAGACCGTCATGGACGCTCAGTTTGTGCTGGATATTCCAGAAGGCCAAAACCTCCATTGGGCAAGACTGACGTTTCGACGGCCAACCATCATATACAAGGGATGCGAGTGTTGCTAGTTGGGCATCTTGGCGTGTCTCATGCTGGATTTCCTCAAGTTTAGAGTTGCTCACTGGTAAGGATTTCATCACTGTATGGACATAAACTTTGATGTCGTTCTGCAATTGAGTGTCCATGTCAGGTAAGTGAAGACGTGACAGTGCATCAGGTATTGGTATTTCTGCTCCAGGACTGTATTGGACTTCTAAGTTGTAGGGCTGAATCTGTATCATCATTTGCTGGAGCCGGGTGGGTGCATCATGGAGTGGGCGTGACAGGACAGTCTCTAGTGGGCAATGGTCAGTTGTAACAAAGACTTTGCAACCATAGATGTAGTGGTGGAAGTGTTTGCATCCAAAAACGATGGCATACAGCTCTTTCTCTATCTGTGAATAGTTCTGCTCTGTCTTGCTTAGTGCCCGGGAAGCAAAACCAAAGATTTTACCTTTCAAGGGTAGTTCAGCTCCCAACCCATGTTTTGATGCATCTACCTTAAGGTCCAGTGTTTTGCAATCATGTTCAAAAAAAGATAAGCTGTCTGATATGGATCTTTTTATTTCTTCCATCGATGATTTGTGGACAGCTTCCCACTTGAATTCTGTGGCTTTTGTCAGGTCTCTCAATGGCTTGTTCTTTGAAGATAGATCAGGTATGTATTTCGATAGAAAATTCAACATTTCGAGTAACGTCTGAAGCTTGTCTTTTGACTTGGGATTTGGCATATCCCTTATCGCTTTATTTTTTATTTTTTGTCTCTCACCATCTCACTTTCATTAGTATATCCAGCTGGTTTGACTAGAATTTTTAGTTCTGTTATGTATTTCTCAACATTTTCAGTGTCTCTTTGGTCTCGCTTTTGGAAGATGTAGCGTGAGAACACTTGGTTTTTCTTAGGGGCTGCATACTATCTGAATTTTTTCAAATACACCTTGAATTCGTCTTTATCTGCTTCCGTGAGCTCAAATGTGCTGAATATCTCTCGCCCTTGATTACCAACCCATATGAGAAGGTAGGCACATAGCACTTTCTCTGACTTTTCAGCAAGGGGACCTTCGCGCATCAGTGTTGCATGACTCTCAAACTTGGTCCATTCAGAAGCAAGATCATCGGTGTTCCAGTTGATTGATGGTTGACTTATATCCATGACTTCTGACACCATGTAGATTTCTTTGATTCAATAGTTTAATTTAGACCCAAGCACCTATAATAAAATAAGCACAAGCAAGCAATATAAGCAAAAGCATACACAAGTAATACATAAGCAAGCACAAGCAAATATAATAGATAATGCTACAGTTGCCATCCAATCACTTTCGACTATTAAAAAGGGCACAAGCCACTTCAATTTCCAATTGAATGAGCCCTTTTGAAGTCTCTATGATAACTTCTTTGATACAAAGTGCCCTGGTATGGAAACCAAAAAAAAAAATACATTGTGCCAACATCATTATTTGCTTAGGCAGTGCTATTGTGCTGCCTATATGATAAGTAATTGCTTTTTGGGTGCCTGACTAATCTGCTTTGATTTTGAATTAAAATAATAAGCTATAGGCCTAACTTAACAAACTAATAAAAATGATGTAGGGGTATTAGCATACATTTGGGGCTGCTAAGAAGCTATCACTTTAAAGTTATGAAAACAACTTGAAAAAATTCTAAAATATTTACTTGGAGTGGAAATGACCATAGAAAGAAAAACAAATTCAATTTCATACTTAATTAGGTTTTTTACCACTCTTTAGTGGTTTTACTGCTTTTAGTGGAAATGACCATAGAAAGAAAAACAAATTCAGTTTCATACTTAATTAGGTTTTTCAAGCTGATTCCCCAGGACTGAGCAAAATCTTTGAATTCCTGGGAGAACAGTTGTGGACCGTTGTCAGAACAGTTGTGGACATTGTGCCAACATCATTATTTGCTTAGGCAGTGCTATTGTGCTGCCTATATGATAAGTAATTGCTTTTTGGGTGCCTGACTAATCTGCTTTGATTTTGAATTAAAATAATAAGCTATAGGCCTAACTTAACAAACTAATAAAAATGATGTAGGGGTATTAGCATACATTTGGGGCTGCTAAGAAGCTATCACTTTAAAGTTATGAAAACAACTTGAAAAAATTCTAAAATATTTACTTGGAGTGGAAATGACCATAGAAAGAAAAACAAATTCAATTTCATACTTAATTAGGTTTTTTACCACTCTTTAGTGGTTTTACTGCTTTTAGTGGAAATGACCATAGAAAGAAAAACAAATTCAGTTTCATACTTAATTAGGTTTTTCAAGCTGATTCCCCAGGACTGAGCAAAATCTTTGAATTCCTGGGAGAACAGTTGTGGACCGTTGTCAGAGGATGACCATAGAAAGAAAAACAAATTCAGTTTCATACTTAATTAGGTTTTTTGCCACTGTAGACTGTAGCGTCTTCTTTTTCCAAATATGATACACACTTCATGCCACGCATATAGGGTTTGAGCAAATATGTCAGAACCTAGAATTAGAATCAGAACTAGTAGCCTAGAATTAGGGTTATTGCAGAAGGAAATATGTGAAGAAGACAAATTTTGACTTCATAATATGCAGAAAAGTGTGTTAACATTTGGAAGGCACTTCCATTATTCTTAACCCCCAGTCCCCCTCCCAATATGCAAATATATAGTTCAAATGATATATTGTGTTTTTCTGTTTCTTGATTTCATCAGTGCTGATTCAATTTATGTGTAGCCTATATGGGTTGAGACAAGACTGGCACATGGGAAATATATAAGTTGGGCTATATATTTGCCCATTAGAGGGGTTGCGGATAAGGTATAGTGTAAGCCTCTTCAAAATGTGTTAACTGCAATTTTTCTGCATATTCCAAAGCAAGAACTGTTTCCTTAACATGTTTCCTTCTAAATAGCCCCTAACCTTGGCTGATGCTCCTACTTACATCATTCTTAAGAGCATTTCACTTTACTTTACCCCCAACTCTCCTAATGTACAATATATACCCAAATTGTATATTTTCCATACATTTTGCCATACTTTATCCTTTTTTGTTTCAGCTTAATGTCTGTACTGCTCCAAAGTGCAAATTAAGGTAGACCATATATCCCTCAGTTCTGTTGTAAAGGTCTGCAATAGCAGCTCTTCAGAAGGAGACATGCTAAAACAAAAGGAGAGACACTTTTAGATTGTTATTTGTATGGTTTTGTTCTTGTTTTTGACATTTCATCCCCATCCTCCCCCCTAATGTTATCATATAGCCCTACACTCTGGAAAAAAAAACTAACATAATTATTTATTAAAACTGATTCAAAACAGATAAAAATGGGAAAATACAAGGAAATATGATTCATTAATAGTTGTTGCATATTATAAATTAATAATTACATCATTTTTTTGTTAGTTTTTTTATATAGCCTAGAGCTATATGAGACCATTAGATGAATTGTCAGAACACAAACTAAACCATAAAAATGAACATAAAATTAGCAATCTAAAAATGTCCATCTGTTTG
This sequence comes from Artemia sp. Qi Xiang Cuo, assembly GCF_049724085.1. Taxonomy (NCBI): domain Eukaryota; kingdom Metazoa; phylum Arthropoda; class Branchiopoda; order Anostraca; family Artemiidae; genus Artemia; species Artemia sp. Qi Xiang Cuo. The sequence goes on from NC_142799.1 coordinate 8,863,916, forward strand.
TTCTAATAGGTCTCTTTCTGTACAGCCACTATTCTTGAGCTTTACCAAGTAGCCTGCATTATGGGGCAGAAATCAGATAGGGATACAATAAATAGAGATAAATATTAAGTGATTCAACTCTCCATAAGGAAACCCTAGCTTATTAAATTCTAGGAACTACTTTAAAATATTCCAAACTATTTATTTAGCCTATATAATTTTTAAAAGTGCAGTGCTTTGATTTTCTCCCCCCCCCCCCTAATAGATAATTATATACCCAAAATTATAGATAGTCAGTGCATTTTCAATAGCACAACTTTTCTTCTTATTAATTTAACAGTAAACAAGCACCAAGAAAAAAAGAGTTGTGCTATTGACAATTTATTGAGCATATGTAATTTGTGCTATATATTTGTCCATTAGAGAGGGGGAGTAAATTAAATGATCCGCCTTTAGGAATTATTTAGGCTAATTCAGTATCTTAGAATGTTTTAAATTAGTTTCCAGAATTCCAGTTTAAAGTGTTTCCCTATAGAGGGTTTAACCAGCTGCAAAAGCTCCTCCTTCACAGTTCACTGTGATTCAAAGCTTTGTTCTTTACCCCCACCCCTCCTAAGAAGTTCCAATTTCCTTTAAATCCTTCGTCATCGCACCTCTTCCAATCCTAGTCATGGGTGATCTGCTTTCTATTTGGCCCCAGATAGATGGCCAAGAAGAACAATCTTTAGCAATATATCATCCTTCATCTGTAAAATGTGTCCTAGTCATCTCAACCTTTTGTTTATTATAGCCCTTGAAAGGGGGATAAAACCACACTTTTCATACAGCTCTTTGTTTTACACATGGTTAGTCAAATAGGTATCAACAACTATCTGTAGACAGCTCCTCTAGAAAATATTTATAAAAACTGTTCTCTACCTTCTGAACCATACTTGACAACTGTCATTGTGCTAAGATCTTAAATGTTTTGACAAACAATGCTTAAAAGTGAAATCCTAGGACTGAGATCTTACTTCTTATTCTGTCCTTTTTGCAAATGCCTTTCATCATTCTGTTCTGATCAGAGTCTAAGAACAATGATGAATGGATCATCAATGTTCCCTCATCATTGTCCTGGACAGGTCAGTTGTCTTTGTTTTTCTTTTGTCTGAAACTACTTTGAAATAGATGTTGAATTATGTTTCAGCAAAACACAAATATTACACCTGACACATATGGATAAATTTATTTTGGGGAGGGGGATGATTCGTCAAAACCCAAGAAAATAGACAAATTAAATAGAAACTAGGAAGGAAATCAGATGAATCTAGACATTTTTAAGTGGCTAGGCTCAACAGAGCTCCCTGCATACTTTGCAGTATACCACCATATGATATTAAAAAAGGTAAAGAAACAGCACTAGACTTCATAGTCTAAACTGTCATTACTGATATCCGTTTCATTGTCCTACAGCTAGGAAGTACAATGAGGGGCTTGGGGCAAAAAGAAATCCAAGATCTAATCAATTCTCCAGAATAACTTAATCTAAAAGAGAAAAACATTTCCCTAAATTTTGTTCTTACTCTGCTATGATCATTTAAATTACCGCAAATTCCCCCCTCCCTATCTAGGCTACATGTAAAACATATAATTTGTTGGTGTATGTTTGATAGATATCTGAATTATTTAAACCTAAGAGAGGAAATTACGGGACTTTATTGTTATTTTAATATATTTGAGGAAGTATGAAAATTACAATATTTGTATTTATTTTTAGCTTCAAAACAAAAAACCTATCTCAGGAATGGTCTTAAGGATGTCCAAGGAAGGATTCGAAAAGGTGAAACAGGGTAAGTATTTATTTTCAACCTCGAAGAGTTCGATGTTTCTTTCTCTTGCATCTATCTTGTTGGACAGAGTATCAAAAGACATCTTTGTGTATGCTACATGCACCGTTTCTAATGAAGAGGGAGGCTCACCCCTGAAGATTGGTCTGAAGGACCCTCCCCTTTTCCAGGAATATCTCAAAAGAGGGAAACCAACTCCCAAAACTAAGTTTTCATGTCCAAAACTAAGCCAGGTGAAGAACAACTGGCTCAGGTAAAGTAGATGTATTCGTCTTGTTGAAATTTATGTGATTTCATTTCCTGGTTAATTTTTTTCCCACAGCAGCCGACATATATGTGGTACAATTCTGTGGGTGTTTAATATCCTTTTGCAAAGTATTTTGAGTCTTCAAGCATCATAAGATAATTTTTATTTTGGATTCTCACTGAAAGGGTTTACAAGTCATTAAATAATTTTTAATGGACCTCTGTTTGAGTAGTGGCGTCAATTTGCGAAGATTTAGGGAGGGGGAATACATTTTTTATGTCTAATAGGACACTGTATAAAGTATCCTCACATAAGAAATGCTAAGGTAAAGACATTGTTTCTTTTGCTTGTGAAATATAAATTTTTTTTGTATTGTTAGATTTTAAAAATATTGTTCTAACTTTTACTCAAAGAACTAATTTTAATATGCTTATTTTTATCTGTGCGTGTTATTTTTTTAGATTTTCATTCTGTCACCTTTTAGTATATTTCATGTCAGCAGTTTATCCTTGGTTTTTGAACTGTACCTTAGGGATTTCTTTTTTTTTTAATCTTCAAAAACTCTGTTCTTGCTTCTGAAAGTTAAATTGCGACTTTGATTCTTATATTTTGTTGTTCTATTTCTCTCAACCTCCCTTAAATTCTGAAATTCGTCTTTTTTGTTGTATATTAAAGTTCAGAATTATTTTTTGCAATGGGAAATTATAAACATGAAATTACCTAAGTAAATGAAAAACGTTTTCGATATATATTATCATGTAGATTACATTTTATTTTTCCAAATCTGTGCCTTACGTTAGATTATAACCTTAAAATAAAAAGCATTGTGCATTTTAATTTTACGTATCAGTAAAAATGGGAAAAATGAAACGAATCTTTAATTTACAAAAATAAAGTAAAAAACAAAACGCCGAATAAGCATGTTTTTATGCAGTATTGAGAAACTTTGTATTGAGAAAACCAGTTGAAAACAGGCCTTTGCCAATAGACTCACTTAGACCAGTCCACTTAGACTCCCTTAAAAATATTTGATCGTTTGGTGCCTCCCTTCCATTTTCGAAAATAATACAAACACAAGTACTTATAGTACGCGCCCCCCCCCCCCCCTTTTTGGCATTCGGTAAATGAAAATTTTGCAAAATCGGCAAAACTTTTTGTAAAATTCTTGATTTCTGCGGAAAATTTGGCATAAATCAGGTAGCGATTCGGTGATTTTTTTTTTTTTTTTTTTTGTGGAGGAGGGGGGGTCTCTATAGCCCAGTGGTTTCCAAACTTCATTTTACCAGGGCTCCCTTTAAAATGTTTGATCGTATGGTGCCTCTCTTCCATTTTCGAAAACTCTTACAAACAAGGAAAACGAGTAACAATTATGTATTGATGTCATTTAATTAGATGGGTCTGCTTCCCTATAATTAGCACAAAGTTTGTATAATCCATGTGTCATTGATGAGATGACTGCATGAAGCTCATTTTCTATAACAAAACGAACACGATATTTGGGTTTCATTTCAGCTAATCCAGAAAATCCTGTTTCTTATAAATAAGATTTTGCGAACGGCATCAATGCTTTTTAAGCCTTATTTGACAAAATATTATATTCACTTTTAATATCTAGCCAAAATTGAATTAGAGATACACTCTAAAAAAAATAATATTAAACAATTATCTCAAGCTAATTAAATGAAGTTTTCTTTCTCATTACTTGTTAACTTAAATTCGTCATCTTCTTCATCGATAAATGGATCCTGTATCCACGCATATTGTGTAAGATCGAAACAACCTGATAAATTAATTACCAAAGCATCCAAGTGTTCAACAACTGGATTTTTGTTTGCTTCTATGTTATCTTGAGTGCACAAATTTAAAAGTGGAAGTATGTCAAACTTATTTTTTTCCAATTTAGCCTTTAATAACTCTATTTTTATGAATGCTTCCGAATCAAAGGCATCTTTGGCCCTTACATCGATTTATTCGAAAAGCTTTGTTTTCCTAAAATTTTCACCAAACATGTCAGTTTAATAATCAAATCACAATCCCTAAGCATACTTACGTCCTTGTTTTCATTTTTTTTTTTTTCAATAAGATTTGCAATTTACACTTTCAGTTCATGTATCCTCTGAATTACTTTGGCACGAGGTAGCCAGCGCTCTTCACATTAGTACAAAAGGAAGGTGTAAATAGCCCCCATATTGTCACGCAGCTTTGTAAATAATCTAACTTATAATGAACTGTTTTTATGTACTATATAGCTTTCTTTTCTTTTGTACTGTTTTATGTACTATATACTGTTTTGTACTATGTACTATATACTGTTATAGTACATAACTATTTTTATGTACTATATAGCTTTCTTTTCTTTTGTAGAAACGTCTTTAAGTTCCTTACTCATATTTTTTTTATACTGGATGTGGTGTGGATTTTACTGGATGTGACTTTGCCAGGAATGGGTTAGCAAAAAAAAATGTATCTTCAGTTATCTTATTCTCTTCAGCGCATTGAAAATATCCAATTCTCTCCTTCTTCTGTTTCAGCAAACATGGGCTTTTCAGTCGACATTATTCAGCCCTTTTCCTTTTGATTCACTCTGTGAGTTAAAATGAACTACTGCAAGTAGTTAAGCCATATTTAACTGGTATTGGCTTATATAACAGGGGTTTAACAGGGGTAAAGAGGGGTTGAGGGAATTGAGCCACTTGAATTTGGAAATTGATACGAAAACGCTTGAAAATTTAGTCCGTTTGAGCCTGAGCGAATTCTATTATATAGACATGTTTAGATAGGTGCTTGCTGGGGGAAAGGAGATAGATTTGGTTTATTGTTCTTTAACTCCCACTTGGCTGGTCAATGTTAAGGGAATTTTTCGCAATTTCATCAGCCGGATGGTTACCTGCTATACAAGAGGGGCTTGGAACATACTGAAGGTATGTTCTTACGCCTCTTGAAGCAAGAATATGAATAATATTAAAGACAATAAAGTGTGTCTATATCCATCATATATTAGAAGCGGAGTACAGCAGTTCGAGGCTTGGCAAAGAGTCAGAATATACTATAATATTTTGCAAATGAACCAAAGCATGATGTAGCTAAACCGATGTAGCTAAAACATGCAGTTTTAGCTACATCCGTTACTTCTTCTGCTTGTAATAGTCCAGGCACCAAGTGTAAAAATCTTGACCCCCCCTCCATGTTGTAAAAGGTACAATTTGTTGACGAACGGATTCTGGTCATTTTGACCCTGCTGATCACGAATCATTCAGGACCCGGGACCGCCAGCACTGGTAGGACCATCAAATTTCAAATGTTTAATTTTTGGTGATGTAACAGGAGTAAATTCCTAACTTCATGCTTTAACTGATGAAAAATTAGCAAAGCTAATGTTTGATTAATTTTTTCTAAGCCAATATGGCAATCAGAGTGCCAAAGCATGCCAGAATAGAAATAACTGGATGCAAATAGACTCATCTAATCACTGACTTTAATAGAAAAAAAAATGCCACCAAACAAAGCATAACAATAGGTGAGATGATGATAATATTTCATGACTCACTAAAGATACTGATCACAAATCTACCAGGGTCCTGGATCTCTGAGCTTACTTTGAGCTCAACTTTTTATATGTGTAGTTAAAAAAATACAAAAAAATATTCGTGAAGTTTACCTTTGTACCTATGACCTTTGTACCCACTCATGGTAATGACTGAGGCTAAACTAGAAAACTTAGCTACTTCATGGCATAATGTTACTTTTTAAGATTATTTGCTGGCTAAAAGAGGTTACTAAGAGGCAAATGTAAGAAAATACACTTTTTAATGACTGATTTCAAAATTTTCCACCATAAAGTAGCTAAAAATCTTAAGTTTGCCTCCTATTGTAGCAAAGTGGTGATTACAGGAGCCACCACTCCTTCAGACTCGCTAAAGGCTCAGCCAAAATCCAGTGAATTATGCACAAATAGCTTAAGAATATTGCCTTGTACAATGACAGACAACTGTAGAGGGGCACATTTTATGTGATATTTAAAGGAGTTTTCTATTGGAGGCAAACACTTCACGTCTTTCTTTGGGTGGAATAAATGTGCTTGCAGATTGTTCAATGTTAGGGATTCACTGGCTTTTCTACCATACATCCAAGCACCACTTTTTGACATAGTTTAGTAATGTCCTCCTCATATTTTGGCAGATTTGAGATGTTGCATTCAACAATGGAATAAATATTTACCATGAGCTCTGTCATTACAAATTTTTCTGCTGCACAAACTAATGTTTTATTCCCTTTCAAATAGAAAAAAGCTCACTGTATTACAACCACTAATGAAGTAGATCAATCCAATAGAATTTACTAATACTGACTCCATGTTTTTGATGATAAGATGTGCTGGTATCAGCTTTTCTCCCATGTACAGATACAATTCTGGTTCTTCATCTATGCTGGGAGAGGCCAACTCTATGAAATGGTGGATTAGAATAATAACATGTTAAAGCTACTATTCCTCTGAATAGGGAAGCAATCCCAGCAAACAGGCTAGAACAAAGCTAGAAGCTTTACTTTCAATAGATAGTAAAGTTAAAGTTTTATTATCCTCGGGGCCTTTTAGCCACTCAGCAAAATAGTTGCAGAAAAGGCAGAAATACTGCCACTGACCCTAGAGTTACAAAAATGAAGTTGTACTGCCTGTAATCAGATGCCTGTCAATAATATGCCATAGACAGCACTATGTAAAGCAATAAAAACAGTACCAAAATTGCTCTGGTTTGTCAACTTTTCATGTTGACTTCGCTAATAATTGGTTGTTTTCTTTCAATTTTCAATGTTTCATTTTTTTTTTTAAACTAAGTCTCCAAATTCATGAAACTCCTTTCCCTCTTGAATCAGTAACTAAATGACTTCCATACAGGACCAGAACAGGACTGCCATACCTTTTGAGAAACTAAAAGGTGTCAAAATTGACCTAAAGTAGCCAGGATTTGCTAACCATTTAAAGTTTAAAAGAATTTAAAGAAAACCTTACTAAATTTTAATGGTAAATTTTAGAAAACGATAGATGGAAGCTTTGAAAAGTGAAAATATGACATTCTTGTCATTGTTTTTTTTTTTTATGGTATCTTGTTGGATTTGATTATGATTCTCTTATAAAACTTACAGTATAGCAATTTGTATTGATATATGGCATTGTTAATGCTACCCTTCCCCTGAATTGAAAAGCAATCCCAGCAACCAGGCTAGAAAATAGGTATAATTTTTACTTTCAAAAGATGGTAAAATTGGAATTTTTATTATCCTAAGAGCCTTTCAGCCAGTCAGTAAAGAAGTTGCACAAAAAACAGAAATACTGTCATTGGTCCTTTAGAGCTATAAAAAAATGAAGTTGTACTGTCTGTAATCAGATGCCTGTCAATAATATACCATACATAGTACTCTATAAAGCAATAAAAACAATACCTAAAATCGCTCTAGTTTGTCAGCTTTGCTAATGCTTGCTTATGTTTTTTAATTGTCAGTGTTTTATTTAAAAAAAAAAAAACCGCTTAATTCATGAAATTTTTTTCCCTCCTGAATCAGTAACTGGATAACTTCTATGAAGGACCAGGACAGGACTGCCATACCCTAAACCATACCTTTTGAAAAACCTTACCAATTTATTGGTTAATTCAGAATATACTAACATAATAAGATAACTAAGAAACAAAAATACCCATTTGATTCAGATTTCAATACTGAATCCAAATATTTCAATCGTTACTTGCAAAAATTCCTACCATAAATAAAAAAAAATTGTCATTGGCAGGATTCTGTACATCTTCCATGTACTATAGATCAAACATTAGTAAAAAATATTTTTTATTTACTTTTTAACTCTAGATTCTATAAATCAAGCTTTAGTACTAATAAGATATTTTTATCAAGAGTAGCTAATCTGCAGCTTCATCAAAGAAGAGCTTCAGGAACATCCCCTGGGGTTGTGAGTGTTGTGGACTAAACCAGTAAGGAACATGGTATTTTTCTATCTTCAAAAAACAGCAGAATTTTGTTCAGTAGGAATGAATATTGTAGTCTTGGTTGAATTAGCAACAATTCAGTTTGAACTAGACTACCCTCATATTAAAATAGCCTAGGCCATACTCCTGCCTTCTAAAGGGGGGAATAATACTGTGTTTCTAACAAGTCTAGACCCCAAACCCCGAGTGAGCTGAAAGCAAAATTGAAACTAGGTTTTACAAATACCAGCTTAAAAATTTTTCTATTCATGTACAATTGAAATAGCTAACTAGGAGATAAACTTCTCTTTAGGATTAGAATTCAATTTGGAATCAATATAGGCCTAACATTAATTTCTGTCAGAAGTATTTAACAAAGCTTTACTTTGGAAAATGTCCAAAAAGTCAAAATTTAGATTTTTTTTGGTTTTCTTCTGTAAGTACGAGACTTTTCTTGCTGCACGATTGCTGCCTAGCCCCAAAGTTATTGGCCATGTTTCGACTCTTATGATTGGAAAACTTCGAAAAAACTGGACATTTCAACGCACGTTTTTTCTATGATGTCACCTCTCTGGAAAGCTGGACCCAGGCAAATTAAAATCGCCGATATCGATTCTATAAGCCTATACACTCAGAAAAATTTGTTCCTGATGCAAGATGTACTTTTGGAAAGAAGCAAGATAGCGTCACTTGGCGCCCGGACTATAATGTGAATTTTGTAGTAGTTTCAATTTTCAGTTAATTTTTTGTAAATTTTGGCTAATATTCGCGCCTCCCCTTAGACTAGTCCGCACCCCCCTAGGGAGGCGCGCATCCCAGTTTGGAAAACGCTGACTTAGACCATTTGACATTTATTAGACCTATATTTCTTTTTCAGAATGGTTGTGTTTGCTGGGGATGTCACGCCCATTGATATTATGTGCCATATGCCAGGGGTGTGTGAGGACAAAGGATTGCCATACGCCTATACTCCCTCACGACAGGATATAGGCACAGCTATGGGAGTGAAGAGGGGCTCATTGATGGTATTGATACGACCCCATGAAGAATACAAAGATTTGTACGATGAGGTCTCAGAGGAGGTTAAGAAATTACCTATTCCAGCATAATTTTTTACATTTTGTTCTAATAAAATCTTTTGATTTTCTTGTTAATTTGAGAATGATTCATTTTCTTTTCAACGGTAGGAGCACGAGGAACCCACAAGATGGATCAAACAAGATGTAATCAAAATTAAAAATATTGAAGGTTGTCTTCTACAATTTTGGTCTTCTATAATTGTCTTCTACAATTGTCTTTTACAATTTACTGGTACCCGTCCTAAGTATCAAACTGTTTGGTCGTGTGATTCACTCTACATACCTTTTTTAATTATTAGTGTGGCAGCACACAAATTTGGATTTTGGGCTTTTTTTTGCTCATTCTGAACTTTTCTCTGATGTTGAGATTTTTTCAGTGGGAAAACTTAACGATCAAATTAAGCCGTCGCAGTTTTAGTTTTAACTAGTACTGTTAGATCATTGCTCTTACTAAACTTACTTAAACTTAATTATTTGTTTGAACTGAATTGCAATTTACTCGCCGACAAAACCAGCACTGCTAGCAGATTATTCTCTCTCCCATCCCTTATATTTCCACCAACATTAGAAACAAATTCAAGCAGAGAACGAGGTATCTTCCATTTGTTATTTCTTTGCCCAATGCCACTTTGTATGGAAGTTGTTGTAGAAACATCGATTGAAAATTATAATTACTTTTTAAGAGTCAAGTGTGATTGGAGAGCAACCAGCCGGAAGGTTCAATAACTACGCCTCCGTGGTCGCAATATAAGGTTTAGAATACCCTAGGGTATTTATTTCTATATATTAATTATTTTTTTTTGCGGTGTTGAGCTATTTTAGCCGGGTAATATATAGGTCGAGGAAAGTAATTTGGAAACATAAAATTAGTGGCAACCGTAGAAAGGTTTCCCTGTAATGGCAGTGCACAGAGATGCAGGCTAGGACTACAAACTACGGATAGTTATTTCCCTTGGACTTGGTCTAGCACCGGCATCTATAATACATGATACCAGTAACATGGAGTCAAACTCCAAGTCAGAACCCAGCAAATTTAAAATGGACAGAGTTCCTTACTCCAAGTAAGTAATTATTTTCTGTAACCTTTATCTTACTCATCTATGATAGCTCAACCCCCCAGCCCCAAAACACGAAGAATAGAATCAAAAGAAGTAAAAATATAAAAATAAATAATATAGGGTTCTAGATTATACATTTACCTGTATGATGATGAATAGGTTGAACATTTCTGAATCCTTTCTTTTCATTCTTCTTTTATTTGCCTTACTTTCCCTTTGGCTGCTCACTTTTAAATGTGAGGGAAATCGTCCATGCGGGGGGGGGGTAGTTTAGAACCAAATTTGACAGTCCTTTGAGCTTCTGGATAAAGGTTTGTCCCTCTAAGTAGGGGGCATCCTATTTGTTTAAGGGGCATCGTGCCAAAAAAATTATGGGGGTAGGGAGAAGATGCTGGAGAAGCCTTATAGAATAGAATTTATTTGCGCTTAAAGCCCATCGGCCATGGCAAATAAATATAAACTAAGAACAATTACAAAGAAACTGCACAAATCTTAACATAATCCTAGATAAATCTACTTTTACGATTTGTCGCGAGACGAAGCAATCTTGCCAAGCTTGCTATGTAGCTTTTTCTTGTTTGCAAACATGTTGGTCAAACAAAGCTTCTTTTAAAAACTGTGTTATGGGGTTTCATAGGCCATTACTTTAAAAAATTCAAAAATTGCCTAAAAAGATTTTTTATCAAAATATGTTATGTATCTTTTTCTTGTTAGCAAACATGTAAAGCTTGGGCCTGCCATACCTGTATTTCTTGGTCCAGTAAAATCCTTTCAACTAATACACTTACTTGGTCCCCCATATCCTCGAGCCCTAAACCGTCCCCCCACATATGGCTTAGTCCACACTGATCTAATACACTCTTAATTTAGTACGGCCACCCCCCCCCCCCACCTGAGCTACTACTACTACTAACAACTCATCGCAGCACCAAGCCGCCTGAGGCCAACACAGCTACGCACGCTCCTCCTCCACCCCAATCTATTCAAAGCCTCCCTTTTTACACCCGCCCACGAAGTTCCCATTTCCTTTAAATCTTTCTTTATGACGTCCTCCCAACCCAGACGGGGACCTGAGCTGCCCTTCAACATTTCTAAATAAGCCGCTTTCAGCACCCGCACCCTAGGCATCACTAATTTTTTTTTCCAAAAGCATAATCATGTTAATTAGCCTACAAATTCTTAAAGAAAACAAACCTAAATCAGCTCTAACTACTAAACTATATGTAAGCTTACTTATCCATAGCCACCTCTTATAATATCCTAATTGCACTGTTTCTAGCCTATCTCCCTTCGCATACCCCCAAACCTCAGATCCATAGTGCATCACACCTAAGATTTTAGCCCTGAAAACCTCTTAAAAATATATTCAAATTTTTTTTTTTTTGAAAATGTTTTTTGTTGAAGTTTATCTTTGAATCTAGGGTACTAAGACTCTCGACAGGCGCGTAAAAGATGTTTCTGTCTGTTGGTTCGAGCAGCAAAGTGATATAAACAAACTTTAAAATTTGTGATTACGAACAACCAAATATATTTCAGATATTGGATTGTTAGTTTTTCGACAACTAAATTTGGTGATCCTAGCGTTTCTCAGCCAACAGCATAAGCCAAAATTCATGTAATAGTTCGAAGGTCAAGCAAAATATAGATTATTATCCTTCTGAAAGATGGGACGACTATCAATTGTCAGAATAAAATTATCCTGAGGAGTCAAGAACCAACCCACTGAGACGTGAAAAGCGAAAAACAAATGGTAGAAAACGACAAACTCTAAACATTAGAGAGGGTTTCCGTAGAAAATAATGTCATTAGAAAGCGTTTTCATTGAACATAAACTTCATTTGATTCGTTAGAGGACTATGGACCATTTAAATTTAAAACTGGATCGTCAAGATATCGCATGGAAGAAAAAGAAGTCTCACAGTCAACATTTTTATTCCGAATAATCTTGGATATTCTTCTTAGTTTGTTAACAGTCAGCTTACTTTAATCAACATTTGCGAATGAACTAAGAAGAATATACATTAGAATAGAATATAAAAAAGAACAGCAAATCAAACAGTTCGTGGCAACAAACTGTAAGTAAGGAGCTATGCGGCTCAATAATAAACGAAACTCTAAAATAAGGAATTTTCATATCAATAGATACAGAAAAAAAATCGGCTTATTATGCTGATTTCAAATATGAGATTAATTAATTTCCAAAGAGAGAATTTTCCGTGTGGAGAAAAGTTTCCAGTGGGTGCATATTCCAGGAAAAATTTACTAGAATTATTTTACCGAACCTATTTTACATGAGGAGATGTTTAAAGGAATTGTCCGGGGAAAATTTTCACCGGGTTGGAATTGTCTACGGGATCTTTCAGTGGGGGAGGATGTTCTACGGAAGAAATTCTCCATGGAGGAGTTTTCTGCGAGATAAATTCTCCAGGAGAAATTCTCTGCGGGAGTAACCTTCTACCAGGGGGGGGTCTGGAACAATTTTCCACGGGGGAGGGGGGGGTATGATTCGAAAAACAATCATAAATTAAAGTCAAATTAAATTAAAGTTTTTCAAATGAAACTGTGCTAAGAAAAAATTTTCAGCCGGAAAGTTTGATTTTTCGTCCCAATTCTTTAAGAACGACTCCTGCAACGCGAGGGCCGTTGAATTAGAACAATAAGAAGTGTTTTTTTTAAATACCACAAAACTGTAGCGTTAAGAGCGAGGTATTGAGGAGGAGGCAACCCCCCTCATATACATAATAATTTCTGTTCGTTTTAAGTTTTGATGTGGATCCTTACTTTCAGTTGAAATAACCATTTTTTTTTATCATTCAAAAGCTTTATCTAAGGAAGCAAACAGATAACAGTAACCCTTATCTTGCGAGAGAAAAAAGACCAGAAAACAAAATAACTGATAAAAAACTTTAACCAGTCGTTAATATTTGGTTGGCATCTACATTCTTGAACCCTCCCCAATATAAGACCGAACTACTGGATTACATTCAGGGTAGATGCTCTCCGCCAAACCTATCTTATAGCCTCAGTTGTATGTTAATTCCATTCCGAGGCTTTATGGAGAGTTGAGCAATTTCTTTCTATTTTAACGTTAAGAAAAACTACAATATCCATGCCTCTAGCGTTCGGACCAGCTTCAATCATTTTTTTTTTTCATTATCTTGGCACATTTACAAGAACTGACACAAAATAACTCGCCGATATAATACATTCAGTGACTTTTTTTTGTCAATTCGACTAGTTCATTACTAAAATGGTCTTCAGCATAAGCCCCCATAAGGGGCCGGGGGCAGCCCCCCCCCCCCCTGGCTGAATGACGCTGCCTTGTATTTTTATATTTTTTGAGATTTTTATTATGCAGCTAGGTCCCGGGGCCGTGCCTATAAGGGAAGGTCGGCGGGGGCAACGAATAGCAGCAGAGGCGCGCTGCTGCTGCGACCATTGTTGACCGCATACATTTTTGTTTTGATCAGTCTTTCTCAAATCCCAGCTTCAATTTATATGAGATTTGGACCTATTCAGAGGAGTTAGAAACTTCGTGAGTCATTGGCTGGACGCTGGTGTTCTTTGTTATTCATCAAGAGAAGTAAAAATCCGGTAGAAACGAAATGGCAGTAGAATTTCAGAGCCCTTGCATAATAGTTGAAATATCTAACAGCTATGTATTTTTGACATAATTGATTATCAAAATTAGTACTAATTTTTTTCATCGAGCAACCGTCACCATCGAGAAGAACTGTCACTAGTTACATCACAGCTGTGTTGGCAGGAAAATCTTTCCCCTTTGATTTTATACCATCAAACATCCAGAAGAGATTTGGAAGGTATATCATCTTTCAACCAGATTGTTTTGATAATGAAGATCTGTGCTCTTGAATACAGACCAGCCAAATGTTAGCCCATGAAGCTGGTGGTAAATTGCCAAGCTCATCAGAGGTTCTAACTCCAACCCCATCCCTACCTGCACTGTCATCCTCTCACCTAATGTTTTCAGTAAGCCCTGTGATTTTGTAGCTACTGTGAAATAGAAAAGTCGCACCTGAACAAGTACAACCACATCCCAGCACCACCAAGAAAACAAAATGCTTCAAGGAAGAAAGGAGGGTAGAACAAAAGTGCTCACTGGTACATCAGTGAAAGCCAAGATTGAAGCTGCCTTTGCTACAAGGAAGGCAAAGAAGAAGTGAAAAAGAAAAAAATTGAAGCAAGAAATACAAAGAAGCGGGCTATGAAGAGATTTGGTGAGAAAATAGCACTGAAGGTGAAACTGAAAAGGTTCAGACAGCGATTGTTGATGATAACTCAGACAGTTCTCTTGGGTAAGATAGTGAAAAGGAATATGAGCTTAGTTTTGATTTGGGTTGCAGTTGGCAGCTTTGTAATAGTCATCTATGAGGTTCATTAGGGAGAAGGTAGAATCTACTGCAGAGGTCAGTGTGACGACTATGAGTGGTGGGATAGGTAATTTGTGAAAGTGGTTGGAACAGTCAAATCATACCTACTACACGAAAGAGGGTTTAGGGCAAAAACCACCCGTACTTGGACAATGTGTGATCTTGGAGAAATATTTTGGTATCTGGGACTGAGCTAAAAGAGCTGCATCACAATTGCATCCTAAATTCCAACAGTTAGCTCGTTGCTAAATAAATTTGGGATTCTTCTGTGCTAATACAAGGATATTAGTTTTTTAACTTACACAGATACAATTTTCTGTTTTACACTGGTGAATACTCCCTGAAGAGGCAATAAATTTATTTTGCACCTTCTTTTGCAAAAAAATCCTCCTAACATTATTTTGGAAATTTCGAGGGGTTGTAAAAATCTTAGTTGCAGTACACGCCGGAAAGAAACAATTGGACAATGACTCAGCTCAAAAGCAATCTAAAGCCTGATTCATTGCAAAGCAATCTGGAGGTAGTTTGGCCCAGGACTATCTCGTTCGAATTACACAAGGATTTCAAATTTATGCAACTACTAAGCCAAAATCGGTGAGAGCTTTCAAGTGCCGTTTCGCCCCTTCCACCGCCAGCTTATAGTACAAAAGTAGCCATGTTGCATCTTCTTTATAGAGAATGATTTAAACATTTTCTACCTCCCCGGTAAAGCACTTTCAATTCAATCGCCCGAGCGATTTACAAGTTATTAAAAACACACTACTTTAATAGCCTCGGCAATGTTATCTTCGACTTACCTCTCTTCTTCATTGTGAATAGATTCAAAGTTCCACATGAGCTAAGCGTGCAAAAACTTTTAGATAGGTTGGAGACAAAAATTTTGCCCCCCCCCTCATCCCTTCCTCTAAAAACAAGAATTGAAAATCCTCTGCCCTCTAACGATCCAAAACTTCCAACTTGATCCCCACAAGTCGTTCCCGAGATATTGCAGATCTGCTAATCTGGATACATACAGTTTCTCTGCCTCCTCTCCTTGTATCAAAATTTTGAGATCCACTTGGCCTCCCAACACCCATCAAAAGTTTCAAATCAATTCCCCAAGCTGTTCCTGATATAATACAAATACACTATTCTGACAAACTGGGTAGACATTGTTTCTTTCGATTAAGATCCCTACTTCACGGGGAACAGATTCTACCCCACAGGGGATATAGATTTAGGCAGAATTGAGACAAATAAAAATTCATGCATTACCAAAATGTCGCTAAATCGGAGCTTCTGGTACTGGGGCAATCTGTATTAGCCCCATTTACAACAATCCTATTAGTTTGATTTTGTACGATTCACGTCGTTACACCAGAGACATAAATCATTCCGCAATATAACGAAAATTCCGATACTCCAAAACCTGGAAAAAGATTAAAATACGAAAATCCTTAATAAATTTTCCAATGAAAACTTAGGTGCGTGTAAATGAACCACAAGCAACTGAACCCCTGTAACTAAACTACCGTGTAACTGAACTACCGTGCAACTGAACCTCTGTATTACCGAACATTCGTGTAACTGAGCCACGGGGTAACTGAACCCAGTTTAACTAAACCGTCGTGCAACTGAACCATCGTGCAACTGAACCACTGAACTCAGTTTTTCATTATTCTAAAAATATGAGGCAATATTACTGAGTAAAACACAATTTAGATTTTTGGCACATTCAACCTTGTTGGAATTGTTTGTTTTTTAAAGTCATACTATTAACGCCTGTCAAGATCAATCATAAAAAAGCTTTGTTTTATTTTTGCAACAAAAGGAAGATCCGATGTCAAAAACCATTAAAGCTGATTTATTACTCTTTTTTTCGGATGAATCAGACATTGTTATTGGGAAACTCACAGACATTTTTTGCGTGGGTGTTTTCTGATGGGGGGGGGGGGGGCGGAGGATTTTCCATGAGAAGCAAGTTCGGAATGGAGGGGTGGGAGACTTGCACACAAAGTCTCTGTTCCGCTTTCCTTAGCACTTCTCAACTAAACTAAAAATTAACAAAACTCAACTAAAATATTCAAATTTGGAAAACCATATTTTTCACGAGGGGATATTTTCCAGGGGAGGGGTTTTCTATGGGAGAGGGTAAACGCCTAGACCCGTAGATAGTGACAGGGCGAAGGGAATCCCTCATTAATAGACATAAAAAAAGGATAAATAAATTAAGAATTTGTGACGTCCGATTCTCTTTGTTTTTGTGACAACACAACAGTTTTTTTTATTAATCATCTTGACAGTCATTTATATCACGACTCTAAAAAGCAAATAATTCCAACAAGATTGAACATGTAAAGATTCTAACTTGTGTTTTACCCAATGTAAGCACGGTGGTTGAGTTGCACGAGAGTTCAGTTATACGAGGGTTCAGTTGCACGGTGGATCAGTTACACAAGGGTTGCGTTGCAAGAGGGCTCAGTTAAATGGGGTTCAGTTGCAATGGAACTGTAAATTTAATCTTCCATTCAATTTTGAGGTTTTTTATTCAGTCACCTTGTTACTGTTCCTCTGAGAAGGTGACTCTTCGTTTTGAACTTTTATTTTGAGGTTGGTCTTGTCCTGATTTCCTGCGCTTTTAACTACTTTCTCATCTTCTTGCACTGAACACGCCTGAGCTGAGGTCCCTGCCGAAATATCATAATAGCTGCGTTTTTTTTCGAAGTTCCGTGTTTCATGGTTCATGTTCCAAGTTTCATGTTCTAGCCCAAAAACGCAGTTTTTGTCGCTTTCGTGTTCTCTGTCCATGTTCCTGGTTGAACGTCTAAAAACGCATTTTAGGAAAAGTGGCAAAATATTGAAAACTGTGGAAACATTCTGAGCTTTTTTACTTGCCTGTTTTCTTGTACACATATGTTTCACCTTGGCCTCTATTCAAAAACGCATATTCAGCTGAATCTATGTCCATTTTCTTCCCTTCCATCTTATCCTTTCTTTTGTCATCTACAGATAACTTTTTTCTATCTGGATAGGGACCAATCGAACACGCAACACGCACAAAGAGCAAGTTCCAAGTTTGAGGAAACAGACAGTCGAACAGGCAACATGATGTTTCGTGTTTCGCAAAAAACGAAGTTTTTTTAAAACATGCTGTTACGTGTTTTGTCGAAAACGCAAAAATGGCAAAACACGATTAAACCACGGAACCAACCACGCAAAAAAAACGCCACTAATGCATCACCATTTTTCACTGGTTACGCATTACCTCGTTTTCCTCATTGTTGTACGTTTTCTAGTGCTACCATCAAACATATGTGAAATAATCAGTGGGTGTTATATTTTGAGGCAAACTAAATTAGGCTTTGCTTAGACATTTTCCGATTTTAGAAATAACAGTAGAGATCGTGTTAGTTTTTAGGGCAATGTAGCAAACCATTAGCTCTTATACACGGTGCATTTTAAGGAGCAACATCGATTGGATTGCAAGAGATAGAGAATAAAATTGGTTTTAAGAACAGAGCACATTTTGAGACCGTCTGTAAGGAACGTTTCATCATTCTTTTTTTTCTGAACGGAAAAAGTCTTCTTGAGACATGCTATTTATAAAGTTTTGTGGGGATTGCCAACTATGACATTCAATAAATGGCGAACAAAATCAAAGTATTCCTCCCGCAACACTTTTGTTCGCAAAGCCGACCAGAAGTTGCTGCAAATCTTCTCGTTGTAAAGGAAACATAACTGTTATTAAAATTCAACATTAAAATTAAATCAGTCTTGTTTTGAATTTTTTTTTTCATTGCTTGCATTATCTTTACAAGCTTAATTAACTGGAAAGAGCGTAATTGACGTCTTGTTAACAATGCATAAGCTTTATCCAAGTCTTAGGATCACAAACTGTTATTCTCAAGGATGCTATATTAACATGGGTTGAAAAAAAAAAAAAAAAAAGATTATCTGGTTTTGCTTGATTTAGTATCACACTTGTCCCACAGATGCGGAAAACTGAACTGGCAAGACATTGGTTTGAAAAGCTTAAATCAGCATTAATTTGTTCCAAGGCTTTGTCTACTTATGTCTTTGAATCATTTGATGGTTCATCATAAAGATAGGAAAACTGCTATTCAAATCTTCCATTTTTTTAAATTAAAAAAAAAAGAATGTCTTCTATCTTCACTCTGAAAGGTCACTAATAAAAGTGGCACTTGAAAGCCGAATATAACCCAAATCAAGAATTACGAACGGGATACACTACGGACTGCAACTGTATACTTCAGCTTTATTCGCAAGTGTGACTAGTATGTAGCTCAGACAATACACTGTCAGATCCATTCGAACCCCATTATAGTTCGTCATTTTCATCACTATTCCCAGAGAATGGTAACTTTACCATGGGTATTTTCATGCAAAGAATCAGTTAAGAGTAAATTAGAAGACGTAATTTATATGACAAAGTCTTGAAAACTGTTTTTCGTGGTTGCTCTCAGTTGATGTATAAGGCGTCTGATTTTAGTACAATATAATACGTTTACCAAGGGTAAAAATGTGAAGCAGCCTAAATTGGATTTAAATATCTTAAATTTTATTTGGATCCAGTCTAATTAAGCGTTTGTCAATTAAAATATATGTCAATTACCCCCTCCCCACCTAGATCTAAGTCCTTCGACTTCAGCCCACTGTCGGTCCACTGAAATCTGGCGGCTCCAGCTTTATGCAGCAGAAGGCAAAGTTTTGACAGAAGTCGAAGCTCAGTTCTGTAGCCAATTTTGCCCCGAAGAAAAATGTCTTTATTTAGACTCTGTCCTCATCACTCTTCCTTTGGAGCAGTTTAAATATTTCTTTTCTGGATGGCATTTTTTGTTTTTAAATAAACAAACTTCCCGTTCAAACGATATATTGATGAGTGTATACAATGTTGCTACGAGAATATACAAAGGTGTTATATTTCAGACAAGTATTAAAATGAGTATTCTTTCTTCTAGGAAGATTTGACAGAATTTCGTTTTCAATACACAGCGATATCACCCGTGCGTGGCAAAAAGTCACCGAAAATTTGTCCGAGATTAGCACAAGAGCGATATGCATAAGCTAACAAGCGAAACTGGCCTTGTTTTCCATCAATAATTCATTCAGTGGAAAGTTGTCGGACCGATATTCGCGCTTCGTAATCAAATTGATAGATCAAAACACTGAAACTTATTATTTCCTAAAGCACGCAAATAACAAAAACGTGAATCACAAAGAATATAGATACGAGAAACAACAAATATCAAACACATAATTCTTAAGAACGACTTAAAACGAAGGAATGCAATATCGTCATTTCATCAGTGCCTATACAGTCTTTTACATTCTAAATAGGCAGCACTTGCCCGCGTTACATTTATTCATTGTGTCTCCCTCTGGCGTCTCTTGGGTAGTATTCGGCCAAAACTGACGCTGGAATACGCTTAAGCATTTCCTTAGGGAAGATACGAAGGAGTTGCCACCCAATGTCTAAGGACTCAAAAACAGTTCGATTTTCATAGCTTCCTGCAAAAGAACAAATATATAAACTTTGATGGAGATATCATTTTTTTACTGCAACCAAACAAGCACTTGTGTGAATATCATCATGTTTTATTGTTGCTTTTTTGGTGCTTCTTTGTTGCTTTTATATACTTTTTGCTAGTATACCCCATGTCTTTTTTGTGTTTTAGGGTTTAATTTTTATGAAATTATTCTTTATCCATTATTATTTACAGACAATTTAAATTAAAGTGAATTCTGACTCTAGTGATTTTTAACACGAAAAGAACTATCATCCAACTTTCCAAACATATTAAAGTAAGTAAATGCTGAATAACATATAAGTGATGTGCCAAATCAAATTAAGTGCGTTGCGTCAAATAATCAAGCATTCTTTTCATCAATTCGTCCTGTGTACATAAATTAATATTTATTGATAGACATTCCGTTTGTATCAACTGCATATTGTTCCACTAGCTGCACTTCGACATAGCCCAAAAATGTGCACATTTTCCATTAGTAACATTCAGTTCGACCAATAATCATGTTATTTTTTTTTTTATCAATTCGTGTTTCGTTTAATATGACAAAATTGCAATATTTACGCATAGAGTCCAACATTGCGCCGCTAGATTGCACTATATCTTTAAACATCCGAAGATCAATTGATCATGTTCAGTGGTCGCTGTTAATCACTGACATCAAGAGAAAGAAGAAACACTACCCATTAAAGACTCTGCATTAGTACAAGATGAAATTTAAATAATCAACACTCCGTATCAAAGAGAATGGAGGAATATTGAATTTTTGATACGATTAATCTTCAATACAATAGAATCAAAGCTGAGATTACTCTGTACTGATAATTAATCAGTAGCTTCTATCTCCAATAATGATTTAAAGTCAAAATCCAGTCTACGCAAAGTAGGTCTTGGTTAGCTTATGAGAATCTTGCCTGGTTAAGCAAGCTGGCTTGTTTTAGAAAGATAAGTCTCGTTTTTTTCGCTCTGTTTTGTATGGCCATGGCCATGGAGGGCTTTTTGTGTCAAATATGCATACAGATACAAATATGCAACTGATCTTGAATAAATTGCAGGCATTTTTAAACCGTATAACGTCTTTCTATTCATTTCTTGGGGGACACGGTTTTTTTCTTCCTTTTCATCCTTGTGGTATTATGGCTTATAGTAGATGTTAACCTGTAAAGGCATCATTTTTTTTTCATGCGCGTATATTTTTTAATTATCAGCATGATACAAAACAAAACTTGAAATGCCACCCTAAAAAGCAAAGAACAAACAAATAAAACACATATTTTATATAAATTTCACCGGCATTAAAAGTGCTCTTTAGCTCACTTACTATTTAAAACAGTGAATGCCAACCTTGCTGTTTTTTTAGCTGACCATTCTAACCTGGGCTGTTGATATGGTATATCAGTAGCCTTCAGTGGCGTATCAGCCTATCAGTGGCATATTATGTCAAGTTATATTTGAAATGGGCATAAATTCCTCATTGCGACTTCTACTGTTACTGAGATTTTTTTGTCCGAAATTCTTGTAGTTGCAGACAGGGGCGAATCTCTAGCATTTTTATTGGGGAGGGGGGGGGGGCAAGAGGGGTTCATATTTGGATAGTCAAAGGGCATGAGATGTATAATATTTTTTTCATCCACATTATTGGAGGGGGGGCAACTGCCCCCCTTGTCACCCCCAAACGACGCCCCTGGTTGCAGACATCAAACCATGATTTAGCGTCAAAATTGTTTTCTCAGTTGATGAACTTTTCTTTTGCTCCTTAAGCCGCTTAAGGGACATCACACACTTTGACACCGAAAGGGTTGATTGTAAGGGAGAAAGTCTTGCAACGTTCACCAGGGAAAAAACTTATTACTTGAACAGTAGGGTGCTAAATAAACTGCTACAGGTCATATAAATCAGGGACATTATTTTCATTTGGCACATCTTCAACAAATTGGGTAAGTGGTTGGAATATCTATAATTTATTTTACTTCATTGATGTGATCCTGAGTTCCAGTTCCGTTTTTAAACACGATATCTTTTCAGACAACTATACCACCGTACTTTCCTTACACTGCAATTTGTGTATTAATACTACTAAATGTCGACCAGGCATGCCAATTACCACAACGTAAATTCATCCGTAAAACTATGACCCATATTCACTTGCAATTCCAGAATCGAGGAATGTTTGGAACCCTTCTGTCAATTCAAATTATCTCTCCAAATCTTTTCTTTCAATAACCACCATACTTCTATTATACTGCTTCATGCGTTGAACTCAAATCTTTACATAACATTTTGGAGAGTTGAGTCTCGGGTGGCTTTAATTTAACGACATTTCCAGCTTTAACCACTTAGCTAAGGAACTCTTAGAAGGATTTAGGTACCGTCTTGGTGGCTAATACTTGTCCTTGAATCCGGATGATTCATAAAGTGAGCCCTAATTACTTCAAGAGTCACTTTTTTAACTAATGACTGAAAGCCAGACTTACAGCCGAGCATTTCAGGTGCACTGTCGGTGAAAATTCAGCACAATTTATCCCATTCCATCAAAGGTTTCAATGTAAAATCATCAATTAGAAAAAAAAATACGTGTGTGCAGCTTCAATGGCGGCTAAATTGTGTTTTGAAATAATTCACTGCTATTAAGCCGGCGTCCATACTTTTATCTTTCGAATCAGGGTTATTAGTTTCGACCCGTCTTTGGAGCTAGGCTGGTTTCGTAGACTCATGAGCAAGACCTTCTGAACAAACTACATACTCTGGCCTTTCCACACCTGCAATAACTATCTAAGTATACACCACGCTAAGAAATTGTCCTTTTCCTACGTTTCCTGAATTTCCTCTTTCCTATGCTGATTTTAAACGGTTGATATTCTTAGCTTAAAACCACTTGAAGGACTCAAGCCACAAATCACTGCCAGTGTGAGCACAACACTAGGTAAAGAGGAAGAGCGACACAGGTAGCGTGACCAAACAAATTGTAGGAGTTAAAAGTATCCATGAGCCAACCATTTCAGTTATTGGACGATTGTTAAATAGCTTGAACCATTGTTCGTGAAAATATAGATGCTTTGTTACGGTGCCTATTATGCAAACATGTAGCAAAATATATAAACGATTTTAAATTACAAAATATATTAGGAGTTTAAATTACACTTGAGCTTACCAATTCAGTTATTAGACCATTGTTGGAATGCTCCTGCAGGAACGATTTCTTTCGGAAATATTGAATCTAAGATGTTTTAACGTTCAGAAAATATACGTTCAGATGCTCTGCTATGGCACCTATTATGCAAACGCGCAGCAAAATCTATAAGATTTTAGTCATCAAACAGGCCAAAACCTGTTACTTCTTTTAATGAGTTTATGTGATTATCTTAAAATATTTTATATAATATTCACATTCGATTCAAAATTAATTGATGACCCCATGTCACTTATGTCGCAACCAACAGGTTGGGAACCCATGCTTTAAAATGTAGAAATTTAAATACTGAATTCGCAAAATATATTGAAACAAACTCAAAGATAGGGTAGATTCTACTACCCTAGGATGGATGGATGGATGATAGACAAAATCTAACAACAAGTGAAAATGACAACATTTTTTATACAATCTTGAAAAAGGCTTATGCCAGCTTTGCCTCTCACTAAGACTACCTGTCTTGGCTTTGTTTCAAATTGGCCAACGGCTTAATGGCAACTTGATTTTAATTCAAAAGTAATCTCAAAAGATACCATCTAAACTCAAACACACCAAATTCTGATTCTACCAAGTCGTTCGTTGCATAATTCCAAATGACAGCATTAGAAATACGAATAATTCCAATTTTTGACATGGTTCATATTTTCATTTAACATGGTTAACAGCAATTCAATTAATGTATCTATTTGCTCAGAAAAATAATTATTTTATTATAAAAATAGCATATTTCCCTGGTAGCTTTGTCATGAATTTATTTACAACCTCTAAAGATAACAAAATAAATTTTACAATTTTCCATTCTAAGGTTCCTTTCTATATAGTAATATTCGCCACTTTCGTAGCAACATTCGTTCTTCGTTTTTTTTTAAACTGCTAAAATCTATAGGCACATAGACTGCGTTTATAGATACAAACATGCGTCTTTTTAGAGAATGCGTCTTTTTAGGTACATAGACTGCGTTTATAGATACAAACATGCGTCTTTTTAGAGAATGCGTCTTTTTAGGTGCATAGACTGCGTTTATAGATACAAACATGCGTCTTTTTAGAGAAAGAAACTTACCTTGAGAAATGAAGTTCTTCTCAAACTTCGTTAAAAATTCTAAATAAAGAAGATCGTCCGGAGTAAGAGCTTCTTCACCGACAACAGCTTTCATAGCCTGAACATCTTTGCCAATAGCATAGCAAGCATACTAAAAAAATAATATAAAAATAATACATATTTATATATGCCAGGCAGTAAATGTATTTTTATTTTTCATTGCTAATTTCTTTGCTGAATGATTTTTGCTGGTGCTTTGGCTATTTTCTTGTCCATACTTTCACTTGTTAATCATGACTTGCGTGGCCATCAGAATTCCTTGAACTGCTTTAAAGACTCTCAACATTCGAAGTGCAAGCCCCATATGGACAGACTGGTGGTATCTCTCTGATGACCCCTGACTGATGACATTTTTTTTAACGTCATGTTCTTTTTTAAGGTTGCAATATACTTTGTATGGATGCAAACATTCTCAACATCCAAAGTCACAAAAACCACATACACAGTCTGGTGGTATCTCTCTGATGATGAGCTATTATGGATAAAATTTTGTCTTGTTACTGCTGTTTTTTAACGTATGGGCTGAATATATTTATTTCGCGCAAAATTCACGACTTTTTTTTATCAAATATTTTCGAATAAAAAAAAGAATCCACAAACAAAGTATTTCAAAGAAAAGTAAAGACCTACATTAAACCAAAGATGAGCAGAAATAAAATCAAATTATAATTTAAGAGTAAAATCTGAAACAAAAACTGATTACCACAAACAGCAGTAGGGCTAACGCACCCTATGCCTTCTTAAGACCAGAACGTTATTTGCGCTTTACTGAAAACAATTTTTATTTTGAGTTGTTTTTATTTGTCAGAACATCAAAAACAAAAAGAGTATCATAATAACTAAGATTACCGAAAAGAACAAATAAATATAGATTGTCAGTTTAAAGTGGTATTAATTCTTGAAAGTTTAACCTTTGGATTTAATAAGGCTATTGAAAAGAACACGTTTGTAATGTATTTTGTTTTCATTAAGCGCAAATGACATTCTGATCTTTAGAAGGCATAAGGGTGTTAGCCCTAATCCTGCCTGTAGTAATTTCTGTTCGTTTTGAATTTGACTTGGTTATTTATTCTAATTTATGCTTTAGATTGTGCGCTTAGGCTGTTATTTTATTTTATTTCTGCTCATCTTTGGCTTAATGTAGTCTCTGTAGTTTTAAAAGTCTCTTGACTTTTCGCTGAAAAACTTCTTTAGTGGATTTTTTTTTCTTTTAAATATTAATTTCTGTTCGTTTTTCATTGACGAAGTTTTTTTGCTGGTTAATAAAGAAATATTCTTAAAAAAAAAAAAAAAAAAAATATTTTTTACCCCCTAAGAATCAAGATTTTGGCTTGTTATTTACATTTTGGACAAAATTTTTAATAATAGTTGTACTATAAAACTTCGAATGGATGGTAGATATAAGGAACATTATTAAAACAAATAGACTGAAAATCTGTATAATCTTTGGGCTTCTATGGCGATGAAGGATTGTGACTCCCATCATACTACAAATATTAATTGACTATCCCCCTGAAGTTGTCCTGAAAGTTTCAACATAATTCCCTTAAAATATCCTGAGATATCGCAGATACATCGTTATGACAAAACTTGGCTGAATAAAGCGTCTTTCTTCAATATGCCCTGAGAGTTTCAACTTATAGGCGTTCCCAAGACATCGCAGACACGTCCTCATGACAAAGTTGGTGTATTTTGATTTTAGTTCCATATCCCCAACAACAAGTCCTGAAAGTTCCATCGCAATACTCTTAGATTTTCCTGTGATATTGCACAGACGATCTTTTGATGATATGGATGCACATGGTGTCTTTTGATTTAGCTTTACACCCCCTCAACTTTCCATGAAAATTTCAACTTAATACCCTATTTGGTTCCAGTGATATTACATGCATGCCATTTTGACAACCTGAATGGTTAAAACTTTTTAGATTTAGTCCAATAGTATTAGTTAGTAGCAGTAGCAGTGGAAGTAGCATCAGTAGTCACAGTCGCAGTCCCAAGTAGTTGCAGTCTGAATTGGTTACAAAACAAGATTATGTTTAACTGAATTTACTTTGAACTGAATAAGATCGTTTTTTATAAAACTGATCTACAAGGTATTAAGCCTGTATTCTCCTGTGTCTTTATTTAGCACGCTAGACTTGAAATCCTTTGTCCGTGAAGACATGGGTTCGGGTCCTGGTGTCGTTGGTTATTTGGCTTGGAATGGGGGTCAGCGGCGTGACTCTATGAACTCAGGCATGGTCAACTTATCTCTGAATGGGTACCTGGAAAAATCTGGAAAGGTATAAAGGAAGGCTGTGTGAAAGCACAGGATGGCTGTCTCCTAGCCCCCCACTGCATTTACCGACTGAAGGGCCATGAAAAGGGGATCGGCACAGCCGGTAGGGACTATTAAGTCCAGCGCCATATTCTTTACCATTTTTCAATGGCTTAAATTATATTTTATTTATATTGCTTCTCCGAAAACTTGGTTATGTACTTGAACTCAGAGTATGTTTGTAAGTAAATTCTAGAATTGTCCGATGACTGGATAAAGTTAAGAGTTGATAAAGCGGGTTGGGGCCGAAACCTCGAAAATTAATACAATGGACTTGGAAACATTGGCTACAGAAAGACTGAATTTTAGCTCATTTTTAAGTGAGCATTAGAAACCTATTAAAGAAAAAAGTCGATTGACTACTCAAAAGGTCTGTTACGTTTAAAAGGCATAGTTCGAAAAATCTTGTTATATCCAGCTTTTAATCAGGGTACATGTCGTACAAACTTTAAATATTAATTTAAATACTAATTAGTTGCATTACTAATTCTACGTCTTTTCTAAGCCATAGATGATATGCATCCACGCATCCATTTTTTTCACTCATATTTTCATATTTAAGTACTCAGGCTAACAGTATTTCAGAGGTTTTTCTCGCAGGCAACAATCATGCAGATAACAATCAATGAAATACGAAACCAGTACAACGAGAAGGAAAATAGAGGGTTACAAAAATGATAAGAGTTTTGATTATACCAGCTGATTTGAGACATCAGAGTGATCCTTTCTAGTCATCCCTTCACCAATAGCCGACTTCATTAGACGCGAGAGGGATGGGAGCACGTTAATTGGAGGGTAGATTTGTCGATTATGCAATTGACGATCGACGTAGATCTGTCCCTCAGTAATATAACCAGTCAAATCGGGAATTGGATGTGTGATATCTGGAAAAAATAAATACTTTTAATTTCAATCTAATCAGTAAAAACTTCAATTATTCAAAACTAAATGAGATGAGGTGATATGGTAAAGCTGGTAGATATTGGTAATCTGTCATGTAACTGATAGAAAAAAAGTAAATGTCATCGAATATTGGCTCCACAACTTATCAGACCTAAGGAGAAAAAAAAATAATCAACACAAATATTTCGCCTGTATAGAACTAGGCGTCTTCAGTGTTACACGAAACAAAAAAAAAAAAAAAAAAAAAAAAAAAAACTATAATAATAATAGAACAATCAAAGCAATAAATTGTTAATTGTGAATATGTTCTACTCCTGCGCTCTACGTGGAGTAGCAATTGTACATGCAGAATTTAGCAAGAAATTTGGAAGAGAATAAAACCTCTCAAAATGATAAGAACCTCTCCATTGTAGCAAATAGTAAAATATCAAAATCGCCTTTAAGAGCTTTACAGTTCCCACCTTGAACAACAAGGAAAAATCACATTTTCGCATCGATAGCCATTATGTCTTTTCATTTTTATAGACCAGGGGGATAGTGTTAAGCCAGCAGTCATAAAATATTAAGAGAACAGAAATTAGGAAAAACAGAAGAAAATAAGAGAAGCAGGAGAACCGACAAATAATTTGTTAAATCAAACAGCCCTTTTCACTGGGGCGATCTATTTCGTTGCTTAAAAAGATATCTAAAACTATCTAGATATCTTTTTAAGCAACGAAATACATCGCCCCAGTGAAAAGGGCTGTTTGAAGAAGATGTAATGGATTAAAGGAAGACTGGTGGAAGTAAAGAGCAATTTTGAAACTTAAAACGAGCAAAAAGTATTGCTTCACAGTTTGTGCAACATTTATCTCCAGAACTGGTTTAAATAAACTGACTCGTTCAGGATTATGTAAAACTAGCGCATTACAGAAAACACAAAACCTACGAAACAAAACAGGATTTGGAGCAGAAAAGTCTTTAAGTACCCTGCATGTCTAATAAACTCAAGCAACCTGAGTTTTCATTAAAGTGCTAGTTTTAGAAAATTCTACAAATTTCATGGGAATTCCATTGGAAAAGTTTTGCAGATATAAGTTGGATTGCATAAACTGCGAAGCAAAAACCTCTGTTGAGTTTAAGTTTCAACCTCGCTCGCTAATTCCATCAGAAAAACCTCTTTTCTTCAGAAAAAACTTCAAAAGCATCATTTTTAGGTTTTAAAAATACACACAATAAATCTTACAAAAAGACCTCTTTCCACCTTCGTGAAGAAACTAAAGAGGTCAACATGAGTTTCAGTTAAAAAACTGCATCAAATACGTGTTTAACTTCGCAACCCTTTTAAACTTCCCCATAAAAAGAAATCGGCATTTTCACATAAAGAGTGCAAGGGGTAGATTATCCATAGTATCTTTACCAAGCTGCAGATGAAAAATTCAATTACTTTTTAAATATTTTCCCTATATGAAATATACACATATTTCAGAATAGGCTAAGATAGGATGGATGATATTAAAAAAGAATTTCAGATCTGCCGCTAATGAAATACACGTTATTATTATTATAGTTTTATGCCGCAATGCTGCAGTTTAAACATTCCTTATCTAGAATTATTTGAAGTTTGAACATTACTTTATACCTGTCAATTTATGATAAAAGTCAACCATTTTTTTTGTCATCATTTTACGTCAACCATTTTACAAGGAACAATCTAAAAACCAGTCTATGACGACATTTAAGGGAATGATGTAACAGAGTCATTCAAATATGATGTCACACCAGAGAAGCAACTTTTCAAAAGATACAAGTGTTATATACAGTTTTTACAAAAGATTTATTATGTTTTTTTAATGAGACTAGATATGGTGAATTTCTTTCAAATGAGCCCTCTCCCAATATTCTTTGACCACTGGTTCGGTACAATCACCCCTAGAAGAAAAAAAAAAAAAAAAAAAAAAACGCGTAACTGCCTCTAGTGCTAAAAAGTGATTTTCCTTGTTGTTCAAAAGTAAGAAGGGGAATGTGATTCACTTATATAGGGTTTTCGACGATGGTGATTCCAAAGGTGCGGTTTTATTTTGATTCACCAGAGTTTTCGCGGGATTTCAAACTTTTTTAGAAAATTCCCACAAAAACTTGTTTTCGCAACAAACTTTTACTATTATAATTACCGAAATAATACGTTGTAGTTACCATTCCTAATTACTATGGACCGTGATTCACTCTTTACTAGATTAGAGCTACAGCTGTAACCATGATGAATTCTGACACTACCCCTAAAAATAGGTGCTAAAGGTAGAAACTTGAATTTTCCTGCAAGCAACTCAGCGCGACCTTCTTGGCTCAGCGAAAGCAAATATATATACACAAATTTAAAAAAAAGTACATATAAACCGGAAATATGGCATCATGAAAAAATGGCAGCACAGTGAGGGCATAGGGGCTTGCCCTCCCCCCCCCCCCCCCAAATACAAAAATATAATTTTTTACGAATTTCCACGCAGCTCTTACTCAAACTACTAAATACCTTTTTTTTAATCACTGTACTTCCCCAAAAAAATTCCTTCGTGCGTGCCAGAATTACAGTGCTATTTTTCGGCACCAAAGGTACCCCATATCAGTGAAGTCCAATTTCTGATATTTTGTTCAACAGACCAAATATTTTGGTCGGAATAGGATCAAAATAGACTGTTGAGCGAAAATTCTGAGATAAACATTTAGCTCAAAATACTAAGAGGCTATTTGAGTAGCTTCCTGGTTTCAAAAGCCATACTGTTGCGCAGTGGCAAATTTGCTTCTAAACATATAAACAGTCCACAAAAATGGGCTGTTTTTTTATATGGTAATACTAACGGCTGAACGGTATTTGATAGTAACGCATGTGTTATTAAAGGTGAAAAGAGGCTAGAAGGGACGGTTTGATTGGGTGACAGCCTTCCTCTTCTTTTGAAAACCCATTTATGAAAATTCCATTTTCTTATGAAAAGCAAACCCTACTAAATGAACGATTTAACTTGAGGTAGTGTTTTACAAGAGTAAAATGAAATAAAAAACAGAACCAGTATACAGCTAAAGTAAGCACTATTTATAATTCCTACTGTTCTTGAATTAAAAATGCCGCATAAACAGCCATTTTCTTTGATTCAATCAATTTTTATAATCAGCGAGCATCCAATTGAGAAGTAGACCCAACCTAAACCGCAAAACAAGCAGGAAGTCATAATTCCTAAAAATAAATAGCGGGTAGTACGAGACAGGCCTATATGAGGGCCTTTTTCAAAAGGGGACCAACAATTCCAGAGGGAGGGGTAAATTAAAAAAAAAATTGATAAATAATGTAGAGAATCGCAAAAATACGGAGATTCGATGGGAGAGGGTGGTGGACCTGAGGTCCTCTTCCAATGTTCATCTTGGAACGAAGTCTACACGAAGAACTTAAAGCCGCACTGTTTTCACACCCTTTCCCTATACTATCGAATTAATTTTGCTGTTTAACACTTGAATACGAAGGAAAATACTCTAAAACACCTCTTTTCTCCGCTCGAAGAAAGGACGATTTCAAAAACATTCGCTCATATAAGCAGATTGCATAAGCACCCTGCATTTATTTATTATTTATTGAAAAAAAACAAGAAATATACCAGTGAATACCAAGATCCACGGTAAATTACACACAAAAATAAAAAATACTTCAACATAGTCTCCCCCGTAAGGCTCTATGGCCAGGAAAAAACAGGAGAGAAACAAAACTAAAAAAATAAGCGAAAACAATCATCAAACAAATTTTAAATAATAAACTCATATCATCAAACCAAACAATACCCCCCCCCCCAAAAAAAGGAAAAAAAAAAAAATCAAAGCTAGGAAAGGGAGTAATACATGATTCCACCCACACAAATAAACTGCATATCCAATCCAGAGACATCAACTCCTCGAAGAACCGGGGAAAAAATCAATTATTAGCAAGTAATTTTAATATATTTTCTGATGATCTTGAGCGAGTGGCAGCACCGTGCAAACTCTGGTCAAGTGTTCTAAAACATGTTACAAGCTATGAGAAGGATAAGGTAGCACCGTATTGACGGAGTATAAGGTATATATAAATTATTGGAAGAATTGGCCAAATAACTTAAGGAACTGACCAAATAGTTGAGAAGCTAGGCAAATACAACGGCACAACTATGTTAATTAGAAGAAGAGAAGGATTAAGTCTCACCATCATTGGGCATAGTTAGAATGGGGATTTGCGTAATAGATCCATTTCTGCCTTCAACTCTACCAGCTCTTTCATAGATTGTAGCCAAATCTGTGTACATGTAACCAGGAAAACCGCGTCTACCTGGCACTTCCTCCCTAGCTGCTGATACCTAGGTTATAAATATAGTTTTGGAAAAAAAAAACAACAGAAAAATTAAATATACCATATTTAAGAAAAGAAAACTTATTCCAATTTAGAAGGCTGTTATTCTAAAACGTTGATGAAGGAAAAGTCGGCAAAGTTGCGAATTCGCAGCAAAAACTAGTGAAATCTGACAAGCACAAAAACGGCCCTTTTTACCAGAAAGAGCAGCTGTGTGAAGTATGGTTATGCCATTTCTCTGCCTATAGCAATGGTTATGGGAAAACAATATAGTATTCATAATGACAGAATATTTAGAGTCTAAATTGTATCTACAACAGAAGCAGGCTAAATACGCCTCCCAGGCACTTCTTCTCTAAGTCATAAATAGATTTTAAAAAAGGCATGAAATAAAATACGTTTAAGAGAATATGAAATCATCGTTTCATTTACTTTCAGAAAACAAGTTTAGTAAATAATGCCTAAACATCCAAAGATACAATTGGTACCATAGTAAACACTTTAGGCAGTTATGGTTTTATTCATATTTTTAGCTAAATTAATATTTCTGTAGACTCAGTTGTTTTTGAGATAAGAACAGACCATATCATAACTATAGATGCAAATCATTGATAAACAAGTTGACACAATACTAGCCCAGCAATCATCATTCAAAATGCGTCACATGGCATTTCAAACGGACACGTAGGCCATTTCTTTTTTTAGAAGAGAGACGATGATAATAAAAACGATATTTTGTTCATAGTTTTAATAAGAAATGCTAAGAAATAAAAAAAAAAAAATTTAGGAACCGAGTCCCCCCCCCCGTACGTCTTGGATATCAAGATGCTTATGTTTTTTTATTCATAATATCTTTTTCTCGTTTATGGGAATAGGAGAAAAATGAAGCTTTTCACACATTTTTTTTTCTTTGCCTTAAAAACGTAGAAAACTTTCTTTGCCTTAAAACTTTCGTTTTAAGGCAAAGAAAAACGAAAAAAACGAAAGTAAAACGAAGTAAAAAACGAAGTAAAAAACGAAAAAAACGAAAGTAAAACGAAGTAAAAAACGAAGTAAAAAACGAAAAAAACTTTTTCGTTTTTTCTTTGCCTTAAAAACTTTCGTACTAAGACAATATCGATATACCAATGTCGAAAAACCCAAATATCAAATATCTTAACTATCCGGTAAAGTTATGTCTTGTCGCATACCGTTATTTGAACTACTGCAACTGGGAGTTTCAATAGGTTACTTAGATCGCATCACTGCCATCAGTCAGTGGCAGGTCCAGAGTCTGGCGGATGTGGGAGGTAGATTCAAGGTCAACTAATTAGAATCACAATAAAATAAAAATAAGCAAAATATTCCCCTATTGATCAGGGGATAAATAGCCATATTCACAAGGAAAGCTTTCAATATTTGTTAAATCAAGGAAGGTGTGGGTATCATTACCCTAAATCAAAAGAAAATAATAACATACCTCACGAAGGGCCTCTGCATATGAGGACATATCTGTCAGAATGACGAGCACATGTTTTTCACACTGGTATGCTAAATATTCGGCAGCGGTTAAAGCCAGACGGGGAGTAATAATACGCTCAATTGTCGGGTCGTTAGCCAAGTTCAAAAAGAGACAGACATTCTCCATGGATCCATTTTCCTATAAGATAAAAAGCATGACTGACAAAAACAGGATCTATGAAGATGCAGACTTTACTAAAATTACAATACGATGCCTGCCTCATTATAATATTGTAGCTGCACCATCATAATGTGCATTAAAAGATGGAGAGGGGGGGGAGTCACAGCTAGAAATTTAAACTATTCGATGGCTAGCTTGACAAAGTGGTTGAACACTGCTTGATACTTTGTCTGTCAAGTCCCTGATATTATTCTCGACTCTATGACTATTTTTAACTTTTATGTTGCTCCCAACCCCCTCCTCATAAATATAAAATAGTCATTGGGTCGAGAATAATATTCAGGGACTTGACAGACAAAATATCAAGCAGTGTTCAACCGCCTTTTCAAGCTAGCCATCGAATAGTTTAAATTTTGTAGTTGCGAATCCCCCCCCCCATCTTTTAATGCACATTATGATGGTACAACCGCAATATTATAATAATATTATAACAAGTAATGAATTTATAAGAGATATTTCGTAACTATTTAATTATATAGCAAAAATAATAGTTAATAACAAATATTACAATAAATAATATTATAATAATACTAGATGATTATTTCCCCCAATCTAAATAAATAATGGAACACACGTGGAAGGATAGCCGTCAATCCTTCGACATACTTAAATCCGAGTCGAGTCATCGACCAAGTGCGCACAACAGGCACAACAGTGCAGAGTTTTCTGCACAAAGAAATTTTAAGGCAAAAAAAAGAGTATTTGAATTTCATTGGTTTCACTTATGTGACGAATACTTGCAAGCCTATTATCTAATGTATAAAACATACGTCAAATAGAAAATCCCGATCTATCTATTTCAACAACTGAACGGATTCGAATGACACTCGCCTTCTAAAACTGGATTGGGTTGAAGGGTAGAAAAGCTTTAGAGTCACGTTATTCTTATACGATTGATCTATTTGATCCTCAGTGGTTACAAGGCAAATAATTGTACAGTTGGTTAAAACCAAGAAGTACGCATGACCTTTTTACAGGAGAGGAGAATAAAACTTTTCGCAGCATAATAAATGAGAAAAGGATTGAAAAAAAAAACCAGTTAGCCCCATTCCACTTTGATTGGAGAGCCACCATTGAGCCGAACATCTATACTATTTTTAACCAAAACTGTCGGAATAGAATTTCTTCTATTTAAAGATCAAACTTTTAGATGTGAAAATTTTTTTTTCACAATACCGGGTATTGTGACAATACCGGGTATTGTCAAAGTTCGGGTATTTTCATCAATACCCGAACAAATATTTTCGAAATGAGTCAGGAAACATAACTTTGAACAATTTGCGAAAGTTCTGGCAAAAAAAAATGAAGTAGACATTCGACCCCAGGAGGGCACACAAATTGAAATAGAAAACCCCTAAATACGAGGCGTAGCTGAAAACCGCATCAACAGCTTTTAAGGCCATTCATAAATCTACAAGCAAAAAAAAGCAAAAAAAACACCTTTTAGTTATTAGGTAAGACTTTATTGCGTTTTAAATTAGGACAAACTGGTATATAGCAATTTCTTGTATGTGACCAGCAGATAGAAAGAGGGCAATAATTATATACGGTGCTTTCGTTTCAAAACCTTGGGTTTAAAGTAGCAAAACAATAATACTGGGACAGTTGACGGAAAACCAAGACAGAAAAAATGCAGAATAGATTATGGTTGCGTCATCACGCGCAACCTCGCAGCGAACGAACTCCAGCCCATAGTAACCGAAAATTCAAAAACGCGATTTAGAAAAAAGGAATCGTAATTGCTATTTTGGCTAATCTTATTGATATTAGATTATTACGAAAACGAAATAAAAACCGCACCATGACATCATCATGGTCAGAATTCTCACTTGGAGAATTACAGTCCCCTATCTTGCGCAACAACAAAAGTAACTTTTTTGGTTCGGAAGCACTCACATTTTTCCTTTTCTTTTTCGTCACTACTAGAGGCACTAAGATGTTACTAGAGGCACTAAGAGATATCAGACAGATGTTTAAGGGTTTGTTTTAATGCTAACTTTTAAATGTACATTCTTT
The DNA here is from genome assembly GCF_049724085.1 of Artemia sp. Qi Xiang Cuo. Classification (NCBI taxonomy): domain Eukaryota; kingdom Metazoa; phylum Arthropoda; class Branchiopoda; order Anostraca; family Artemiidae; genus Artemia; species Artemia sp. Qi Xiang Cuo. Next base: position 8,899,550 of record NC_142799.1, read on the forward strand.
TTATAAGTAGCCAAAGTTGATACTAAAATAAAATGCAATTTTTGTAGAAACTGCATTATCATATACAAGATGCTATAACAAACGTATCTTTTGGAAAGATAATATATCACATGTATCTTTAGAATAGTTTTGAGAATAAAGATTATTGGTTTTTATTGGTCATATTTTTATTAGGTCATATTTTTATTGGTGCTCAGGTACACTATAAACAGTTGATATAAAAAAGGGTAGTTGTGTGATAAACGCCCTACTGCTCAAGTTGTTCATTCATCGACGCATTATAGAAATCATTTTTTTTTCGTTAGTGTCTTTTAGCTTAGCGTGAGACAAGACAAAGAGAAGTCACAGAATAGATGGAAAATATGTAACTTGAGCTATATATTCGCACATTAGGGGTGAGGGTAAAGTCTAATCCCCCCCCCTCGCCCCCTGATGTACAAATATGTGCCCTAAATTTGTTTTTAAAATTTTCATATTTATATCTTACTTTGGTATATTTCATTAGGATTGAGTGTCAGAGAAACATATTAGAAGAACATTAGGTAGGGCGTATATCATACAATTACCTAAAAAAGTTTGCAACTTCTTTCATCAACTTCAATTATTTCAATTTCCAAAATACAATGGTCCCAAACGTGTTAAGAATATGTTCAATTATGAGCACTTTATGTTGCAACGGTTGAATTATGAAGTTTATTTCGAGGATTGAATGAGTATTGATTTGCAGCAAAACTTGAAAAATTGACTCCTGAAACGTAATTCGTAGACAAAAAGATAAAGAAAAAACTTTGCAAAGGGTTCATTGTTAATAACTTTAAAATCTTAGGTTTTCCCAATCTATGTCAAAAGTGGACTATGTTTAGTTCTAACTGAATCAAAAGAAGAAGATACGTTTGAAAAGAAATTTCCAACCTCAAAATCGAGCTTGAAGAACCGAGCAGTTTCCATGTTAACACCCATAGCTGCAAAAACAATGGCGAAATTATCCTCATGGTCATCTAAAACGGATTTTCCGGGGAGTTTGACCAAACCAGCCTGTCGACAAATTTGAGCGGCAATCTGAAAAACAGCAATAAATCAATGGAAACAGGTGACGTAATTAGAACACAACTTAAGCATCATTATGCAATTAATTCAATTACTCTTCAACAATCTAGTTGAGAAGAGAACTTCTAAAGATCAATGAATAGTAACCTTTTTTTGGTTTCAGGTGATGGCGTTACCTGTATTTCATTTTGGATATTTTTGATTTCAGATGATGGCGTTACCTGTATTTCGTTTTGGATATCTTTTACTGTGCAAAAATTCATTTGTAGCTAGAATATGGTCAAAAATTGCTTTTTAATATCTTTTGAGGGTAGGATCCCCTATATTCTCCAATGGCTACACTACAAATTTGGATGAAACACTTTCATCGTTCAAAACTATGCTCATTGACAAAATACCGTACACTTCAGTTAAAATCTCATTACTATTTTCATATTATAATAGCGCTGATATATACTAACTTTCATAGTGTCATATATAACAATCTCTTCGTTCTAACAAAAACCACGGTAGCTGTAGTGTATTCTCAAAAACTATCCAAGCTTATTCAAAAAGTGTCATATTATGTGCCTCTTCAAAGATGTCCAAAGAGAAGTATTGTGGTTGCAGCGGTAGCTGCAATCTAGTAAAGGGTGAACCACGGCCCATAGTAACCAAATAAAACCACGAACTGCTCAAAAGTGGGGTCAGGTTGAAACAAAACGTAGACCACTGGAATTATCTTGGCTGAAAACCCTATACAGGAAACTTACAACCCCTTGGCTTGAACAACAAGGAAAATCATAAGACTTTCATAGTTGTTTAAGCCAGGGGCTGCAATTTCCTTTAGAGGGTTTTCAACCATGGCAATTTCAATGGTGGAATTTGTATTTTGATCTGATTCCTTGGGTTAATATGGGCCAAGTTTCATCCTTCACTTGGTTGCAGTTCCCGCAGCAACCACGATATTATACATATTTTTTAAAAGTTGCTTTTATAGGATATAGATATATCAATTCCCTTTAAAATGAGCCCTTAAACAGCTCTCCATGATGTTCCAGTGCCCTGCTAGCACTGGGGAAAAAAGAAAAAAAGGACACATCAGTGTTACCCATGCAAAAAAAAGTGGTTTTCCTTGTTGTTCAAGGCAGGGGACTGTGAGTTTCCTTTTAAGGGGTTTCGGCCATGGCAATTCCAATCGTATTTTTTTTCGGTTTGATGCTATTTTTCAGGTGGAGTATCTAAGGCCTAAAAAGTTTTTTTTTTGTACACAAACATTTCATTGCTCAGACTTTACGGCATTTGAAGAACCAATTCGTTATTGGGAAATATCCGTTTTTTTGTAAGGGGGAGGGGGAATTTTCTGCGGGGGGAGTTCAACTAGGAGAATTTTCCGTGGGGGGTTTCCCAGTTAAATCTTACATGGGGGGAGAGGATTTCCTCGCATGACCTGCAAATCGAACAAAAACTAAATTGAAAAAAAACAAGTTTTTTCACCTGAAAGTAAGGCGCAACATTAAAATTTAAAACGAACAGAAATTGTTCCGCACATAAGGTGGGCCGCCCTTCCTCAGCTTCTAACGCTAAAGCTTGACTTTTTGTCACAATTCCTTAAGAAATACTGCTCAAACACAAGGGCCACAATTAAATTTAATTAATTTTTTTCTAATTTTAAGACTGTATTGTAAAGAACCAGGGTTGAGGAAGGGGTGGCCCCTCACATATAATTTCTGTTCGTTTTAAGTTGTTATGTCATGCCTTACTTTCAGTTGAAAAAACTTGTTTTTTTTGTTTTTGTTTTTTTCGTTTAATTCTCCAAATGAACTGAGGTTAGGTAACCACAGATGTCATTCGGAGGGGTTGCGTAATGGAATTTGAAAAAAGCCGATGTAGTTCAAATTGGTGCATGTAATTTTTGTATACAGAATTGTTTAGGTAAAACTTGAGCAATGAAATGTTTGTGTAGAAAAAGGAAAAAAATAGGCTTTAGATACTCCACCTGAAACCCGTAAAAATAGCATCAAACCGAAAAACAAAAAGTTTACAGTGTTCGAGAGGGTGAAAACCCTCCTTGCATTTAGGGGAACCGTGGGAATGGTATTAAAACGGATAGAAAATAAAAAAAGAAAAACATTTTTCAAAAGAGAGTAAAGAGCAACACTAAAACTTAAAACGAGAAGAAATAATTCCGTGTGCAAGGGTGGCTGCCCTCTTATCCCCCCCCCCTCTTGACTCTAAAGTTGGACTTTTTGTCACAATTCTTAAACGGCATGGTTTATTTTAGTTTCAAGTTTTAATGTCGCTCTTTTCTTTCATTTGATTACTTCATTGATTACTTTCATTGATTACTAAATCAGTTTAAAGACGGTGTAGCCATCGATAGAGGTTTTATACCAAGGTGCATCGAGTTAAGAAAAATTAAGAACTTTCCATACTAAAATGAATTTGAATTCCAGATCTTGTTGCGACTCTTTGCACGTGTAAACAAAAATCAATTAGGCAATTCACATAAATCTAGGGTAAAGGACAGCTTTATTCAATTGAAGTGGAATACTCGGAGGAAATTTTCCGCTGGGTGGGGAGAACTGAATTTTCCAGGAGAGGATTTTCAGCAGAGAAGGGGGATGGGTAATTTTCATGGAAGAGAATGGTCCGTGGGGAGATTTTCTGGGAAATCTTTTAAATTCGAAATCCGATCGCTATTTATACCCAGGGGAATTTAAAGCGGTCAAGGGGTGGTATGTTTTTCCCTTGGGGAGGGGATTTCCCGTGGGAAAACTTTCTGGGGGGAATTTTCCTTTCTCTTAAGATCGCAGCAACGCTCGACGGGCAAGTATATTATAAATGTAATTCCATATTCAACTTACTTCATTGTGAGGAAGACCAGCAGCAGAGAAAATGGGAATTTTCTGACCCCGAGCAATCGAGTTCATTACGTCAATTGACGATACTCCTGTTTGAATCATTTCTTCTGGATAAATACGGGACCAGGGATTGATTGGCTGACCTAAAAACAAGTTTGATCGAAAAAAGAAGAACAAGAACAAACACAAGTTTGCATACAGAGAATCGAGGTTGAATAATTTTAATAACAATCCCGGTAGAAAAAAGAATAGCAACACAGGAGCTAGTTATAGAAACCTTTTTTTCATGGAATGATGAAAATAGGTGGGAAATGAAGCAAACCATTTTAAAGCTCTGACAGAAGTAAAAACAACATAAGCAGCCTTTTACTTATCAAATCAGTAGCTCCGGCAAATGTCAGCAAGATCAAAAAGTCAACAGACAACTGGTTGTACAATAAAGAGTTACAGAAACGAGACGTTGAAAAGTGATTTAAGAATGTAAACAGGTGGTACCCATTCATTTGCTGTCTCCAGACATTCTGTCTCCATCTCTCTCTCTCTCTCTCTCTCTCTCTCTCTCTCTCTCTCTCTCTCTCTCTCTCTCTCTCTCTCTCTCTCTCTCTCTCTCTCTCTCTCTCTCTCTCTCTCTCTCTCTCTCTCTCTCTCTCTCTCTCTCTCTCTCTCAAATGCAATCAGAGTTCAGTTTAAAATTAACTATTTCTCCATTAAATCACGAAATTTTAGTATTTTTCGGATGATCTCTTATGTTTTCCATCACTTATTTTTGGATTTTTTTTTCATTTCTACTCTTCTTAAAATTTCAAGTCCCCCCCCCCCGAAATTGTTACTTATCGTAAACATGATAATCCCTCCTAAAATTAAAAGTAATAATGATGACGTTAGCTAAAGATTAGCCAACTGAAAAAATGATCTCTATAAAGTTGAAGGTTACAGGTGGGGACACTGCACTACACTGCTACTTGGAAGCATATCCTTTTTATGTTACTAAAATAAACAAAAAATGGCAATCTTATTAATTTGTTTCTCTGGTCTGTGCGAAGCTTAAGTTAAGCTGATAGTTTGACCAGTTAGTAATATATGAAGGACTCTCACAAAGCAAGTTTATTTAGCTAAGAAAAAAACATTTAAAATCCTTTAAAAACAGGCTTCAGCCCAGAAAAAATATGATGCCTATCTAGGAAAACAGTCTTCTTGTCAAATTTCAGCCCCCTCCCCAAAAAATATTTTCCAAGCTCCCCTCCCCCCGCTTTCCCTAAGAACCATGATTATCGGCGCCCCTGAGACTAGGCATTGTTGTGCAAAGCAAACAAATTACTAAAACTTAACATATTGCCACTAGGAGCTGGACGGAAATAAAGTGAGAGATCTAAGGGTAGTTGATCAGAATGCATCAAAATTAGCACCCTCCTCACCAAATCTGAGAAACCTCCTTCTGAATGGCAGCTGTCTGAGGTACGAGAAGGTTGTGATAATGAATAAGTAAGTGGAAATTTATCCTGTTCTTCAGATAAACCATAATTTTTTACTATTCACTGAGTAAAAATATTTGGAAATATAGCTTGGCTTCAAGGGTACCCGCAGGATTATTGAAAAGAGGAAGGGGTAGAAAACAGATTTTGCACTCTGGATTAAATTAGTGAGCGTGATTTATATTTTTTTAAGCAGGAGAGGGAGGCAAAAATAAAAACAGAACCACATTTTCTTTTCTTAGCAAGTTCAGAATCTTTCCCTAGAAAAAGTCATCTAAGTAATATGATAATTCTGGGTCGGTGAATGGACAGATCTGTAACTAATGAATCCAATGGTGTAAGTATTTAGTCCTTTTCTGCAGCAGCAGGATCGTCGTAAAACCGCTTGTTTCAGAGGGAATATATACCTTAAAGCACAATACGCTCGAACCCCAGTAAAAACGACTTTTACATTTTCGAGTTCGAAATCAGTTTCTTTCGGGTGGGACAATTCAATATGCCCAGTTTCATTAAAAATTGAATTCTCTATTTTTCCTGATTTGTCACCCTTTTTTTTAATTTAGTGGGTGCTACTACCCAAAACTGTGTAACCGTATATGGAGGTCTTTTTCATTGAAAATTGAATTCTCTACTTTTCCTGATCCTACTTGGATCAGTTGGATCCTAGTTGGTTCAGTTTTTATTTCTAAAATTGCGCAGCTTTCTATGGCTAACAGCTTTTGTTCAGCAACTTTAAAATTAGTACATTTTACATATTTAGAATCAGCATAAGTTATAGCTTTTATTGTTCCATATATTTTAATCGAAACTTCTCTTTGTCTTAGAGTTTCAGTTACTACCGGAGATTCTATAAAACCACCAACCTTATTAAGCTTCTATTAAACCTTATTATATCTCCATAAATCAAATATCTATTGTTCGCTCTCGATTTCAGTTGTGAATGTCATATTTTTTTTAACACTATCAACGTCTCACCTTGAATATCTAAAAACTCCTCGGCCAAAATACTTGGTCCCTTGTCAATGGGTTTTCCACTACCATTGAAAATTCTTCCTAGCATATCTTCAGAAACTGGGGTTCGAAGAATATCACCAGTAAAGTCACATATTGTGTTTTTAGCATCTATACCTGATGTCCCTTCAAATACCTAAAATGAGAAGGCGAAGTTGACTAATAAAGCAGAGCAACGATATGTAGGGGGAGGGATCCTAAGATTTGTCCAAAGGATTTCCCCCGAAATGCCAAATAGAGTCTCGATTATTTTCAGTTCCCCCCTAAAAAAGTTACCCATTTGGGGGAGTGGTGTAGGAAGGGGAGAGCTGGGAGCGGACCGCCTCGGGTGTCATCCTCGGGTTGACAGAATATTGATCTAAAAAACCTGTTTTTTCTTCCGTTTTTCATGTTTATTAGTCAGGTTGTTACATTCACAAAACGCTGCTTTAAAAATAGTTTTCATTGGCATCTCCCTTTCGCTTTAACATGGCTCGCAGCAGTGGTAGCCAGGGTTAACTATTTCTCTTTAACACACACCCTTTAATAACCGATTAATCTTTTTGTCATATATAATAATCACATTTATCATAACATTGATATTACAATCATGGTTGCAGCAATAGCTGCAACCTAGTAAATAACGTAATGTTAATAGGACTACTATGTTGTCAGAACACCTTTCTATGCCACTGATTTGGGGCACGGTATCTAAATGCATATGGAATCAAACACCTTGCTTAAATTTGTGAAAAAAAGCTTGAGGTCCTTCAAACAACAAAAATCTTGTCCTTGAAGCTGGCCCTTCAAATAACAAACGACAAAAAGCTTATCGTTAAAAACAACAAAAACAAATGTGTGAATTTTTTTAGAGATTTTTAAAAAAACTTGATTTCATTTTATTGTATATATTGCTAAAAATTTATTCCCTTCTATGAATTGATCTTTTTTTTGCTCAATTGTAGACGTGATAGTCATTTTGATGAGTTACCTTATTGACCTTTTAAATTTGTTGCATCTTTTTCTTTACTTGAGACTCCTCATCACTCTAGAACACCCCAGGAGAGTTTCCCGGTATGTTTTGAAAAACGGTCAGAAATTAAATAAAAAACAAGTTTTCTCAACTGAAGCAAGGAACAGTATTAGAACTGAAAACGAACAGGAATTATTAACTATATGAAGGTGACTGTCCCTTCCTCAACCCTTGCTCTCAATGCTAAATTCTTAAAGTTCTTTAAAAATAATTCATGTTCTACGGCCCTTCTCTTCTGCTCGTTTTAAGTTTTAATGTTGCTCCTTCCTTTCAGTTAAAAAAACTCGTTTTTATGTTTTTCAAAACATACCGGGGGAGGGAAATCCCCTCCCCGCGTAAAATATCTCCTGGTAAACCCCCCCCCCCCGGAAACTTTCCTCTCCGCAGAAAACTCACCCTATAGGAAATATCCCCCTCCCGAAGAAAATTCCAACCCAAAAATTACATGTTTACCAAAAGCAAATACTTTATGTAAATTGTTTTTAAATTCATTAACTTACAGCCCTTTCCCCAGGGGTTGTGGGGGGGGGGGGGGGTTGTCAGCCCCAGAGCATAGTTTTTAAACATTTCAACTATGTTGAATCAAATGGATATCTCCAAGTTTCTATCTGATGCCTTTGGGGAAAAGGGGACATGGAAGCGGGACTAGTTGCCATCCCATCTCTTTAGTCACTTAAAAAGAACACTGGAACTTTTTACTGCTGTTCAAGTGAGGCCTCTCCCCATCTTCTAAGACCATTGATTCGGTACTACCACCCGTGGGAAAAGCATAAAGAAACATACAAAAAAAATAGTAATAATAATAAATAAACCCGCACCTGTCATCTTTCTTATGGCAAGATTCCACATTTTTGTAGATAGGAGCTTGAAACTTCTATAGTGAAGTTCTTTCAAAGACTGAATCTGATGGTATAATTTTGATTAAGATCGCTTGAGGTTTTGGGGATGTTTCCCCCCTTTTTCGAAAATATCAGGCGAATTGTCTTAGGCTTGTAAATTTGATAGGTAACATTAAACTTAATGAACTTTATATATCTAGAATCAAGATAAAAAGCCAATTCTTTTGACATATTAACTGTTATCAAAATTCCTTCTTAGAGCATTGGTTACTATTGGGTTGAGTTGCTCCTTACTTACAGTACGCTACCACAAACTGTTTGACTGAACATTTTTACAGAAATGAATAGTTTCAACTTATACACCATTCTTCAAATGTCAATTGCAAGCTCACAAACGTCACAACACACAATACTATCAATGAGAAAACAATACAAGAACTTTGATACAATTAGAATATAATATTCATAAAAAGTGCAGCCGAAGTCAGATTTAATTTTGATGCTCCAATTGATCTAGTTTAATTTTCTGATCTTCCCCTTTCCCACAAAAAAATTAGTATACTTGCAATATTAAAATAAGCATACTTTTGACATTTTTAGCTGATATAGTTTGCTAAATTTTGAAAAAAAGAATGTAGAATTATGAACAGTTGGAAATTAACCAAAAAGTTTTTTTAGACAGTCAACTGAATGCACTATAATTTTATGGTGGGACAGACACATAAACTCTAGGTGAAAGGCTCAGGCCTCAAAGGCCCAGTGCCTCCGCCCCCTCCCAAAAAAAAACTAAAACTGACTAACTGTTGGCTTGGAGAACCCTGATAAATTTGAGAATCCCTCCCTCGTTCGTTGGATATGCCCGCATGCATTGCACTTCCGGCCAAAGGCATGGAATCAGATCAACCTTCTGGTCAGCCTTCTTAACACCATAGGTAGGTCTGCCTTGTTTGCCTCTTTTTTGACTTCTTGATTAGCCTATCTAGGGCTCTAGGCAGGCATGCTTTTCCAAAAAATAACCTGACAAGTATTTGTCCAAAAAGAAGGTCTTCTATGATCCTACCATTTACTCGTGCCACATCCATGTAAAAATTGGCCTCTCAATTACTTGGACTATCTGTCTTGGCTTTTCTCTGTCTACAATTACCCAGCCCAGTCTTGATGCAACCTATTGCCCAAAATACTTGATAAATTCAATTCAGATAAATTCAATCACAGGCCTCAAAGGCCCAGTGCCTCCGCCCCCCCCCTCCCAAAAAAAAAACTAAAACTAACTAACTGTTGGCTTGGAGAACCCTGATAAATTTGAGAATCCCTCCCTCGTTCGTTGGATATGCCCGCATGCATTGCACTTCCGGCCAAAGGCATGGAATCAGAAATTGGCACCTGCAGTACACAGACCATTGGTCAGCATGCAAAAAAGGTTTTAGGTAGGCCCCCTCCTCGCCATATAATTTGCAAGCTATTGAACTCTTCCTACCTATTATGTCCTATAGCTTAATGTTCAATATATGGAAAAATGTCCAGCCTGTACCCAAGGGCAGATCCAGGATTTTTTTTAGGGGGGGGGCGCAAAATAGGTTGATCCGATAAATTTTGCGTTAGGAGCCAGTTTAATTAACGCAAACTTACATTAATTAAGTAAATTATACTACTTTAGACTACGTTAGGGGGAGGCGCCCTCTCGTCTCCTGGATCTGCCACTGCATGTACCTAGTCCTATCTGGACATAGACCCCGGCGCCACGCCGGCGGATCGACCGAACGCTACCGACGAGAGGCCCGGTCTAACGCTGCCGGCATGCCAAAGGCGCGCCGCCGCCGACAGAGGCGGCGGCATTTGGTCAACTTTAAATTAATTTTGCAGCAATTCTTTAGTTCGTCAACTGCAAAGTCAAAGCTTTACTTTCTTGTGTGGTTTAGTTTTTGAATTTTCCTGATTAGAAATCAAACAGGGCTTGCACTATCCCTGAATCTTCGGGTATTTCTCTGAAAATCTATGCGTCACCCCGAAAAAAAATTTGGTTTTTTCATTAATCCCCGAAAATCACGCAATCATGGTGCCACCCCTAGCAATTTATCACCAGTGAATTTCCCTGCCAAATATTACTTTGCATACCATAATTCTTCACTACTCTCTTGTTCATTAATTTTCGTTTCTTTTTGTTACTTTGCATAAAAACCAGACAGATGCAATATGCAATTGCAAATATTGCAATATACACAGTTCTTCATATGTTGACAAAAACAGTATCGTCCTTATGAAATGAGTTTAAATTATTTCGAATGTAGTTTCCCAATCGCAATTTCTAACATCGTTCGTAGTCAAGAATTTTATTTTCGAGTTGAATAGAATTATAGAACGAATTCACTACTATACATCTTCAGCCTTCAGTTGGATTTTGAAATTGACAGCCGACAGATAGTTTCTACAGCTGAATTGTAAGTTTTCAGATTTTTTTTTTTTTTTTGCTATTTTTAGATAAGATTTTCTTGATGTTCAATACTCAATTGTTGAACGCCTGAATGTTTAATACTCAATTGTTCGGAAGCTACCCCAAAAATATGACTCATAAATAAATTGTAAATAATTGCCTATAGGGGGGGGATAGGGGGCTATCATTTTTAAGTGATAATACCTTATTTTTTTTTATTGAAAGCAGGGATGCCAAAAGGATAATTATTTGTTTCATTTAAAGTGGAGACAGAAGAAAATGATATCAAATTCCCTGGGAAATTTGAAATATTTTAGTAGACCCAGGGCCCCCCATTAAGACTTGTTCATTGGCTTGGATATTTTGCAATTTCTCATAGACTACTGGCCTAATTTGGCTTTTGTGTGTGCTCCCTTTTAATTAGGTTCTTTGGATCTTATTGAATGCCATGGCAAATCTATGACTCAGTTTTCCAATAATTTGAGGTATATCTGAATAACTTCGACATTTTTGTTGTTGTCTTTGTACCCCTTTACTCATACCACCATTTTTTTTTCAAGGAACACTAAGCTGTTTAACGTTATTTTGCGAGTTTGTTTGAACCATATAGTGACCTAGTTAATTATTCAGTAACTTATTTTTCTAATGAAAGCTGAGACGGTATCCTATCCAGGTGATATCCAGAGGGGGGGGGGGGGGGTAGGGGGTATTACATTTAAATGATAAGATCTCGAATTTTTTTTTATTGAAAGCAAGGATCCCAAAAAGTTAATTTTTTTTAATTTAAAGCAGAGACGGCATCTTTTCAAGGTGGTATTCAGAGGGGGAGGGGGGGAGTAGTGAGCTATCATATTTAAACGATTTTTTTTTTGAAAGCAGGGGTGCCAATAAGTTAATTTTTTTTTTTTTATTTAAAGCAGAGACGGTGTCCTATCAAGATAGTATCCATAGGGGGGGGGGGGCATAGGGAGTTATTATATTTAAGTGATAGTACCTTGATTTTTTTTTTTTTGAAAGCAGGTATGCCAAAAAGTTGACAAAAATTAATGAGGATTTTCGTGAGTTATACTTGATAAAGCACTTGCATGGTTTTATCGTCCAAAGGGAAAGGGACATATGCGTCCAACCCGTTTTTTTTCTTATTGATGAAACGGGTTTAACTTGAAAATATTCATTCATAAGTACCAGGCAGATTCACACTAAAACGAATTGGTGGGACGAAAGCGATATCGACATCCCCACCTAACGTTGCGCTCGAGTGACAATGGTGCCCTTTGTCCAGTGCCCAAGTTACATTAAAAGGCCAGGTCATAATAAAAGCTTTCAATTTGGGAGGTTCAAGGAGGAGTCTTTGACAATCTTATGACCTCTGGGTACTAGATGTTGCAAAGTTCCTACATATCTACAGCGGTTTAAAAAATTTTATCACCACACTAATGATTACCAAAAAAACGCACAAATGTACGAAATGTAATAATTGGAAGATTATAACAGTTTTTTCAAAGCTTTGAAGAAAAGAAAAAAAGGCTAAATACTCCTAACTACGCTTGAAAGCTATTTTAAAAAGAAACTCTTTGGAGATTTCCATGGAAATGACCATAGCAGAAGCTTTGAGCCTGGGTGGGAATCTGAGAGGAGTCTTTCAGTATTTTGACCACAAGTGACTTATTGTTGCAACTTTCTTAAATTTGGTAATTTTTGTTAGCAATTTGAAATCAAAGCTTAAACTCAATAACTGATATTAAGTGTCCTTACATTTGCTTGGATTAAAAGTGACGAACTAGGATGAAAATCTCAACATCTTCCTGGAGCTACTTCAGTCTGCATATTATTTCATTTAATTACATTTAAAACGGATGAGAGCTTTTCATTTTTTACCGGAAAATAGCTGGCATTTAATTTTTCTTCATACCGAATAAACCATTAAGTGTTTTTTGTTTCATTGTAATTGAAGTGTTCTAATGTGAAGTGTTCACCATGTAGGCTATTTTTCAATTTGATAAATTTACTCCGTTTAGATGCAGTTTATAATTTGACTGATATTAGGTATTTATCAATTTATAATTTGGAATGAATCCCCAAAAGAAAAAAAAACGAATAATATGCAAAAGAGCAGCCAAAAGTTATAAAAAAGCAGCAGTTTCACCTTAGCCTACATGACACGTATTCTATAAAGAGACAAAAAAGCTTTCAAATGCATTTTTTTTTAAATTATAATTAAAAAACAGTTTTGAATACAAGAAGTCTTTTTAAGAATCCAAAAGAGCAAAAAAAAAACAATCAATATCAAATTCACCCATTTCAACTGTTTTAAAGGTGAAAAAACAGATATAGGCAAAGGGCATTATGAAAAAATTAAGGTTCTAAGTTCAAAGTTATATTCAAAGTTTTTACCCAGATAACTGACGAATTTTGTGATACGGTATTTTAAGTTGTATATGCGTAATGCTCGATGAAAAAAACTACTAATTTTGATAATTATTTGTGTTAAGAATACATAACTAATAGATACTTCAACTGCTCGTATTACGCAAGGGTTCTGAAACGCCACAGCCATTTCGTTTCTACCACATTTTTACTTCTCTTGATGAATTACGAAGAAGACCAGTTTCCAGCCAGCGACTTGTGAATTTTTGAACTCATGGATAGGCTCGAATTTGTTGTAAATTTAAGCTGTGAATTGAGAAAGACTGATGAAAACATTAATGTTTGCGGTCAACATTGATCACGCCGGCGGCGGGCCCCCGACAACGTTCCCGCGGCGCGGCGGGCGGGTTTCGGCCCCACCCCCGCCGGTCTTCCCTCATCGGCGCGGCGCCGGGGTCTATCTGGACATTCTTCTACCAGATGCCTCTCTGGTTCCATGATCATCTTACATTTTTGGTATAAAGAGGAATCAGCCCTGTCTAGTTTGGCAAGGCACTTCCCAAAATTACCTTATGGCTTGTTACCATTCTTTTCTAAAATCTCTTCTAAGGCATTATATTATACTTAGGCATCATAGGGTTAAACTTCAGAAGTAGTTTTTTTTTATTGTATTCCACCTTCCTGTACCAATGTTGTTCTGTTCTGCCATTGCTACACCTCTTTACTACTACTTTCTGGAACCTCTGAGATCTAGGGATGAAAGGTTCTGGTCTGTAAATGAGACTGTTGCCTTCAGGGGGTTTGAGGATGTGGTAGCCCTATACTCATTTGCGTATTTTTAGTTTGACTCGATGATTCATTTTAAGTTCTGGTTATTTTAGGTGTCATTTATTCACTCATACTA